>NC_143021.1:96353623-96653623 GCF_055824585.1 Amblyomma mixtum
AGCGAGGCGGGAGTGCCAGCAGTTAGCGGAACCGCGGCGCCCTTTCCACTTTGTTTCGTACAGCGGCCGCCGCATTTCGCTGCCTGTAGGGTTCGAGGCTATCGGGCACGCGCTCCTGTGTTCCTGCTCATATTGCTCACGATAGTACATAAAACCACTTCGGTGGCACATGCGCACATTGAGTCAGAAGGAGCACAAACTGATCAAAGTGTATCAAATTGCTCCTCAGATACATTTCTTCCTTGCCCAGATCATCCTTGCCCACATCACTTGCCCTGTCCAGAAAGGAAGAAATGTTTCTCAGGAGCAGTTTGTGCTCGTTCTTACTCAGTTTGTGCATGTATCACCGAAGTGCTTTTATGTACCTATTTGCCGCAGTAAATCCTCAGTTGACGTTTAGCGCTCGTCCTGTCTCCTTCTATGTCTGTCCTAGTTTGATGCGATAGTCTTTTAACTAATAATGACATGTTCCTGGTTTCTGGTTTCTGGGGTTTAACGTCCCAAAGCGACTAAGGCTATGAGAGACGCCGTAGTGAAGGGCTCCGGAAATTTCGACCACCTGGGGTTCTTTAACGTGCACTGATTTCGCACAGTACACGGGCCTCTAGAATTTCTCCTCCAAAGAAATTCCAGCCGCCGCGGCCGGGATCGAACCCGCGTCTTTTAGGTCAGCAGCCGAGTACCATAGCCACTGAGCCACCGCGGCGGCGACATGTTCCTGCCGCAACGTTGCTCATTGCGACGCATGCAGCACATTCCTAACGGTCACTACGACCACATAGCTCAAAGCGGGCTTATTAGTTTAGTACTACTGTTAGGTGACGAAGAATAGCATGTACAATACACCGCGCAAGAGTATCTTGCACTTTAAGAAGTGGCGTGTTCGGCTGCTGCGATAGCCTAGTTTTGCTCATGCCGTCGCGGGGTCGAATCCAATTGAAGGATACTCGATTTATTTTATGCGAAGCATATTAACGTAGGTTTCGGGCCTTCGCGCGACGCCCGGCGGTGGCCACCTTGAAGTGAGATCACATGATGTGACGTCACGTGATGACGTCACACCGGCTGCAGATGGGGCCTCATATCGCGCCGTCCGACGTCGCCCGGCGGAGGCCTCCACGCCACCATCGCTGCATCACGTGATATGTGACGTCACGCCAGGGATGAAACGGCTCGCGCCCGCCGTCGCGTCAGTCTCTGTGCCCGCAACCGCGCCAGCGTCTTAGCGCCGGGCGTGTATGCGGTCAAGATGCCTCCAAACGCAAAGGACGTTAATAATAAGAATGCAAAACGAAGGCTGCTTCGCATCCACTGGGCTTAACCTTGATAAGCCTCCAACTTTTTTCCCACATTTTGTTCACCCAAAAGTGTGGTGAGGCGAAAGCCTTTAGCGCGGTGTTACTGCTTGTGTCACTGATGCGTGATTAAGATGTTAATTAGGCAAACAATTGTTTGTGAATCTTAAATGCTGGATACACTGGAGGGCGTTTGGGAGGTATCCGTCTGATCCGTCTGCGGAACAGAAGTGTGGTGGTTCAAATCCCATCTTGCACAAAGATTTTTTTTCTGGTCTTATTAGGAAAGCCTGACACTATCTGCTGACAACCTTCTGCTGACAACCTTCTGTCGACAATGATGAGGCATTACAGGCTTTCGCCTTAATATGTGTTGGCGTCGACAACACTGCTGCAGAAACGCGGCAGTGGACCATAGTCGTGACGAAAAAAAAAGATCAGCACTGTGACGTGCCAAGGCTGCGGCACGTGACAACTCTTGGCGCTCCGAATAGGAACACACCGATAAAAAAAGTACCAGGCTTGTTCGCGAAGTTCAGCGTTGTGCCAGCCGCACAGCGAGATTTTGGTCGCTGCGGTGACGTGATTGGGCTAATCTTTATCGCCCCTGTACACTGGCACTCGCGATGAAAATTTTAAGACACGTATAGCTGGCTTCCTCGTCCTGTGGTTCTCAATCGCGATTTCAGGTACGCGTAGTTGGTGTCTTCCTCCAACAAACAGTGCTTCCGCACAATATTTCGTGCTTGTAGGTGCTAAATCGGCAGCCGCTTTTTTTTGCGTGCACAGTATTCGTCAGTAGGACAGTCTGATTTCGCCACTTCCAACTTTTCTAACGAATGACGCAATATGGGTATATTTCGTTAATGAGATGCGGTTTTACTGAAAGGCTGAGAATTCCGGACATAGATAGCATAATTGCTGGTTATTTGTTATTCCCAGCTTTTCTGTTCTGTGAAATACAGTTTACTTAGTACTTACTAGAATTCTCTCTTTGCGCATTTTAGTTGGGGACACTAACTGAATTATTCTTCTTTGTCCGAACTTAATTTGCAGTACCTGTCATTTGCATTCATTTTCGCTTGTATTTTTAAGGGTACAACTTCTGTCACTCCAGTTCCGAATTTAGTCCGGAATTAAGATAAGTGAAGAAATTAAACTGCAGCTTCTATCTTTGAAAAAATTGTACGCAAAGAAATTCAGTTTTCAATTCAATTCAGTTTATTTATTTCGCATGTACACATGCAGAGGATCAAGGGAAAAAAGCCTGATAACGCCAGAAAAGGCCAGAAAGGGCCTTTAAGGAACTAAAAAGCCAAAAGAAAGCCAGAAACGCCAGAAAAGGCCAGAAAGCGCCTTTAAGGAAATAAAACTACACTCAGATGTACAGAAATAAAATTTTCTAATAAAAACCTTCATAGATCCGACTGGCTTTTATTAACCTGCGTAACAGCTGAGGGGAATAATTACAGCGCATTGAGCTGCAACTTGAAGTTTTTTAGGTGGTGTATAATTCGAGATAAATTGTGACCCCGAATAGATCGCTTCCTAACAAGGCAGTCAGATTGGGGTCGACTAAGATGTTCGTTGTCGATACCTCTTTGCAAACTTTTAGGAACCTGCCATAAAAAAGACCGCCACCATGTGGAAGATATTTTGGTTTTTGGTTTTTTTATGGGGTTTAACGTCCCAAAGCGACTGAGGCTATGAGAGACGCCTTAGTGGAGGGCTCCGGAAATTTCGACCACCTGGGGTTCTTTTACGTGCACTGACATCGCACAGTACACGGGCCTCAAGTATTTCTCCTCCAAACAAATTCAACCGCCGCGGCCGGGATCGAACCCGCGTCTTTCGGGTCAGCAGCCGAGCACCATAACCACTGAGCCAGCTCGGCGGCTATCTGGAAGATATTGAACTAACAAGAGTTAGCTGTTTTTTTACTAGAATTTATATGAATGAGATTAAAGGTAGGTGCACCAATAGAAATACGAATTTGTACGTTTATTTCCCGATGTGATAAATACACTCAAAACATTTCACTTACACATATTCCAACCATCACAGAAATCACTGCTTAACGTCTTCACTGACACCATCAAATTATTCATTTAGTGGTTTAGCCGAACTGTCTTCTTCCATAACACTTTCGTAGTCAGCCATGGATTCGCATTCTTCTTCTGTGCTCTTCTTAATTAGCACAAACACAATCGTATGATCTGTGAAGTAGTTAGCTACGGAATACCCACGACGAATTCCGCCCCCCCCTACCAACGAATTCACAGAAAACCAAGACCAAAGCAGTTCCACACTGCGTGGTCGGTTCGTTACCGTTTTATTCTGGTTTCAGCCCAAATGAGTCTTCCATTCATGAGTAAAACGTTGCGATTGAAATCAGCCACGAGTAACGCGGGCAGACTTCCATTCGTGGAAACAGACTTGGATACCACGGTGACGGTATCTTGAATGCCCGTGACGTCATCATTGGCATGCGGCAGCTGGTGGTTTCTGCAATGCTATTGTAGACGGCGCTACAAGTCTCAACGCGAGATGTGCTGTTTTCTAGTTGCTTCCACAGATGATGCTGTAGTCTCAGGGTGGTAGCAGTCCCCACGAAATCTCGAAACGTGATGATTAAGAGATAGTGCCCTTAAAATCGCCCTCTGTCAACTTCTGACGTTTAACAGTGTGAGGATGTGGAAGATTGCAGGTTGTATTTAACACAAACACAAAGGTATAAACAATAAACGAGGCGGCTTTTATAGGAAAGGAAACTAATCTCGGTATGGGCATGGAAAAAAGTGAATGAAACAAGAGAGCAACGCAACAACACACGGAAAAAAACACACGGGGGAACAGAACAAAATCCTTGCGAAAAATACAGGGAAAAGAAAATCAAAAAGGAAAGGCAGACTACTTGTCTCTCATACGTGCATCGAGCGGGGAGGACTGGCTGGGTGTCGGGCAGTCAGGCAGTCTCCGCGCGTTCCTGTGTCGATGCACTGTTGCCGGCGTTTCTCCGTTGGACTTCAGCGCTACCGCAGCGTCAGCGTCTGTGGGCTCCCAGCACGGTTCCCAGGTCTGGTATCCCGGAAAGGCCACGTAGGCACCAGAGGCGGCCTGTGTGGAGCAGCTGACGGATGGACGGAGAAGAGTGGCGCCTGGGCCTGGTGGTTGAGGCTCTCGACGACGGATGTCCGGGTCTGGTGGCCCGGACGTCTGCGGCTCAGGCCCAAGCCCGGAACTCGGGGAGCCAGCAGAACTCGTCCACGTCCGTCGCCCACCGCGCTCTTCTCTTCTCTGCCACGTAATCCTCTTCCACCTGTCCCGGCGTACCCCTCCGCACGCGCTCCTCGTGCTTCTTCGTCTTCTCCTCACGAACGACGCTGGGTGGCGCTATCTCCTTACAAACAGTCACTGTTCCAACCTGCGATACTGCGGACACAGTAGTTACCGTATGGTCTTACACGCTAATCCCGTCCTCTAAACCGCGATGTCACGGTTGACAAATCGTCAAAGAATTCCTCAAATTCCACCAGCCGTTCAAGCAATAAAGACATGTCAACGCCCACAGTGTCGGCCAATGCAAAGTGTGCACCTTCAAAGGACAGCTGGGAAGGAGGATCGCTGCTACTGCTGACACAACGTCACTGCAATGCTGACACTGATACATTGCAATTGCATTGCAATGCAGGCTTGTGTTCACTTTTGGAACACTATGCATCCATCCCTGCTGATACTTTATAGAGACTGAAACAAAAAGAACGGGTAATCTGGGGATAAGTATTCTGCAGTAAAGATGCTAGAAGGACCGTTTGGTTGAGATTTATTTGAGACACACCATAAAACGTTAATTTACTAAAAATCCAAACTTTAATGCCTATAGAAGTGTTGCCGAACTGGATGCTCACAAGTTAAAGGCCCCAACCCTTCAGCGATGTTCATGTAGAGAAGACTAGCGTGAGAAGAGCACTGGCTTTGATGATTTTTACTTTGCGAACTATTTACCGGAGCCCTTCCTTGCTGGTGGCCCAGTGAAGCCCGTTCGTTGCCGATCCCACGACTGAGGCTAACTTCGTGGTTGTCAAGTGGGGCTTGCTGTCCAAAAAAGACACCGCAAAAATGCCTTGAAACGCAATCATATGCTCCTCCAGTCCACTTAGGTCGACCCTGGCTCCTCACGGGAACCCCGCGCAATTAGCTGAAAAGAACAGCGCCTAACGCCTTGAAACGGTTGTCATGAAAGCATCCTGCAATGACTTGATGGCGTGGCATGCTGCATGTGAGCGTGAGTAGCACTAGTACCCGCACTTATTGCCGCCAGCGAGGTCGTGGAACGAAAGTGGTTTTAAGGAATATGTTGCCCGACAGACGCTGCCTCTGCATCGACAGAGGCCCTTATGGTACATACGGCATCAACACTGCCAGAACCGAGGCCTTGGTTAAGCTATTCAGCCCACAAGGGAAGGGAAAAGAGGGGCTCGTTATGACATGCCTGAAGGAAGCAAACAGTTACCGAAAACGACGAAACATCGTGGACCTTTCAAATTCTTTTCATTCTATTGTGTTGATGAATAGGAACTAAATATAATAATTATTCTACCACCAAAAGGTAATTGATTGGAACGCAAACGACAATGCACCAGATGCTTGCGTTGGGATGCGAACCCATGCCTCTCAAATTTCTTTTTGCCATATTTCACTTTCAGATGTATACGTATAGGTTGCGTGTAACCTAACCCTGAAACAATTCATACAGGAGGAGGAAAGCGCGAGGAACTTCCGGCTCGGCTAAATGGACCAACATTAGCTTAAGCAGTAACTGCGCCTCCAGCCGCTGTGACCTTAACTCAAGAAGTAATTGGATCTAGCGGCTATACCTTATTCACTACTGTTGACGAAACAATCATCGTGCTTGCTCCGCAGAAGGGTTGGCAATTTGTGGGAACCGCTTATGCGCCTGTATGTCAATATAATTCTACTCACATCTGTCAGCACTTCGAGCACTTTAGCGTGCGTCCCCAGACACCCTGAGAGCGTGTGGGGGTAGAGGCCTCGGTCGCAAAGCGGATCGCCACGTCTCAGCGTTGCAGACTCAGCAAGAGAACAGCTACCAAGTGTCAAGGGGTTTGGACGTTTGGTGTCCAGCTTTCGTCAGCCGCAAGCCAGAGAATGGGTCGGAGCCAAAGGTTCACAAACAAAACATACTTTATACAGCAAAGAGATGATACAGAGGGTTTCACAAGCACTCGTACGAGCACATACAAAATAATTGAAAAAACAATGCAATTCGTGCAAAGTTACACTCGAGAGAGATTACAAAAATTAATTATTGCACCTAGAGTGCACGAACACAAGAGAGAGGCAAACAAACAAACAAACAAACTTTTGTCGCCAGCACTGCGACAGTCCTACGAACAGAGGTTCACGATGGTGCGTCCCGCAGACCGCCGCGCGCTGCCTCGTTGGACCGTGGCTGGGCGAGTGGTGTTGTCCCTGGAGTCGAGCGGGCGCGCTTCTCTGAAGCTTTTAAAGGCGCAACTCCATGGGCCCATCAGAGGCACAAGAGCGCAACGCCTACACGCAAAAACGTACGCCGTAGCTGGTCTGCGAATGGGCCAGGTGCAGACGCGAGCTGGCACTAGCGCTTGACAAATATCTGTCCATGTCAGATATTTGCGCCTCGCTCGCGCCGGCACCGGAAGTGGCTCGCTGGTTTGCGGTTGGGGTAACCGATCAGAGAACGCGTTGTCTCGGCACCCGGTACGGCCCTTCGCGCCGTTTTCTTCGCTGAGCTGAGCTGAGCGCGAGTACCAGCGACAGGAGGTGACAGGCCATGCAGTTGCGTATGTTTTCCGACGCTTGTCCCGGCGTGATGCTGGGCGCGTAGGCGCTGCGCTCGTGCACCTCGGATGTGTCCATGGAGAAGAGAATTTATTAAACGGCGGCTCGGGCTGACAGACAGCGATCAACGCCCTTCATATATAGGTAAGTTCCGCGTCTGTTCGTTCTTCGCTCCAAGACAGGCGCTCACATACACACAGTATCATCTGTGCAATTTCATTCCTCTCTCACTCCGGGCGCGTGTCCCTTGTGGTCAGGCGCGAAGACTGGCTTCGATATGCTTCGAGATCATTCTGGCGTGCTGCCGCCGTCGCGGCGCTAGCGAAGGGGGATAGGGCATCATTTAACACACTCAAGGCTGCGCCCTCTGCGTCAGCACTCAGTAGGAACTACTCCGGCATTGTGGAAGAAATGACGACATGTGGTGAAGTAATTCCTTGGCGCCGCGCTGGTGAGCGGCGATGGTGTAGAGGGCAGCAACACACACAAGGTTAGGCGTTCTCCGAAGTTTTCTTCTCCCCTGTTCTAGCTGCGCGCGCTGTCGAGATCGTATTCGCACGGCGCTGGTTTTTTTTTTTTCATAAATGAGCCGAATATCGTGACAATGTCACATATATTAGCATTGGACACTGAAGGCCTTAGAGTAATATTGGTTTGCTTTCCCTTGTTTACGTAAGTAGTAAACAATTTTTTTTGCAATTATCTACCATTGTAAAGTACATCGTGCATGCATTAAATTTAGTGAACTCACTGTGCACGGAGTGGTCCTTCTCAACTGAGTGACAGTATGCACGAAATGACTGCAGATTTACTGCATGAATGATGCCTAAACTGATGGATTTGAATGTCAGGTGCGCCGTTTGCGATAAACTTAACACTCTGGTCTGTCGACACGCAATATCTGTATTGTGTGGAGCGCTGTAACGGAAACATAGTGTATTTTGAGAAATATCTCTCACAGACTGAATGTACCGACAAGGATATATGCGTCAATGAAACCAAGGAGGAATGTGTTCTCTGCCCTTCGTACATTTTAGTCCAGAGCCTCGGTTACTACCGTCGACTAGCAGCGCATTCAATTTTACCCTGCCACAGCAGCAAAGAAACTGTGTAAAAAAACCCATGCAAAGCGCGGCGCACGGCCACGCGCAGGGCAGGCGGACAACTATACATCCGCCGACCTCCCTTAGCAGGCCCGATTTTTACCACTCCGTGCCTAAAGCAGATGCCTTGCTAGCAACTCCCCCCGCCCACGTGTTTCGGGCGCCCGTTGCCAGATTTCGGGGTCCAACGGCTATGAACGCAAGTGAAAGAGGGATTGGCGTAGCGTCAGTAATTCGTGGCGTCTGGGGGATGTAGGAAGTTTCACCCTCTTGGTTGTAATGCCTTACATAACACGCTCCTGATTTCCCTTTTCTTGTCGGCTTACACGCAAGACGCAAGCTTCACAGAAATTCTTAACAAGCAGGTGCATCGGCGCCAAAGCAAAATAGCAGTTTTATGGGCTGATGTTGTAAGGTATTCCTTCCCGGGCCTTCTGATGTCACGACGACTAAATTGCGGTGTTGCACAAGGTATGGTTTAGTTTGCTATGTGCGGAAAGAAAAATATACGCTTCGCCGTTGCCTAATTCCATTTGCATTTACTTGCTCTGAGAACACGCGGCTGTTATATTGGACTCGTGCCTCTATTCAAAAGGAAAAAAAAACTTTACAACAGTCTCAGGAATTTTTAAGAAAGCTAATAACTCATTGAGGATATTCGAGAAGGTTGAGAAGAAAGTAAATTCTAATTGTCCACCCAATGTTGATTCTTGAAGAAATAACACTAATATCAGGCCTCCACATTAAGGAACTCGAGACGGAATTTGATAGCGCCTAGAAGCACTGATAGCTGTGCCACGGCTGGTCCCTATTCCTTCCACTAGCATTCTGAGGCTTCGATCGGGCACTATGACGCCGCGGCGCTATGACTATGTTCGTTCGCTTCACACACTTCCTATGCTCGCATGATGCTGGCGCATCTTGAGTCCGTCTCATCGCGGGCGCGAGTATGCGTGAAGATACGGCTGCACGAAGAGCCAGCGATTTTCAGCAGTGGTCAGTTTAGTGGTGAATGACGCGGCGCCACGGCAACCTAAAGACGAGGAAGCGGCTGAGTTCTTGGGCGTTCAACAAATGACACTTGCGCTTAGTGTGTTTGTGGTATCACCAGAACCCACGCAGGTGGCCGCAATCGTATACAGCAGGCGGAGTGTCGGTGCAGTAATGCAGAGCGCTGCAGTACTGAATAAAAATTATATGGGGGCTTCACAACCTGCCACAACAGGAGAGAGCACACCGCACAGCCTTCAATATGTGTGTGCTTACTAAGCTTACGACTTATAGATTGCGAGCGCGCACAAGTGCGAATCGGTTTAGTTCAAAGTAAGCGTAGCGGGGGCGCCAGAAAAGTAGAAGGGCGGATAAGATTAAGAAGTTTGCGGAGACATGGCTCCGGGCTGTTTTGATTGGAGAGATGTGGGAGAAGTCTTTGCCCTGCAGTGTGCGTAGCCAGGCTGATGATGATCATGCTGACAGCTGTGAAGTCGACTAGGGCTGACGCAATTCTACGTATGAACGAGGCTTGTGTCCTACTCACGCACTTGCAGTCAATCAGCACATTATAGAGCATGTACTTTCTATACTCAGGCAGGGCTGCAGAATAGCTCGTCAAGCTACACCCCTAGCTTTTTCTCTCTGCCTCCCTCATCCTTGTGATGAAAAATAAAGGCATTATTATTATTATTATTATTAATAGCGGTACGTGCTCCACTGAAGCGCACTGAAGCTCTGGAGTGGTAGGGTTTTGTGTGTTTAGCACCCCGAGGCTGTACGTAGGGTGTGGACAGTACGGTATTGGAGGGCTCTCGTTTAAGCGTGATTAAATATCTTGGTCATAATAAATACGATATCAGCGTTAACTATGACTGTACTGGAGTAGCGTCTGAGTCAGCACGGCAATGCAAGGCTGTGTCATCGTATTAAATACACCAACCCTACGCCCGTGCTAACCCATATTTTATCCACCTGCGATCTATTAGCGCACTCCGACAATGCGAAACGGATTTTCGTAATTTGCCTCAATATAAAAGGGGCAAGATTCGTCCCGGGACCATAGAGTCTGAACCCTGGCCCTAAATCCACTGAAACGCCGCGGAAATGGAAAATAGAAAAAGCATCAGAGCATGCTGAGAAAATGCGATACGTAGGCACGAAGAAAACCTGAAGCGAATTTGTGCCGCAGTTTCGTTTGAAAACAACAGCCTTGACTAACTTTTTATTTCCCATACCACGTGGTTATTCCCTCTCGACAAAAAAAAAATGGGCATGGCAAAAATAACACGCTTTTGCGCAGTTTTATGGAAGCCGCCAACACGACGTGCACTTTCTCTAAAGAAGTAGAGCACGCAAAGCAAGATTTTTACGACTAGCACGAAAGTTAGTCGTCCATCCCGATTAAATGTGTAGAGTCGCTCAGACGAGGCGCTGTTCAATGCCGTCCGCAGCGTCCTCTAGCGTGGTTCTCTGCCGTCTGCATTTCCTGAAGTCGACAAGGCCTAGAAGACAACCACATGACCTTACTCGTTAAGTGCAGCGCCAATTTTATCGGGGTAGTGTGATGGTTCGTTGCGAATCTAACTAATATGCCATGTGCGCCTGTGCCACCGCCACATCCGTATAGATACGGTGCCCTAGATATCAAAGGAAATTTCTTGGTCCGGTCAACATGCTGTTGGCTACCTGCAGTACGATCTGAAGCACAAGCTATCACCAGTACTACGGACAAACGTTAAGACATGGATAGCCATCGGTGCTTTGAGAGATGTTATTAGGAATCTATAGATACCAGCCAAAAATACGAGTCGTCAGCATTGCGACCCATTACATACTATGGGATCAACTTGCGGACAGCAATGCAGGAACAGGCGAAAACTGTGTCGCTTTCCTATGCATTGCAAATGTAGACGAATCCATCCTGGCGCCCAGCTCGAATGCAGGATTACTCTCTAATCGGGGAAGTCGCGCTGCCGTCTGCCTTGAAAAAGAAGTCTCGTATGTTCTATATGCAGCTAGAGACGAGCGCGAGACTGAAGCGAAATAATATTATCCTCAATCAGTAGAAGAACCATCCAGGATGGGGTGAAATCGATATACAGGAGAAAATATTCCTTCGGACAAATATTTAGCCCTGTTACAAAAATTACTGCTGAACTGCTATATCATCCTAAACTACTGTGTGTGACAGAACTGAGGCTGAGTCCAAAAGTACTTTTAAAATAGAAGTGTTTATAAACAAAACTCATTTATCGTCCACTAGAAATACAGTTTCGTCGCAGGCACTGCAGTTGCTCCAGGTGCATCATCTGCCTGTGACTTCCATCATGGTGACAGGATAGCGTTGATCTGATTTCTAATGAGTGCGATCTCGCTTACATCCACTCATGCATCGATGACCGCAAGGAGGCACAAGTTCTTTAGTGTCGGTTCCAAGTGCAACACGTGAAGATCGGTAAGAGCAGCTTCCTTCTCCTCCTCTCCTACCTCCGGGTTCTGTACCGGGCCATAACCGCCGAATAAAAACACTCTTTCGCCAGTAATGCAGCAGCCTGGATACCACCTGGCAGAGGAGCATAATCCCCGCGGCCTCACCTCAGACCAGCAGGATGTCTCAGGGTCGTACTTGTGCATGTCTGCACAGTAAGTGTCCCGAAGTTGGTTGAATCCCCCAAAGATGTACAGCTCGCCTCTTTAGACAAAGGCTGAATGCCCGTGCCGACCCACGGGGGGAACACCCTGTACGTGTGGGCGCACCCAGGTAGAGGTGGTTGTTTCCAGGTAGAATAATGAGTTGACATTTTCAAAGCGACCAGCGCGAAAAGTGGCAGCTAAGCCCCCACCCCACACGTACATGCGGGTCCCGATAGCAGAGGCCGTGTAGAAGGATCGCGGAGGAAGGGCTTCTCCAGTGGTGGGGACGCGATGCCACTCCATGGTATCCAGGTCAAGCGCGCTGATGTCTTGGGAATCATGTGGGTTACCAAAAATATACATGCGATGACCGACCATGCAAGCTGAGGCGCCGTAATGCGGTGTCGGCGCCTCACCATTCACTTGAGGGCAGCTCCATGTCATGGTGTTGGTGTCGAAACGATAAAGGACGCTGTCCGACTCCCAGCCGTTCCTTAAGCCCCAAAGGTACGCGCAGTGACCGTAGGCGACAACGGTGCGCCGGAAAATGTTATTCGGCTGGCCGTTGGACGGTGAATTTGTTTCCACGATATCCCACCGCGACGTTCCAGGGTCGAAGATGGACACGTCGACGAGGTTCCTTAAGGGGTGAAGCTCGTCCTCGTGAAAAGAGCCGAACGAGTATACCTTGCCGTCGATGGAAACGGCACGGTGGTTGACTTGCTCTGGAACACCACTCAATCGCACCGTCCACATCTTGACGGAACAGCTAGGGCTCTGAGAAACGCGGCGGGATCGTTCCAGCGATTCTGCCGACCTCACGTGTCCTTTCCTGAAACAGCGATATGGTGACCGGTTTCCGCAGCGCGTGGGGAAGCGATGATTTGAAGGATGACTATATTTGTCATACATTAGAATATTTTCGTTATTTCATGATGCGCAAGTGGATTAACGTTGCAAGAAGAAACTTCATACTGTAAAGTTGCTGTCGCCGAGAAAAAAGAACGAAAACCGTAAGAGCTATCAGAAAGGCGCTCCAGCAATTTTTCCAGCCTGTTCCTGAACGAAAAATTTCTGGACGCTACGAGCCACGTTGTTAATGCTTCCCAGTTGACTCTTTATTAGACACTTTTAGCTGAGCTGACCGGTTTTGCGGTCCGCTACGCAGCTGAGCGGGACGAACGCTCAAGTGCGCATTCGCAGTACGCTCACACGCTAGTGGTTCACCGGAGCGGCGCCTCCGTTCTGCAGGCGCACCGGCTTAGTGCAGCGTCGTATCGAACGGAAAGCCTCCAGTTTTCCGGTTAGTTCTCGACGATCGCGTCTGAGAGCGCTTCCCAGTTTCACTGTCTCAAGGGCTCATTTTCAACACTACGCTCGTTTAAAGCGCTTCAAAATTGACAAAGATCTCTGTTTGCACTGCGGCGCAGTCAGAGTGAATCCTTTCGAGCGACTGTGAGGGCATGTGTAAGCCGATGTCTGAAAATGCCGCAGTCGCAACCAAGCGCGATTGGACGTTGCGAGCTGCGAAAAACCACGTGGACCTCCGTACGGGCTACACAAGCAAAATGCTGAGCAAATTAGGGAAATTCGCCCCCATCACGCATGTCTCAATTTATTTTGCTCCTGAACAGACGTTCGTGCACTCATATCCAGAAGTGTTCACCCCGACAAACTGCAAACGTTTCCAAATGAAGTGATCGTCGATTTATCTCCAGTTTAGTAGCGCCAAGGGAACATCCACTGCCTCAGTCTCAATTCTTGTTGTCCGCAGCGTAGAAAAAAGGAGAAACACTAATACAGCGGTTGACAGCGGCGCCTCCCACGAACACTGCTGCATTGGTCGGTGTGGAAAGAGAACTTTATTTTGTTCTGTGTTAACATAGAAAATACAAAACAAACAGATGAACTTAATGCTCTGATCAGTCAAGCACATGCGCAGTGACGCAGCACTGAGCACGTCAGTAATGCAGTAAGAAAGCCGATAGTCGACCGCCGCGCAGGACGATGAAGTATGTCTACCATTTGCGCAAAAACTCAGCCTCGCTCATTGACAGAGCGTCCACACATGCTTGTTCAAAGAGGCGCGTGCGGAGGCGCTGCAACATTGGAAACATTGTTCTTTGCGGACGTCCATTTAAGGAAGCCATTCCACGCTGCCGCCACAGAACGAACATGCCGACACACAAGAGCATATTTTGAAACACTTCGGGAGAACTAGTGCGCGCTTCCAGGCGGGTTAAAAACATGCGTGACACTAATATCCAAAAGGTGCGCGCAACTACACACTCAAACATTGCGTGCTGCAAAGTTTCAAGGAGACCGCACTGCGTGCATCGGGCGGAGCGCGCCACGCCCCACGCCGCAAGGCGTCTCTTGTGGGCAGGACCCGCCAGCCTCGCAGCCAGCCGAAGTCCCTGACATCTGCAGGAAGCGCAGCTGAGGTCAGTTGGCGCCAGCGTGCCCGTCTCGTTTTCTGGAGTTGTTCGCGGGTCAGCGCAGCGAACGTTAGTCCTTCACACACCCTGGAGGGCGGGGTTTCATCAACATCCAGATCGGGCACGCTGGCAGACAACGACGCCAGTGTGCGACGCACGTTAACGAAAAATGCCGGAGGCTGCTCGGCTGTATGGCCAACCACGTGTTGTGTAAAAAACACGTTACGCGCTGTACCCAGAAGGTATGTGAGGAGTGTTCTCCCGGGATAGTCTGGGTTGCGTACAAGATCTCGTACTCCTCGCAAGGCGAGCACATTGCACATGGTGGGGATACAAGGTATACCAAACCCACCCATGTACGATGGAAGGCGCATGAACATTCGTGACACAAGTTCGGTTTTGCCCGCCCAAACGAAAGAGCCACAGGTGTGGATCAAACCATCCATGCAAGTCCCGTTTTCTGGCACTGAGCTGCCAGATCAGGTGCCCTTTAAGTATGCTTGTTCACTTAACACTTGTTAAGTTCCAGGCAAACAAAAACAAAGAGATATAACTGATCATTACCATCACTCTGACTACTCCCACTGCAGGGAAAAGGCCTCTCCCACGTCTCTCCAATTAACCCTGTCCTTTGCCAGTTGCGGCCACCGTATCTCCGCATACTTAATCTAATCCGCCCACCTAACTTTCTGCCGCCCCCTGGTACGTTTGCCTTCTCTTGGAATCCACGGAGTGGTTATGAACTAGAAGCACAAATTTTGATTTTGTTCATCAGTTCGGTTATATTTATCAATGGCGCCACAAGCCAAAAAACTCTGCTTAGCCTTACCAGCGGAACAATTTGCTTTTATAAAACTTGCTCACCGCAAGTCCGCTATGCTTATGATGAGCTTGCCAGCGTAAGCGGAGGGGACTGTAAAACCGGTGAGCTAAAACTGTCTTATGGCATCCTTCTTAGCGAACCGCAGTGATAGGGGCTAAATTTTAGGCGATCTTATAAAATTATGTGAACGATATATTGGTGACAATTTGCTGCTGATGTTTTATGAAAGAACACTTTTTCTTTTAGTTTCGCATCCTTATCATCGCGAAACATTACCGTGTATCAGTCCTGGTTACGGTTGTCATAAAGCGCCAGCCCAATCACATTGTGAGCAATAACCTACCTGTCCGGCTGTGCCCCAATAAAGGTAACGACGTGAATTCCGGGTAATTAACACTTGCGTTTCCGTTTCTTGCATGGTGACCCCGAATGACTGAATAACCGCACATGTTTCTTAAAAACTGGCGTCGTGTCTCTCCATTGCTGTGCTTTTCATATTACTGCTGGTAAGAAAGAAAAAACTTATGACTACAAACTTTTGCTTTCCCGTGTAGCTCGCGCAATTATTTAGCAGCTGCTCCGAACAGTAAAATATATTTCCTTTTGTAATACCACACACCTTGAAAAAGTACGCTGAAGACAAGCTATCAGCCTCTATGCTTGGTATAACACCCATGCGCACCAAATAAAATTCGTTCACAAAAGGAAAAAACTCTGAAAAAAGAAAAAAAGGAAAATAAATCTAAGTTGTGTGTCTTCAACAACTACGGTGCTGACAGTAATTTCTATGTCAACATCGTAAAAGTTTTTCGAGATGTGCGTGCGGGAGCTTTTACGTACACCGATTCTCAAGCACGCGGTAACTTCCAGCCTTACTATGGAATCAACCAGAGCGTCAGGAAGCCGCTTTAATTTCAGAGACGTGCGCTTTAGAACCGGGGTTACCACCATCTCCTCCTACATGTCCTACTGCGGCAGCACCATGTCTAGAACTATGAAGGACCGAACAACGTGCAACGCTGGGGCGATAAGCAACGAGTTTTCCTGCACTCCTCACATATAGCACCTGATACAGGAGGTATAGTTGAAAAAGGTGCCATAGTATGAGAAGAAATGCTAGTCATTCCCTTTATTGGGTTTATGCCTATTGCAGTGCGGTAACACCTATAGTGTGGATTCCCTGTCGTTAGCCGATGTGTTTTGAAGCGAAAAACTTCACTACGCTAGTCAACACTGCGTTTCGCGTGAGCAGGCGTATGTCGGAGCACGAGTGACGTCACGCACTGCGCAGGCTACTGCTCATGTGCGCCGCCGCTTCTTCACCTCGCCACCGTTTTACCTTTTGCCGCAGCCGTGCGCAGTGCGCTTTTGAAAGGAGGGGTATATAAGGCGGGCTTGCCCATAGAACAGGCGCACGCTGAGGCGTGCTATGCGTCATCGTTTGATAATCACCTCAAGCGCGTGTTTATCACGGAGGCCGGCATATAACGGCTTGCAACCATAGGCTAAATAATAAAGCATAACCATAAGCTAAACCATATGCATCACCGCAGCTTTTCGCTTCGAGATATCGAAGCTTAACCTTGGCTAAGCCCCAGCCAATTTTTTTTCGCTGGTTCTCTCAGATTATGAATGGCAGTTCACCACGATCCCGCGAGAGAAAAGTATATGAAAGTTGTTTCTTACCGGTACTAACCGACGATGGCGAAACGTGCTGGGTACCGAACAGGCTTCAAATTTATTTGAGGACAAGAGAGCTAGCTAGCGGAAGAGAGCAGAAGGGTTCCGGAAGAGGGCAGAGTGGGTCAGAAAACAAACCGGGGTGAAAGGCCCGCAGGTGAACCGGGGTGAATGGAAAACAAAGCGGGGTGAAAGGCTGGCGGGTCCTGCCCACAAGAGACCGCCTTGCGGCGTGGGGCGTGGCGCCCTCCGCCCGATGCCCGCAGTGCGGTCTCCTAGAAACTTTCCAGCACGCAATGTTTGAGTGTGTAGTAGCGCCCACCTTTTGGATATTAGTGTCACGCATGTTTTTAACTCGCCTGGAAGCGCGACTAGTTCATCCGAAGTGTTTCAAAATATGCTCTTGTGTGTCGGCATGTTCGTTTTGTGGCGGCAGCGTGGAGTGGCTTCCTTAAATAGGCGTCCGCAAAGAACAATGTTTGCAATGTTGAAGCGCCTCCGCACGCGCCTCTTTGAACAAGCATGCGTGGACGCTCTGTCAGTGAGCGAGGCTGAGTTTTTGCGCAAATGGTCGACATACTTCATCGTCCTGCGCAGCGGTCGAGTGTAGGCTTTATTACTGCCTTACTGACGTGCTCAGTGCGGCGTCACTGCGCATGTGCTTGACTGATTTGAGCATTGAGTTCAGTTCTTTTGTTTTGTATTTTTTATGTTAACACAGAACAAAATAAACTTCTCTTTCCAAGCCCCAGCTATTTTTTTTTTGCCCGTTCTCTCAGATTATGAATGGCAGTTCACCACGATCCCGCGAGAGAAAAGTATATAACAGTTGTTTCTTACCGGTACTAACCGCCGAATGCGAAACGTTCTGGGTACCTAAAAAGCTTCAGACTTAATTGAGGACAAGAGAGCTACCTAGCGGAAGAGAGCAGAAAGGTACCGGGAGATGGCAGAGTGGGTCAGAAAACGAACCGGGGTGAATGATATTCTAGCCAGAGTGAAGAAGAAGAAATGGCCTTGGTCAGGGCATGTAATGCCTCGCCGAGGGTATGTGCCACTAAGCCTGAGGCATCATCATCATCACATGTAATGCGACGGCGAGACAACGCGTCGTCATCAGGCAACGACCTGGATAGCAAGAGAAGGGAGGCGTAGCAGGCCACGGCAGAAAGTTGCGAGGGCGAGTGAAATAAAGAAGTTTGCGGGCCTAAGGTGGCACCAGCTGGCAAAGGACAGGGTTAATTGGACAGGCATGGAAGAGGCGTTTGTCCTGCAGTTAACGTAGTCAGGTTGATAATGGTGATTTGTTTGTTTGCTTATCTGTTTTTCAGAAGACTACCCTGTGTCAGGCTACCAACCGTACCTCCGGGTTTTGGGCCACCCGCCAGGAGTGTATATAGCGGGTGTTTCAGCGAACACTTAAAAAAGTTTCAAAAATAGGCTTTTTGGGGTAAAAATACGGCTTTTGCTGGACAGTATTATCAGTGTTGGCGGATACCAGAAAACCGGTGAATACTCTAATGTAGTTGAAGTCGAGGGTTGGACGGAAACCCGTCTGGTCGGGGGTGTACATGGAGAAGAAGGCAGAACACCGACCAAAATAGAAATGAACACTTTAAACGACGTTTCGGCTCCCACACGGGAGCCTTGTTCACAAAAAACAAGGCTCCCGTGTGGGAGCCGAAACGTCGTTTAAAGTGTTCATTTTTACTCTAATGTAGTAAGCTGGTTAATCAGTTATTATTAATGAACTTCTTAACTAGTAAAATTAGGCGTCTAGGCGCTACTGTAGCCGCTCGTTTTGTAGACAGTCGTTCGTATTAGCCCTATCAGAGTTTAGAATTTCGAAACCACGATTACCCTTGGCGCTGTGGTTCGAGAAAATTTGCCTTTTTTACCTGCTCTGGAGGGGTTCCTTTGCATGCATGGTTTCGAAAGCGCATGTATTTTCGCTCTGTGCAGCGAAATTGGCGTTCTTTCTCATTCAAAAACACCGTTGGAGTGCTGACAAAATCGTCCGTTCTGTGAGCAATTTCGGAAGCTTCCGCTATCTCCCTCACCACTTAGTTTACGTATTTGAGAACTGTCGTGGTTCTTCCGAAGAAGTGCGCCATTTTTTTTTAGAAATCTAACTTGCACTGCATCGGGAATGTGGGGATTTAACTCTGGGCCTCTTGGGTTCGTGCGTGGTAGTTTTTTATCCTCAGTTTTGCTTGCATGTTCGTGTGAGAGTGGGTCCTGGTGCAATGCGATGCAGGTGCCAGATAAAGCCTGTCATCTTCCCTTGTTTCTTTCGTTGCTGCGCATGCGCGCGATAGGGGATATGTATACGCTGCGCGCAGCAAGAAAGTTGTTTTGAAGTCAGCGCTTTGTGGTGTTTCCGTACTTGTCCGTGTTTCCCTTTGCGCCGTGTAGTTATAAGCATGATTTTCCAACACGCCTAGCAAGTGCTGTTAAACTGGTAATACTATGCCACAAAAGGTGTATCTTTACCCCAAAAAGCCTTTTTAAAGAAAATTCTAAGTCGTCCCTGAAACACCTGGTATGTATTGTAAAGAAATGATGCAGATTTGTGCGAAAGACGAAGATGAACCAGTGTCTGAGCGGCATTGCCATCGCTGCGTGCTTCTGGGCTTGACCTGGGTTCTTTCCTTTCTTCCTTCTTTACGACTTTTATCTTCCTGATACAGTAGATGCCACTCTCCCTCACCAACTCGGCGTCTCCGAAATACACTCCTGTTCTTCAACTCGCGCAAGATGCCGGTCACTGCCGCCAGATCTCCCGCTGAACCATGACTGACACCCAGCATCGCAAGAAATTCTTCTCTACAAGCCCCTTTGTGTGACTTTGGACGCTATCAAGCACCCTTGAACTGTCCTATACGCAGTGAACGCCATGGCGGGTGGCAGCTCAGTTAATGCTAGTGAGCGGTGCTCGGGAATAGGTACCGAAGTCTCGCAATTTCCACCGTTGGCTCACCTGCCATCGCAGGACTCGGCACCATCGCTGAACCAGTGCACCAGTGCAATCATTCCAGGGTCATGTCCACTAAACATACACTTATTCTGTCCGGCCTTTCTCTGTGTCTCAGGAACTTGCGCCGATGTCTTTTTCATTAAAGGTACTTCTTTAATCCATTCCTGAAAGAAAAGCTTTTCACCGCACCCAGCTACATCTCATCTCGCATCGATCACCAACACAAGGCTGGAGGGCCAGCTTGCCGTACTAATTCGCACCATTCTTTCTTTTGGCCAAGAACAGCTACTGAATGGCACCACCTTCTGGCCTACACAGTCTCCATTTGTGATGTCATTCAATTTAAGATCGCGTTTGAAAGTGCCTTAAATTTTTTTGTTGTTGTTGTTCTGCAACTAATGTTACAAACTCCCCACTCCTTTCACAAGTGCCTACGGGCCTTGAAAGAATGCGTAAAAAATAAACTGGTCAGTTCAGCCGTCGCCTGGAAACTGACAGGAGCGATCTCGAGATCCCTTTAGCGGTCGTGTAGTATTGGCTACAAAGACTTAGCGATTGGCATAATGGAGCCATCTGTCGCACCATCGGCAATAAGGTGATTGAAATAGAGAAGAAAATCCGCCGCTCTCTCCCAATACTTGCAAATGACATGACAGGAATATCAGCCTGCCAACAAACAAATAGCTTAAGCAAGGACTTCCTGATATTTAGGAGGCTGCATTTTTCCACAGCTCCTCCCCGATGCCCACCAGATTAGGCATCGCCATATTGTGATCAATGCGAGATACATAAAAAAAGTATTCCCGTTATGCTAATGAAACGACTTGAATATTCACCACACACTGCAAAGACGGCCACGCAAGTCTGGAATATTCCGTCAATTCGCAATCATACACGATGCTGGAACAGCTCAAGCAGCTAGTCATTAACGGCACAGTTGAAGAAGAGCGGGAACGGTCAGGCTAAGCACTTCACCCGCATTGTCCGGCGGCCAGAGGCACGCGCAATGCGGTACGCTGACGTGAAGAACACGCCTCACGTAATTATTCGCCATCGGTCACCAGCGCGGAATACGAAGCAATTTAGGGCTCGCAGCTATCGCTCACTGCTGTTTTATGAAAAGTGAGCGTTCGTGCTCTAAAGGGAGAGGATCTGTAACCTTATATGACCACTTTATCCGCCAGATTGAGTATTAGTTGTGCTAATCGCTAGCTATTTCTGGCAACCTGATTTTCTCGTGGATTTTGATTACAGTTCCCGGAGTTTTACGATGGCAGTGCCCTTTGCACACGGCTTGGGAATATCTGTGGTTTATCTCATCAGATCAGGGCTGTTGGTCCTTCCGAGCTTGTCCGAAGTTACCTCGTGTACAGAACTGAAGGCATAATGTTTGCTACAGCTTGGGCGTCTCCCAGGACAGCCATCGGCTGATCCTGGTTCATATAGTGCCACATACCGTCCTTTCCTATCAACGTAATGGTGCCTGTCACTGCAATAATAGTTCAAACGCTTTAACGGAACATCAAAAGACACTGGCCAAGCCATCGTCTGGGACGTGGCTCGTGTGAATGCCAAGGAAAAATCTATATCAGTACGCTTGCTCACGGAATTGTTCTGCATTCACATGATACAACATACGATCAACCAACACGACACAATTTTCCAGGGATACACATATTATCTTCCAGAAAAACTGTCGCAACTTAAGGCGGTGGCCCATTTGCTCATCTTAGTTTGATCAAGGTAGCGGTAGGGGTGCTGAAATGTCCATTCCTTTTTTCTTTGAAACGATTGTAATGAAATAATCCTGCCGTGACTTGACGTCGTCCCGTACATCGTATGCGCCTCCATAGCACTAGCCCTCGCACTTATGATGCAGCCAGTGGCGACGTGGAACGAAAAGAGTTTTAAAGGATATCTCGCTTGACAGGCCCTACCTATGAGGCCTACAGACGCTCTTATAGTGCCTACGGCATCAAGACTGCCAAAATTAGCCTAGAAGAGAAGGGAAAATAGGGGATCGTTAGAACATACTTGAAGCAAGCCAACAGTTACCGATAACCAGGAGGTATGAGGATCATTAAAGTTTTGATTTTGTGGTTTTTATGAAAGGAAAATTCATAGTGCAGTTATTTTATCGCTAAAAATATACTTGTCCGAAATGCAGAAGACAAAACACAACATGGTACCGGTGATTTGCTAAACCACGACCTTCAAATTTCCCTTTCCTATCTTATCAACAAAGGGGTATTTATGTTGCGGGTACCCTAACCCTGAAAGGATTCGTACAGAGGGAGGAGAGAGCGAGGAATTTCCTTAGCGGCTTATTCGAGTAACTTTCGCTTAAGCTACATAAGTCATGTTTTATTCGGGCGAAAACTGCGACACATAAAAGAACACAAGCACAGCACGAGCGCAAACTATAAACTGATTTAGTCAGGGGCCGAGACCCTAAATATAGAGAACAGCCGCGCATGTGCGCAAGGTACATTCACGACAAGCCCTGATACACGTGTACACTCATCGAAACCTAAAAGACAGAGCTCAAAAATGCCAGCGCCTTGTTGTACAAGCCAAGTGGCGCACCACTTACAAAATTGCTATCGTTCCTTATCGAAACGCTTCCAAATTTTCGCGTCCACTGACACTACTGCCCCTGCCAGGAATCTTTGTCTCATGAAAACATGGTAGATATTTGCAATCTCTGCAATGTTGAGAAATTTGTCCTGCTACGCTTATCTCCTCATGAACGCCCACACTCACCTGTACGATAATTTACGCACCGCCCTGTCTTGCATAGGTGTCTTTCACATGTCAGTGGCATTTTCTAGAGAAAGCAACATTGGCCACGAACCTGCGATTTCCCTACGGTGGTGCTCCGAGGAGCCACAGAGACCGACCTTGAGCCGTTGCCTAGCAACAGTCGCAGCTGGCGGAAGTCGCGCGCTCGCCGCGCCATCTGGCATGAGTTCGCACCGCGCGCCAATTTTTGTAAACCACTCCTGTCGCACATTCTACAAAGTGCTTCAGGTGCCTTTTTCCACAGCCACTTTTCCTGTCCCTATGCTTTGCCATGCGTGAGCACAGCTCTCCTAGCCTCTTTGGCGCTGAGAATTCCATCGGTACTTAGCACCTTTGAGGGGAATAACGCGCTACACACGGACAAAAACAGCCGTTGAAACGACGGACGCAGGATAAGCGCGCTTGTACTTTATCCGTCATGTCAGTTGCTGTTTTTTCCGTTATAGCGCATTATTCCCCTCAAATGTACAACCAACTAGCCCACATTGTTGCCTTGCTTACTTCGTAGCTGCTTTCCACTTTCTTCAGTTTGTGCGCGATAATGTGTAGGCAAGGCATCACAGCAGCTTGCGTATCATTGTTTGTAGACGTTTTGCGCGCTTTTTTTTTTCAACTTCTGGAAAAGAGATTCGCATACCGCTGTCCCGCTCGCACAGGGGTAACCTGCAGCGGCCAATCTTTAAATTTGGCTTCCAAGGCTGTCACTCATTCTATGCTTGCGCGACCTCCTGATCGCTTACTCTAGACGAAGGGCAGCAGTGCCTCTCTTGACAGTTTTCGAGTGAGCTGAATCGAATGGAAGTAAATCCTTCGCTACCCTGCGATGGAGCATTAAACATAGATGAAAATCGGACAGGACCAGTTAGCTGCATGTCCAAATACTGTAAAGTGTTCGTGATAGGGGCTTCGTGCGTGAAGTTCAAGCCCTCAGCAAGTCTTCTGAATTGATCTAAAATATCAGCCTTCAAGTCCTCAGACTGCAAATCATTCTTCCTTGCTAAAAAAATTAAAAAGTCATCTACAATCCTGAATACTTTCAATATTTGCAAGCCATCTAAAGCCGTCGTCAAGGACTGGTCAATGATAAAAAAATGTTGCACAACGCAGGTGCCACACATGAGCCGATACACATACCAAGCCGTTGCAAGCAAAACCTGTTGACCTATGTTATGCAGGTGCAGTTCAGGTAAAATTCCACCATAGCGATAAAATTGTCTGCCGTCATCCTTGTTGAGTTCTGTAGGGACACTTCTCCATTGCCCTCAATGCATGTTATAACTCGCGCCAGCAGCTCAGCATGCGGGATCGAGTAAAAAAGGTCCTCTACAACTACAGAAAACGTATACCAGATATTATCGAGCTTTTTAGGTTGCCTGCTACATCCTTCGAATTTTTGACAGCGAACGGGTCATGTATATGTATGCGTATCAGCAGCGCGAACACAGCGCAGGAAGCTGAAGGAGAAGATAGTACAGAGCGCTGAACGCCCAACTTTTATTGTATGTATGTTATTATTTTCTTGTCATGTATTTTAAGCTTTTTCGAAAGACACAAGCTGACCTCGCTTTGCCAAGAACCTGTCTCGCTCACTACAGTCCCGAACGCAATATCTATTTTATGAGCATTTTCTGTGCGGGTTCCCATGCATATGAGTTTTTCTAAAATTTGGGGGCTCGATCCTGAATAAATCAGTTGATAGTTTGCGCTCGTCCGGTACTTGTGTTATTCCCTTATGTGTCGTAGTTTTAGCGCAATATAAGATGGCTTATGCAGATCACCAACAGCTGCTGTTAAAGCATATATCGCTTAAGCCGTAACGGCGCCTCCAGCCGCTGTGAACTTAAGTCAAGAAGTTATTGGCTCTAGCGGCTATAATAAAGACTCAAGATCGAACCGCAAGAAGTTTCTGAAAGTAGAAAATATATCTCTTTCTCTCTATCCCTTTTGATTTCTGAGCCGCGCGGCCCTTGCAACCGTCATGCGTCCATAGCGTGTTTCGCGCACTTGTTCAGCCGCATCGTGTCGGGCGCTAGCGCCTGCTTTGCGGAACCGGTCACAGCCAATGGCGTCCTGTTCCTTCATGTATTAGTTATGTCGGTGCTGCGAAAGCTACGGTCGTGTTCTAGTTTGTGCTCTTGACATTCGAAATTGCGAAGGGTGCAGCGAGACACGCACGGATAAGACGGCAACCTCTGCCTATGCTCGCCTCCTCGGAACCCACCGCTAATTTCGGCGCGGTGGTTGTGAACCACACTCTAATCACTACCATTGACGAAAGAGCCATTGTGCTTGGTCTGCTGAAGGGTTGGCACATCATCGGAGCCGATTGTGCATCTGAATGTTAATTTAATTCTATTGATATCGCACGTAAAACACGGACAGTGAAGACTTTAGCGTGATAGTGGTCTGCTTTCAAGTGTGCGCATAAGAAATAAGAAGCTTTTTGGAATTATTTACGATTGCAACATACATCTTGCACTCATTAAAGTGCGTGAACTCACTGTGCACAGAGGGATCTTTCTCTATTGCGCGAACAGTATGCGCGAAATGTTTGCACACTTATTGCGTGAACGATGCCCAATCTGATGGACTTAGAATGTCGGGTGCGCCGTTTGCGATAAACTTAGCACCTCTAGTATGTCTACACAGATTATCTACGGCATGTCAAATTCTTGAACCAAGACCAAGTTTATTTTGAGAAATATCTCTTTTAGACTGAAAGTAACGACAAGGACATATATGTCAATAATACCATGCAGAAATGTGTTCTCTACTCCCGCTACATTAGGCTCGACTCCGATTACTACAGTTCACCAGCAGCGCAGCCAATTTTACCGCGCCACAACAAGAAATAAATGGTGTAGGAAACCCCGTATAAAGCGCGGCGCACGGCCACGCGCAGAGCAGGCGGACAACGCTACATCCGCCCACCATTAAATAGGTGGCCCGATTTTTACCAGTCCACGCCTGAAGCAGATGCTTTGCGAACACCCCCCGCGCCTGCGTATATTCGTCGTCCGTTGCCAAGCATATTAATACGAATTATTCGGCCTCCAACTACTTTCAACGCAACATAAAGAGAGATAGGCGCTAGCGTCGCTTGTTCGTGGCCTCTTGGGAATATAGAAAGTTTCAGCCCTTGGTTGCAATGCCTCCCATGACATGCCCCTCATTTCTCTTGTCATGTCTGCTTATACGCAATATGCAAGCTTCGCAGAAATTCCTAAGAAGCTGATGCATCGGGACTAAGGCAGAGGAGCAGTTTTAAGGGCGGAAGTTACAAAGGATTGCTTCCCGGGCCTTACGATGCAATAGTTTGAATCTTGCATATTTGCAAAAGGGTTTCTTTATTTTGCTGTGTGCACCAAAAACTATATATATACGCTAAGTTGGCCATTGGGCACCGTACACATTTACTTGCTCTAAGAGCACACAGCTGTTATATAAGACTCGCCCCTGTATTCGGAAGAAGAAAAACTTTAGAACAATCTCAGAAATTTTTTAAAAGGCAAATAACTGCTTGAGGATATCAGAGAAGGTTAAGGAGAAAGTAAACTCTAATCGTCCACTCAAGTAATAGCACCAATATCAGGACTCCACACTAGAGAGCTAGAGCAGAAATTTCGATACGCCTATTAACACTGGTAGCTGCGCCACTACCGGCCCGCATTCCTTCGCATATTATTCTGAGGCTTTGATCGGGCACGAAGACGCCGCGGCGCTTTGACTGACCGTGTCCACTTGCTGCGAAGCACTTTCTATGATTGCGTGCAGCTGACGCCTATTGCGCCCTTATCTTTGCGGGCGCGAGAACGTGTGCAGATGCCCAGCTGCTGCACCAAGAGCCACTGCTGTTCAGCGGCGGTCAGTTTAGGGATGAATGACGCGGCGCGCGCCTACCTAAAGACGAGGAAGCGGCTGATTTCTTGGACAATCAGTAAATGACGCATGCGCTTAGCGTGCCTGTGATTTCTCACAGTCTCACTGAAGCTCAAAAAAGCTTTGGAGTGGTAGGGTTTTCCGTGTTTAGAGCAACGAGCCTGTACGTAGGGTTTGGGCAGTACCGTATTTTAGGGCTCTGGGTTAAGCGGGAATTAAAAAAAAATCTGAGTCATAATAAATACACTATAAGCGTTAACTACGACTGTACAGGGTACCACCTGGGTAAGCAAGGTAATGGAGGGCTGTGTTATTTTAATGAACGCACCAGCCCTACGCCAGAGGTAACATATTTTTTAAGCACCTGGGATTCATTAGCGCGCACCGACATTGCGAAACGTGTTTTCATAATTTGCCTTAAACGAAATCGGTCAACATTCAACCCGCGACATAGTAGTCAAAACCCTGGCGCGAAAGGCACTGAAAGACCGTGGCCACTGAAAGACACACTGAAAGAAAAAGTATCAGAGCGAGCTGAGAGAATTCAATACGTAGATACGAAGAAAACCTGAAGCGCATTTGTACCGCAGTTTCGTTTGAAGATAGCTCTGAATGTCAGTTTCTATGCCAGACACCCCGTGGTTATTCAGTCTCAACCAAAAAAATGGGTTCGGCAAAAACAGCGCTTTTACGCAGTTTTATTAAAGCCTCGAACACGAGCTGCGCTTTCTATACAGAAAAAGCGCGCGCAAAGAAAGAATTTTTCGAGTAGCACGAAAGCTAGCCGTCCTTTCCCATAAAATGCGTAGAGTCGCTCAGACAAGGCGCTCTTCAATGTCATCGGCAGCGGCTTCCTGCCAGGTTCTCTGCTGTTCACATTTCTTGAAGTGGGGAAGGTATAGAACACAGCCACATGACGTTAGTCGTGAAGCGCAGAGTCAATTCTGTTGGGGCATGGTGATGCATCGTCACGAATACAAATGATATGCCATGTGCGCCTGCGCCACCGTCACATCCGCATAGATAAGACATGCAGATATGAAAGGAAATTTCTTGTTCCGGCCAGCATGCTGCCGACTTCCTTCTATACGATCTGATACACAAGCTATCAATAGTACTACCGTGCAAGGTTAAGACATGGATCGCAGTAGGTTCGTTCAGAGATGTTATTAGGAAACTATAGATATGACCCGACAATATAAATTCGTCAGCATTCCGACCGATTATATTCTATGATATGAACCTATGGATAGACACGCAGGAACAGGTGGAAACCGTCTCCCTTTCCGAAGCAATGCAGATGCAGAAGAATCCATCCTGGCGCCCAGCACAAATGCAGGATTACTGTCTAATCCACGAAGACGCGCTGCCGTCTGCCTTGAAAAAGATATCTCGTATGTTCTATATGCAGCTAGGCACGAGCTCGAGACTGAAGCGAAATAATATTCTCCTGAATTGCCAGAAGCAGCAGCCAGGATGGAGTGAAATCGATATGTAGGAGTAAATATGCCTTCGGACAAATTTTTCGTCTTGATAAAAAATTAATAAACTGCTACATCATTATAAAGTGAACACTACCGATATTGCTGTGTCAGAATACTGAGGGTGAGACGAAAAGTTTTTGCAGCAATAGTGTTTATTCACGAGATAAGTATCTAGGTCGAAAACTGATTTATCGTCGACGGGAAATATAGATTTGCCGAAGGCGCTCCATTTGCTTGAAGTGCAACATGTGCTCAGCGACTTCGATTAGGGTGAGAGGATAGCGTTGACCTGATTTTTAATGAGTGGGATTTTGCTCACATCACATCCAGTCGTGCATCGATGACTGCAAGCAGGCATAAATTCTTTAGTGTCGGTTCCAAGTGCAACACGTGAAGATCGGTTAGCGTCGCTTCCTCCTCAATAATCTCCCCTTCCTGCATGTTCGCTACCGGGCAATAGCCGGCGAAGAGAAACACCCTTTTGCCAGTAATGCAGCAACCTTGATATCCCCTGGCAGACGGTCCCGAGCCCCACGGCTTCACCTTAGTCCAGCACGATGTCTCAGGGTCATACTTGTGCATGTCTGCACAGAAAGCGTCCATAAGTTCGTTGTACCCTCCAAAGATGTACAGCTCGCCTCTGTAGACAAAGGCTGAATGCCCGTGCCGACCCACGGGGGGAAAGCCTTGTACTTGTGGGCGCACCCAGGTCGAGGTGGTTGTTTCCAGATAGAATAAAGTGTTGACATTTTCAAAGCGACCAGCGAGAAAAGTGGCAGCTAAGCAACCTCCCATACGTACATGCGGGTCCCAATTGCAGAGGCCGTGTGGAAGGATCGCGGAGCAAGGACCTCTCCATTGGTGGGGACGCGATGCCACTCCATGGTATCCAGGTCGAGCGCGTTGACATCTTGGGAATCATGTGGGTCACCAAAGACATACATGCGCTGACCGACTATGCAAGCTGAGGCGCCGTAATGCGGTGCCGGTGCCTCACCATTCACTTGAGGCCAGCTCCATGTCATGGTGTTGGTGTCGAATCGTTAAAGGACAATTTCTGACTGCCAGCCGTTCCGTAAGCCCCGAAGGTACGCGCAGTGATCGTAGGCTACAATGGTGAGACGGAAAATGTTATACGGCTGGCCATGGAGCTGTGAATATGTTTGCACGGTATCCCACTTCGACGTTGCAGGGTCAAACATGGACACGTCGACGACGTTCCTTAAGGTGTGAGGCCTGTCCACTTCAAATGAGCCGAACGAGTAGACCTTGCCATTGATGAAAACGGCACTGTGGTTCGCTTGCTCTGGAACACCACTCAATCGCACCGTCCACATCTTGACGGGGCAGCTAGTGCTCTGAGAAACGCGGCGCCATCGTTCCAGCGATGCTGCCGGCCTCACGTGGCCTATTTCTGAACCTGCGATACGGTGACCGGTTTCGGCAACGCGTGCGGCAGGGATGACTTGAAGGGGGACTATGTTTGTCATATATTAGAATATTTTCGTCATTCGATGATGCGCAAGTGGAAGAACGTTCCAGGAAGAAATATAGAACCGTCTGATCATTTATGGGAGGTGAGGAAGACGCGTGATTTTGCGAGCCTGTCTCTGAGCGAACTGTCTTGACGCTACGAGCCGCGTGGTTAATGCTTCCCAATTGACTCCACTAGACGCTTTTAGCTAACCGGTTTTGTGGTCCGCTACACGGCTGAGCGGACGCTGAATTGTGCATGCGCACTACTCAGTAGCCACCGTAGCGGCGCCTCTGTTCTGCAGGCGTGCCGGTTTAGTGCAGCGTCGTACCGAATGGAAATGCCTCTAGTTTTCCGGTTAGTTCAAGATGTCTGCCTTTGGCTCGACAGTCGCATCTGAAAGGGCTTCCCAGTTTCACTGTCTGGAGGGCTCGTTTTCTACACTACACTCGTTTAAAGCGCTTAAAAATGGCCAAAAATCGCTGTTTCCACTTCCACGTAGTCAAGGTGAATCCTTTCGAGCGACTGTGAGCGCATGTGTAACCGGGTGTCTGAAAATGCCGCAGTCGGAACCAAGCGCGATTGGACGTTCCGAGCTGCGAAAAACCGCGTGGGCCTCCGTACGGGCTACACCAGCAAAATGCAGAGCAAATTTGGGAAATTCGCCCCCTTCACGCATGTGTCAATTTATTTTGCTAATGAGCAGACGTTTGTGCCATCATATCCAGAAGTGTTCACACCGACAAACTGCAAGTGTTTCCAAATAAAGTGATCGTCTATTTATCTCCAGTTTAGTAGCGCCAAAGGCAACATGCACTGCCGCAGTTTGAATTCTTGTTGTGCGCAGCGTAGAAAAAAGGAAAAACACTAATATAGTGGTTGACAGCGGCGCCTCGCACAAACAGTGTGGCACTGCTCGGTGTGAATCAAACTACCAATGCAAGTCCCGTTTTCTTTCATTGAGCTGCCCGATCAGGTGCCCTTTAAGTACGCTTGTTTACTTAACACTTGTTAAGTTCCAGGCAAACAAGAACCAAGAGATATGAACTGATCATCATCATCACCCTGACTACTTCCAATGGAGAGCAAAGGCATCTCCCATGTCTCTCCAATTAACCCTGTCCTTTGCCAGTTGCGGCCACCGTATCCCCGCAACCTTCTTAATCTCATCCGCCCACCTAACTTTCTGCCGCCCTCTGGTACGTTTGCCTTCTCTTGGAATCCACGGAGTGCATATGAACTAGAAGCACATGTTTCGATTTTGTTCATCAAATCGGGTCTATTTGTCACCGCTAGATGGCGTCACAAGCCAAACCACTCTGCTTAGCCTTAGCACCGGAATAATTTGCTGTTATAAAACATGCTCGCCGCACGTCCGCTATGCTTATAATGACCACGCCAGCGTATGCGGAGGGGACCGTAAAACCGGTCAGCTAAAACTCTCTTATGGCATCCTTCATAGGAAACCCCAGTGATAGGGAATAAATTTTAGGCGAGATTATAAAATTATGTGAACAATATATTGGTAACATTCTGCTGCCGATGTTTTCAGAAATAACGCTCCTTCTTTTAGTTTCGCATTCTCACCATGAAGCATCCTTACTATGTACCAGTTCCGCTTACAGTTACCATAAAGCGCCAGCCCAATCACATTGTGATCAATAACCTATCTGTCCGGCTCTTACACAATAAAATAAAGGACGTGAATGGCGGCTAATTAACAATTGCGTTTCTGGTTCTTGCATGCAGAGCCCGAATGGCTGAATAACCGCGCATGTTTCTTGAAAACTAACGTCGTGTCTCTCGATCGCTGTGCTTCTCATAGTACTGCTAGTGAAAAAAAAAAAACATATCACTGCAAACTTTTCCTTTGCCGTGAAGCTCGCGTGCAGTTCTTTAGCAGCTGCTTCGAACAGTAAGACATATTTCCTTTTCAAATACAGCTCACCTGGCAAACGTAGGCTGGAGATAAGCTATCAGTCTCTATGCTTGGTATAACACCCATGCGCTCCAAATTAAATTCATTCACGCATGGAGAGCAGCCTGAAAAGCAAAAGTAAAATAAGGCTAGTTTTTGTTTGTTTGGTTTGGTTTTGTGGGGTTTAACGTCCCAAAGCGACTAAGGCTATGAGAGACGCCGTAGTGAAGGGCTCCGGAAATTTCGACCACCTGGGGTTCTTTAACGTGCACTGACATCGCACAGTACACGGGCCTCCAGAATTTCTCCTCCAAAGAAATTCTAGCCGCCGCGGCCGGGATCGAACCCGCGTCTTTTGGGTCAGCAGCCGAGCACCATAGCCACTTAGCCACCGCGGCGGCAGTTTTTGTTTGTCTTCAACAGCTACGGTGCTGACAGTAATTCGTATGTAAACATCGCAAAAGTTTTTCGAGATGTGAGGGCGAGACCTTTTACGTACATCGAATCTCAAGCGCGCGGTAACTTCCAGCTTTGCTATGGAATACACCAGAGCGTCAAGAAGCCGCTTTTTGGTTTCAAAGACGTGCGCTTTAGAACCGGCGTTACCACTACCTCCTCCTACATGTCCTACTGCTGCAGCACCACGTGTAGAACTGGGAAGGACCGAACAACGTGTAACGCTGGAGCGATAAGCAACACGTTTTCCTGCACTCCTCGCATAGAATACCTGTTGCAGGAGGTATAGTTGAAAAACTTGCCATTGTATGACAAGAAATGCTAGTCATTCCATTTTTTGGGATCATACCCACTATCGTGCGGTAACGCCTATAGTGTGGATTCCCCGTCTCTAGCCGATGTGTTTTTGTTTGGCTGTTCCCTCAGATTATGAAAAGCAGTTCACCACGATCCTGCGAGAGAAAAGGATATAACAGCTTTTTCTTACCCGTACTAACCCATGAGGCAAGAACTTGCTTTGTAACGAATCGGATTCCTACTTAGTTGAGCACAAGAGAGCTAGCTAGCGGAAGAGGGCAGAGTAGGTCGTAAAACAAATCGTGGTTAATGGCATTCTAGCCAAAGTGAAGAAGAAGAAATTGTCTTGGTCAGGACATGCAATGCGGCGGCGAGATAACCCGTGGTCATCAGGCAACGCCCTAGATAGCAAGAGAAGGCGGGCATAGCGGGGGACGGCAGAAAGTTAAGAAGGCGAGTGAAATAAAGAAGTTTGATGGGATAAGGCGGCACCAGCTGCCAAAGGACAGGGTTTATTGTACAGGTATGCTAGATGCCTTTGTCCTACAGTGAACGTAGTCAGGTTGATAATCACGATTTGTTTGTTTGCTTGTCTGTTTTTCTAGAGTCTGTCTTGTGTCCGGCTGCCAACCGTCCCTCCGAGTTGTGGGTCACCCGGCAGGCTTTTAGATAACGAGTGTTTCAGGGAACACTTTAAAATGTATTGAAAAATAGGCATTTTGGGGTAAATATATGGCTTTTGTGGAAATATTATCTGAGTTGGCGGACACCATAAAACCGGTGAATATTCTTAAGTAGTTAGCTGGTTAACCAACTCTAGCCGGTCGGTTTGTAGACGCTTGTTGGTAAATAGCCATATCAGAGTTTGTAATTTCGAAAACGCGATTACCGTTGGCGTTGTGCTCGTGAAAATTAGCCTTTTTCTACTAGTTACCTACACTGGAGGGGTGCTTTTCATGCGTCCTTTCGAAAGCGCATGTGGTTTCACACTATGCAGCGAAATTGGCGCTCTTTCTCAGTCAAAAACACCGGTGCAGTGCTGACACAATGGTTCGTCCTCTCAGCAATTTCAGAAGCTTGCGCTATCTCCCCCGACACTTTGTTCACGTATTTGTGAATTATCGTCGTTCTTTCGACGAATAGCGCCAATTTTTTATGAATGTAACCTGCAGTGAGTCACGAATGTGGGGATTTAATTCTGGCCCTCCTGGGTTAGTGCGTGATAGCTTTTTAGCCTGTGTTTTGCTTGCTTGTTCGTGGGAGAGTGGGTCCTGGTGCGATGCGATGCCGGTGCCAGATAAAGCGTGACATCTTACCTTTTGTCTTTCGTTTCTGCGCATGCACGCTATACGGTATATATATACGCTGCGCGAAGCAATAAAGTTTTATTTTATTTATTTATTTATTCAATACTGCCAGCCTCCATTTGGTGGTCAAGGCAGGAGCGGTACAAGGACACATTGTACATCGCGACAAAACAAAGCAAGTAAAAATGCGAATAAAGAAGCAAAAGCTAACACACAGGGTTTTATAGAAAGACAAAGATCAAGATTAAATGCACTCGGTTACCTTAAAATACAAAAGGAAGCAAACAAAAGAGCATGAATGATTACACTGCGCTTAAAATGACGATATGACAGCAGATAAAAAAAGACTTCTGATCTGTCAAACGGACCACGTCTCACGGAAGCCCGTTCCATTCCAATATCGTTCTTGAAAAAAAAAAATCTGATACGCTTTCGTTCGGCACCGTGTCACCATGATTGTCAAATTGTGCTTATTGCGCTTTGGTCGTGAAGTGTTGTATGCCATGTAGGTCTCAAAATGAATGTTTGTTAAGTTGTTAACAATCCCATGCAACATTTTTAGACGGTGCAACTTGCGACGAGATTGAAGTGTCTGCAGTTTAGATTGCCTCAATAGATCAGTAACCGAAACGTGCCTTCCATATGCGTTGTAGATAAATCTAAGTGCCTTCCTTTGAACGCCTTCAATGCGCTGTACATCTACTTGGGTGTGCGGATCCCAAACCACATCTGCGTATTACAGTAATGGCCGTACGAGTGCAATGTAAGCTGCTAACTTAGTTTTAGATGTGCATGCCTTAGACGATTTCTTAACAGCCAAAGCCTGTTGGATGCCTTTGGAACTATATGCTCGATGTGCGAACTACAACTCAAGTTACTATTGAATACAACCCCCAAGTATTTGTATTTGTTTGCGGGAGAGACAGCTGCACCGTTAATTGTGTATGTGAAATTAAGAGCGCACTTTTTACGCGTAAATGTTATTTTTGAACACTTAGATATGTTTAGTCACATTTGCCAGACTAGGCACCACCTTGAGACCTCTGACAGGAGGTCATTCAGCACACGGTGATGCTCCGCATTTTGAATAGGCAGATATACAACGCAGCCCTCAACGAAAAAACGGCACCGTACAGGGGAGTCGAAGTTTAAGTCGTTTAAGTAAATCAGGAACAATATTGGACCGAGAACGGAGCCCTGGGGTACTCCTGAGAGAACTGGAGCTGGCATAAAATTGGAACCTTGAGATCTGGACGTACTGGTGCCGTTCAGAGAGGTAGGAATCGAGCCATTGAACAAGACACTGATTGATAGATGCTTGAAGTCAGCGCTTTGTGGTGTTTCCGTACTTGGCCGTGTGTGTCTTTGCGCTGTGTAGTTGCAAGCAAGACTTCCAACACGCCCAGCAAGTGGTGTTAAACTGGTAATACTATGCCACAAAAGGTGTATCCGTACCCCAAAAAGCCTTTTTAAAGAAAACTCTAAGTCGTCCTTGAAACCCCTGGTATACATTGTAAAAAGAAGACACAGATTTGTGCGAAAGATGAAGATTAACCTGAGCATGAGCGGCATTGCCATCGCCGCGTGTTTCTGTGCTTGACCTGGCTTCTCTCCTTTCTTTCTTCTTTACGACTTTATCTTCCTGCTAAAGTAGATACCGTTCTCTCTTACCAACTAGGCATCTCCGAAATATTTTCCTATTTTTGAACTCGAGCAAGGTGCCGATCACTGCCGCCAGATGTCCCGCTGAGCCGTGACTGACACCCAGCACCGCCAGAAATGCTTCTCTACTGGCCCCCTTGTGTGAATCTGGATGCTGTCAAGCACCCTTGGACTGTTCTATGTACAGTGCCCACCATGGCGGGTGGCAGCTCAGTTAATGAATGCTTGTGAGAGGTCCTCGGGAAGAGCAACCCCATTCTGACCTTTATCTCAGTCTCAAGAACTTGCGCTTATGTCTTTTTCATAAAATGTGCTTCTTTAATTCATTAATGAAAGAAATCTTTTCGCCGCATCCAACTACACCTCATCTCGCATCGACCAACAACCAACAACCCAAAGTTGGAGTGACAACTTCTCGTACTAATGCGCACCATACTCCCTTTCGGCCGAGAACAGATACTGAATAGCACTGCCTTCAAGCCTCCACAGTCTTCATTCGGGACGTCATTCACTTCAAGATCGCGGTTGAAAGTACCTTAAAAGTTTGTGTTGTTGTTGTTGCTCTGCAACTAATGTTACAAACTAACCACTCATCTCTGTAGTGCCTACGTGCCGTCGAAGTATGCAGAATAAATAAATAAATAAATAAATAAATAAATAAATACATAAATAAATAAATAAATAAATAAATAAATAAATAAATAAATAAATAAATAAATAAATAAATAAATAAATAAATAAATAAATAAATAAATAAATAAATAAATAAATAAATAAATAAATAAATAAATAAATAAATAAATAAATAAATAAATAAATAAATAAATAAATAAATAAATAAATAAATTCACTGGTCAATTTAGTCGTCGCCTGTGAACTGACCAGAGCAATGTCTCTCGATAGCCCTTTAGCCGTCGCCTAGTATTGCCCACGAATCCTTTGCGACTAGCATAATGGAGCCACCTGTCGCACCATCGGCGTAAGACGCTTGAAATAGAAAAGAAAATGGGCCACATTCTCCCAATTTTTTCAAATGACGCGACAGGAATATCGGCCTACCTACAAACACATAGCTTATGCAAGCATTTCCTTATATTAGGAAGGGTTTATTTTTCCAGAGCTCCTCCCCAATTTCCACTAGCTTAGGCATTACCATGTTGTGGTCCATGCGAGATACATTAAAAAATCATTTCTGTGCTGCTCTGGAAACGACTTGAATGTTCACCACACATTGCAGAGACGGCCACGAATGTCTGGAATATTCCGTCAATTCGCAAACATGCACGATGCTGAAAGAGCTGTAGTAGCTAGTCCTTGATTAACTACACCTGTAAAGAGGAAGACGCTTAGCAGACGGAGCAACAGAACCGATGCGCGGCGCGAGGCGAGAAGACGACGATCGGCAGCTGAAGCAGCAGAACTGACGCGCGGCAAAAGCACCAACTGTTCCGGGACCGGACCAGCCCTTGCCCGCTCTAACCGGCCTTAACAACCAGTCATCTCTTGCCAATAAAGGCCGCTACATCTTGGTGGAGGCTGCGGGATTCCGTCCTGGAGCTACGTAACCGTACCATCACTACCCCCATGCCTGCCAACGCCAACCAGCCAGCCAGCTCCTCGCCGGCACCCGTTGCTTGCCATGGTGCGCTCCGCCAGCGCGACCCTGCCGTGTTCAGCGGCACGGACGATCACGACGTGGAGGATTGGTTGTCCTCTTACGACAGGGTGAGCGCTCATAACCGTTGGGACGACACTATGAAACTCACCAACGTCATCTTCTACCTAACCGGCGTCGCCCACCTTTGGTTCCAAAACCACGAATCGGACTTCACCACCTGGACCGAATTTAAAACCAGCTTCACCGACATATTCGGCCGCCCGGCAGTACGCAAACTTCGCGCCGAGCAGCGTCTTCGCGTTCGCGCACAGCAGAGTGGTGAATCATACACCAGCTACATAGAAGGTGTCGTCAATCTCTGCAAGCGCGTCAATGCGTCCATGGCGGGGGCCGAAAAAGTTAAACACGTCCTGAAAGGAATCGAAGACGACGCTTTCAATATGCTTGTGGGCAAAAATGTCACATCTGTCACAGATATATTCGACCACTGCCAAAGCTACGACAAGCTCCGCCGACAGCGCGTTTTCACTCGGCAGCCCTCTGCACAGACAGACACAGTAACTAGCCTGAGCATGACGACAGAGGACAGCTCGCTACTGCTCCAGATCAAGCAGTTTGTCCGTGAGGAGGTTGCGCGGCAGCTTTCGCTTCTTCCTACCGTTCCGAGTCCATCTAACCTAACTCCGACACTCCAGCACGTGATCCGGGAGCAAGTGTCCGAGGCCCTGCCGCCGGTTTCCTCCCAGTCTCCCGTCGCTGCGCCACTAACCTACGCCGAAGCAGTCAAGCGTCCCCGCCCAGACACATTCGTGTCGTACCAACATCCACCGCAGTCGACCCCATTTCGTCCTGCCCGGCCACCACCGCAACGTTTCCGCCCATGGCGCACACCAGACAACCTACCCATTTGTTATGCCTGCGGCATTCCTGGCCACGTGATGCGTCACTGCCGCCGACAAATTTCGTCCCCTGCTGCGGATACCGACCCTCGAGGTTACGCCTACGCCCCTCCCCAGCCTTTTCATCGCACTTCGCATTCTGAGCCCACTGGTTCCTCCGATTACAGCCCCTCTATTCGCCGCCATTCTCCATCTCCGCGTCGCCGCTCGGTTTCCCCGATGCGCCGTCGTCCCTCTTCCCCTTCGGAAAACTAGTGCCCGCAGTTCCGGAGGCAAGAACTGCGTGCTCGTCGCCAAGCTCAAGACCTCGACTTTCTCCGGCCAATCTGATCACCGTTTCTGTGGAGGGCACCGATGCTTTCGCGCTTGTTGACACCGGTGCTGCTGTATCTGTACTCAGTGCAAAATTGTGCCATCAGTTACGAAAAGTGATGACTCCGCTATCTGGTTTTATGCTTCGCGCCGCTAAGTCGCAAATTATCGCGCCTTTGGGGGCCTGTACAGCTCGAGTTACTATTCAGGACGTTCTGTACGTTGTTGAATTCATCGTCTTCGCATCGCCGTCTCACGACGTCATCTTAGGCTGGGACTTTCTCTCGCGACATGAAGCTGTCATCGACTGCACTCGTTCCGAAGTCGCCCTTCTTCCATTCGGCGACGCATCGGTGAGCGCTTCCACTAACCCGTGCTCCAAGTGGACTGTGGCTGATGACGTCGTGATCCCGCCGTGCTCTGCTGTGCTCGTCTCTGTTCATTGCGACTCTGCATCCAACGGCCCCGTCATCTTCATCCCGTCCGACTCCTTCGCTTCTCGTCACTGTCTACCCCTGCCATTCGCCGTCCTTACCGTCTCAGCCGGCTGCAGCGCCTTGCCCCTGTCAAATCCATTCCTGTGCCCCTCTAATCTTCTTCGCGGTGAATGCCTGGGACGTGTCCAGCCTTTCGCCTCCATCGTCGCCTGGGACCCTTATGAGGATGACCCCTGCCGCATGCAAGTGTCTTCACTTACTTCTTCCCCATCGTCTCCTGATCCCGCTCCCGAAGCCGTCTTTGAGCGCCCAATCGACGCGAATCTTTCGCCACCGCAGAAGACCCAGCTTGAGGCCCTGCTAAATAAGTTTCGATCATCGTTTGACTTCTTCAACCACCGTTTGGGCCGCACCTCAGCTGTTACCCATAGGATCGACACTGGCGCCCATACGCCGTTGCGCCAACGCCCATATCGCGTCTCGGCCACCGAACGCCAAGTTATCGACGCCCAGGTAAATGACATGCTACAGAGGGGCGTCATACAACCATCGCACAGTCCTTGGGCTTCCCCCGTCGTCCTTGTCACCAAAAAAGATGGCTCTATCCGTTTTGCGTTCACTACCGGCGCCTGAACAAAATTACCCGCAAAGACGTCTACCCACTGCCCCGCATTGATGACGCACTTGACTGCTTGCAGGGAGCTGAATTCTTTTCTTCCTTAGATCTACGTTCGGGTTATTGGCAAGTCCCGATGGCCGACGCTGACCGCTCCAAGACAGCCTTTGTGACGCCTGACGGGCTCTATGAATTCAACGTCATGCCCTTCGGACTATGCAATGCCCCTGCCACTTTTGAGCGGATGATGGACACGATACTGCGCGGCCTGAAATGGAAAACATGCTTATGTTACTTGGACGATATCGTTGTTTTCTCCCCAGATTTCCAGACGCACCTCGTTCGCCTGGAGCAAGTTTTGGGATGCCTCGCGGCAGCCGGGCTTCAACTAAATTTAAAGAAATGTCGCTTCGCTGCTCGTCAGTTGACGATTTTGGGCCACGTCGTCTGGAAACAGGGTGTCCTTCCTGACCGAGCAAAGCTTCGTGCTGTCTCTGAGTTTCCGAAGCCCTCTATGATGAAGGAACTTCGCAGTTTCATCGGCTTATGTTCTTACTTCTGGCGCTTTATCCGAAATTTCGCTTGTATAATCGCACCTCTGACTGCACTTCTTCGTGGCAGTAGCGACCTATCAAGCTGGAGTCCTGCCTGTGACGACGCGTTCATCACGTTGCGCCGTCTACTTACCTCTCCGCCCATACTGCGCCACTTTGACCCTGCTTCTCCAACTGGAATCCACACAGATGCCAGTGGCGTTGGTATCGGTGCTGTTCTTGCTCAACGCAAACCGGGGTATGCGGAGTATGTTGTTGCATACGCGAGCCGCACCCTGACGAAGCCAGAGCAAAACTACTCAGTAACTGAAAAAGAGTGCTTGGCGATCGTTTGGGCGATCGGGAAATTTCGGCCTTACGTGTACGGCCGGCCTTTCGCGGTCGTCACGGACCACCATTCCCTATGTTGGCTGTCCTCCCTAAAAGACCCAAATGGCCGCCTCGCCCGATGGGCCTTACGCCTTCAAGAGTACGATATTCGTGTGATCTATCGCTCTGGCAGGAAGCATAACGACGCCGACGCTCTCTCTCGTTCACCTCTAGCCAATGAACGTGCCTCTCCTCCCGCCATCGACTGCGCCTCCTTGTCATTGGACGATATGCCCAACGAGCAGTCCAAGGACCCTTGGATCACTTCTCTCGTACGTTATCTTTCAGATCATTCTGTCGTGCCGGTACCGCGCGCAATCCGCCGTCAGGCTGCCCACTTCACTGTTTATGATGGGATTTTGTACCGCCGAAATTACCTCTCTGATGGGCGCAAATGGCTCCTAGTGATCCCTGGACATTTACGCTCAGAAATATGCGCAGCCTTTCATAGCGACCCGCAAGCTGGTCACGGCGGTGCTTTTAAGACCTACAACCGGCTTCGCCTCCGCTATTACTGGCGCGGCATGTATAACTACGTACGAAAATTCGTCCGTTCCTGCCCCGATTGCCAGCCTTTGTCTTGCCCATCCAGGCCATTTGACCGAGTTGGCATTGACCTGTATGGACCACTTCCCTACACTGCTGCAGGAAACCGCTGGGTCATCGTCGCTGTAGACCACCTGACACGGTACGCCGAAACAGCCGCCCTCCCAGCTGCTACGGCGCGGGATGTTGCAGCCTTCCTCTTGCACCATTTCATACTTCGGCACGGAGCCCCGCGTGAACTGTTGAGCGACCGTGGGCGGGTGTTTCTGTCAGACGTAGTTTCATCTCTTCTGCAGCAATGCAACATTACTCGCCGCACCACTACTGCCTATCATCCCCAGACGAACGGCTTGACCGAACGTTTCAATCGAACATTAGGTGACATGTTGTCAACGTACGTCGCGGCAGACCATTCTAATTGGGACGTCGTCCTCCCGTTCGTCACATATGCCTACAACACCGCTACACAGATCACTACTGGTTTCTCACCATTCTTCCTTCTATACGGCCGTGAACCATCCTCGCCGCTCGACACTATTCTTCCGTACCATCCTGATTCGTCAGAATCCCCAACCGTATCTGAAGCCTCCAGACACGCTGAAGAGTGCCGCCAGCTCGCCCGGTCATTCACGTCTGACGACCAAGGGCGCCAGAAATATCGTTTCGACCACTCCCATGGCACAGACACTTTTCAGCGGCAATCCCTTGTTTGGCTCCGTGTGCCTTCTGCTGTCCCAGGTCTCTCTACCAAGTTGCTGCCAAAATACCACGGACCCTACCATGTCCTTGAGCGCACTTCTCCCGTCACATACATCGTTGAGCTCGTGACGCCATCACCCGATCTCCGACGACGTGGGCGCGAGACCGTTCACGTTTCGCGTTTGAAGCCGTATTACGACCCCTGCGTCCTGTTGACTCCCTAAATCGCCAGGATGGCTCTTTTTCCCCCGGGGGCCAATGCAAAGAGGAAGACGCTTAGCAGACGGAGCAACAGAACCGATGCGCGGCGCGAGGCGAGAAGACGACGATCGGCAGCTGAAGCAGCAGAACTGACGCGCGGCAAAAGCACCAACTGTTCCGGGACCGGACCAGCCCTTGCCCGCTCTAACCGGCCTTAACAACCAGTCATCTCTTGCCAATAAAGGCCGCTACACACCGTAAAAAAGCGAAGAAGGTCAGGCCAAGTAATTCTCCCGCATTGTCCGGTTTCCAGAGGCACGCACAATGAGGCACACTGACGCGAAGAACAAGTCTCACGTAATTATTTGCCATCGATCACCAGCGTGGAATACGAAGCACTTCTAGGTCTCACAGCTATCGCTCGCTACCACATCACGAAATGTGAGCGTTCGGGCTCTGAATAGCGCGGATCTGAAACCTAATATGACCACTTTATCCACACCGATAGAATATTGGTTGTGCTAATCGCTAACAATTTCTGACAACCCAATATTATCGTGGGTATTGATTACAGATCCCAGAGTTTCTGCGGTGGCAGCGTCTTTTGCAGTCGGCTTGCGAATGTGTGTGGTTTATCCCAACACATCAAGGTTGGTGGTCCTTCCTAGCTTGTCCAAACTTACCTCGTGTACAGAACTCAAGGTATGAAGTTTGCTACAGCTTGGGCGTCTCCCGGCGACACCCATCGGCTGATCCTGGTTCATATCTGTCAATGCAATAATAGTTCAAATGCTTTAACAAAACATCAAATGACACTGGCCAAGCTATCGTGTGGGACGTGGTCCGTGTGGCTGCTAAGGGAATATTTATATCAGCACGCTTGCTCACGGAATTACTCTGCATTCACACGACACAACATACGATCAACCAACACGACACAATCTTCCAGGGATACACATGTTCCAAAAAATTTGTCGCAAATTCAGCCAATTGCGCTTTTTCTCATCATAGTGTGATCAAGGTACCGGGAGGGGTGCTTAAGCGACAATAGTTTTTTTATTTTTTCTCAACCTTTTTCGAGTGTATGTCTTTTGCCAAACGCTTTTTTTTTTTCCACGTGTAGGATTCCGGGGAACACTGTGTTTCACCGTGTCTTCTGTCTTCGTCCACGTGTCGCGTGCAGCGCTGAAGGCTGAAACGTTCATGCATTTCTTTTTTTGCGAACGTGACGATGTATGTTATACCACAGCGTAAGCTTTAAGAAATATGTACACTATCACGTAATTCTTTCTTCATATTGATGGCCTCGCTTACTTCGCCACTCACATCTGAGATTGTGCTGCTGTGTGCCCTCAAGCCGGCATGTTTTGAACTTATCGCCGTCTGCGGAAGATACGCTACCACTTTATACCTATCTTGTGCGGGCTCGTGTATATTTTTAATTTTTTTTTAGTCTTAGCACACTCTATGTATATCTCTCCTGTGGCACAGGCTGGTACTCTTTATTCTTAAATCTTTTTCTTAGTGCCAAAATAATTTTATATCAATCTTTTAGTGTTCTTCACCGAAAGCAGCTGCCCAATTGTTGCGTCACGGCAAGCCGATGAAAACACAATGACCTCACGGATAGCGATGGCATGAACTAATGGCCGCGGGTATAGCACGTCCCTCAGTTGTCACAAACCAGGACGAGATCGTTCCCACATAATTGGGCTTACAGAAAGCCTGAACACGACGATCGCGGATATAATGTCTATTTAGGTGGATGCGGAAATCAAAACGTTGGATCAGATACTCCCGCATCTACGCGTCCGTAACCTACGTGGTTAACACCGCAATTCAGGAAATATCCTGCTTTACCGCGTTCCGTATTGTCTACCGGAGAGAAGGATGGATGATGCTGTACGAGGAACTCTCGAGCGCGGATGACGACGTCGCACCAGACGCGGGCACAATCGTCGCCCAAGCCGAACAAGTGCGTCAGTTGGCTCGCTTACTCATGAAAAAGCAGCAAAAGACGGACTCCCGACATTACAACCTCTGCCGTAGAGAAGTTTATGCATCCCATGTGACCCTATCTCAGTGTCAACCTTGTCCGCCAAAAAGGGTGAAAAATTCCTGCACTACTAATTCACTCTATATGAAGTCATCGGCCACGTCGACAGCATGAATTATGAAGTCGTTCCAAGGGGAACTGTGGCCGTCGGCGAGCTCGAATAAATGTTGTGCATGGGGTCCACTTGATCCCGCAACTCTCACGTCACTGCAGAGCTTCCAAGCCTGTATATTAAACGCCTCTACCGCCCTATGCACATTATTCTGACCTTTGTTTGTCTCACCTTCTCATCCTTATGAATTACGTGTCAGTTTTACACTCTAATTTTTTTGTCTACATTGCCTCTTTTGCTTTTCTCGTCTTTTGTAATTATTCCGTTCCGCACCTGGATGACACTTTTCTTTGACGAGGGTAGGGAAGACTAATGCCAAAAGCTTGACCTGTGCCACCTCTGCCCTGAGCAGAGAGGACGACGATGCGGACACGGTCGCGTCAGGAGCCCTCGGGCTGTCTAGGTTTGTGGGATTGAACTCGACCGCTTTGAGGTCTCCCTCTACGTCTGAGGTCGGCCTCCTTCTAGTTCATCATCATAATCATCAGCCTGACTACATCTACTGCAGGGCAAAGGCCTCTCCCAGGTCTCTCGAATTAACCCCGTCCTCTGTCAGTTGCCGCCACTGTATCCCCGCAAACTTCTTAATCTCATCCGCCCACCTAACTTTCTGCCGTCCCCTGCTACGTTTGCTTTCTTTTGGAATCCACTCCGTTACCCTTAAGGACGAGCGGTTATCCTGCCTTCGCATTACATGCCCTGCCCAAGCTCATTTCTTCCTCTTGATTTCAACTAAGATGTCATTAACCCGTGCTTGTTCCCTCACCCACTCCGCCCTCTTCCGATCTCTTAACGTTACACCTATGTTTTTCCTTTCCATAGCTCGCTACGTTGTTCTTAACTTAAGCTGAACCCTTTTTGTTAGCCTCCACGTTTCTGTCCCATAGGTGAGTGCCGGTAGAATACAGCTGTTGTATACTTTTCTCTTCAGGGATATTGGTAAGCTACCATTCATGATCAGAGAGAACCTGCCATATGCGCTCCACCCCATTCATATTCTTCTAGTTATTTCCCTCTCATGATCCGGATCTGCGGTCACTACCTGCCCTAAGTAGACATATTCTCTTACTACTTCCAGCACCTCGCTACCAATTGCGAACTGCTGTTCCCTTGATAGGCTGTTGAACATTACTTTGTTTTTCTGCATGTTAATTCTTAGCCCCACCGTTTTGCTCTGCCTGTCTAACTGATTGATCATGCTTTGCAGTTCTTGTCCTGAGTGGCTTTGCAAGGCAACGTCATCAGCGAATCGCAAATTACTTAGGTATTCTCAATTATCTGTTATCCCCAACTGTTCGCATTCCAGCCCCAGGAATACCTCCTGTAAGCAGGCAGTGAAGAGCATTGGCGAGACCGTGTCTCCCTGCCTGACACGTTTCCGTATTGGAATTTTATTTCTGACTTTATGGAGAACTATAGTAGCTGTGCAATCGTTATAAGTATCTTCCAATATTTTCACATAACACTATTCCACACCCTGATTCCGCAATGCCTGCATGACAGCTGAGGTTTCCACTGAGTCAAATGCTTTCTCGTAATCAATGAAGGCTATATATAGGGGTTGGTTATATTCTGCGCATTTCTCTATCACCTGATTGATAGTGTGAATGTGGTCTATTGTCGAGTATCCTTTACGAAAGCCTGCCTGATCATTTGGTTGACTGAAGTCCAAGGTTGTCCTGACTCTATTAGCGATTACCTTAGTAAATACCTTGTAGGCAACGGACAATAAGTTGATCGGTCTGTAATTCTTAAAGTCCTTGACGTCTCCTTTCTTATGAATTAAGATAATGTTAGCGTTAGATAATGTTAGCCCTCTAGTTCATGACAGTATTATGATTTACAGACACTGCTGTCTGGGTATGTGTCATTGCGGGAATGGTTACATAGAAATGAAAATCACAATACATAAGTCGGCATTTCTTTCGAAAACTGCTCAGGTGGCAGCTGTCGGAACGAATCATCAAGTTTATTCCACATTTGAACTGCGTGCGGGAAAAAAGAAAATTTATTGCAACCAAACAAACACCGGGTGTGATATTCATAGGATCGGTCCGGCACGTCACACGTGCAGAATGCCTAGTGAATAAAATGGACGTAAGCTCAAAGACACAGATTTTGCAATTAGAGAGGACTTCGCAGCTCCCACGCGGTTTGCACGCTCAAAACTGTTGGCTTTCATCCGGCCGCTGAAATGTGCATTTAAGCTCAGCTTTGATAAACTGTACGTGGGAAGCAAGTGCTACTTTTATGACCCCGCATCTGATAGTGTCAAAGAACACACCATGCCTCGCCCCACACGTCACAACGCCGCACCACCCGATAGCATCCATGACAATGGTAATTGACGTACTGCCACACAACCCACCCGGGCTCCCTTCAGCACTCGGCCGCGCTCTTTTCTGGATTTAAACATCACATTTACTAACATACGAAGTGTAATGCCGAAACGTGAAGAACTTCTCTGCTTTATCGAGGACAGCAATACAGACATCATTCTACTCTCTGAAACGTGGCTACACCAGGACATATACGACCACGAAATTTTTCCCTCCAACGCTAACTTAACACTATATCGTCGCGACAGACAGGGCAAAAGAGGAGGAGGAGTACTTCTAGCCGTGAAAAGCACCGTATCATCATCGCTCATTAGCCACGACGATATCATAGAACTGACGTGGGTCTGCGTACAATGTACAGGTATCAAAACAGTTTTCGGTATCTGCTACCGTCCTCCTGGAAATAGCCCATCATTCTGCAATTCCCTTCGCCTTTCACTGACATCGATTCGGAGCAAGCTACCCAACGCGCCTATCTTTCTTTTTGGTGACTTTAACTATCCGACTATCAACTGGCCTCTGCTATCAGAACCTCACAAATCACAATCAAACGAAGCAAAACAGTTCCTTGATTTAGTTCTAGATTTCAACTTACATCAGGTAATAACATGCCCAACAAGAGGCGACAATACACTCGATCTTTTACTGACATCTAATCCAGACGACATTAAAAGCATAAACATATTACCGGGCTTCAGCGATCATAGCCTACTTCATATATGCATCTCATTACCTATCAAAAAGAGATCCCCTACCCAAAAGCTTATCACTGATTATAAGAGAGCGGACTTTGAAGCAATTAACCGGGAACTTGAACAGTTTTATGAACACTTTAGTACTATATACTCATCTCGCTCTGTCAACACGAATTGGGAATTATATAAAAACATGATACTTAATTTACAAGCTTCTTACATTCCCACCGTCCTTATAAAGACTGATTTAAACAACCAATGGTTCAACAACCGTCTTAAAAGCCTCCTTAACAAGAAAAAACGGCACTACAGGCACGCGAAACTAGTTAATAGCTGCACGGCATGGGAGCGATACCGTCTTAGTGCAAATAATTATGTTAAAGAATTGAAGGCGTCTAAAAAGAAATTTTTTTCTTCTGATCTGCTATCAATATTACAGTCAAACCCAAGTAAATTCTGGCGAATTCTTTCCCCCAAAAGCCATACTAAGCAGTTCGAACTCTCAGGAGATGATGACCAACCGGTCGAGGTAGAACAATGCGCGACGGCTCTTAACAAGTATTTTTCCTCAGTGTTTTCTTCCACTAACGCTATTGTTCCTTCCATGCATGAGTTTCCAGTGACTTCAATGCCAGAAATAGAAATTAATGCCGATGGAATAGCCAACTTAATTAACTCCCTCAAACTATCGCCGTCAGCTGGATGTGACCAAATTAGCACCAAAATGTTAAAGAATACTACCGCAATATCAAGTAAAATACTATACCTGTTGTTCTCACAGTCCCTAAGTACCGGCGAAGTTCCTCACGATTGGAAAAAAGCAAAAATAATTCCTATTTACAAATCAGGAGATCGGTCAAAACCAAACAACTATCGACCAATTTCGCTCACCAGCATCCCGTCCAAACTCCTTGAGCACGTTATAGCATCAAATTTAATCGCTCATCTTGAATCACTAAATTACTTTTACCCGCACCAACATGGCTTTCGAAAACTACTATCATGCGAAACACAGCTCGCCGAATTCACTCACGACATCCTTCAGTACATGGACAATCGCCTACAAATTGATGCCATCTTTCTCGACTTTTCTAAGGCATTCGACCGTGTTCCGCATAATCATCTGCTAGCTAAACTTGCTTTACTTGGAATCCCGCAAACATTACTTATCTGGCTCGAGCACTTTCTTAAAGGGCGCGTGCAATTTACATTCGCCAACTGTTGCAGCTCATCGCATACTGACGTCACATCAGGTGTCCCCCAGGGCGCAGGGTTATCACCGTTGTTATTCTTAATCTACATAAATGATCTCCCATCTAACACAATAACCAAACTTCGACTTTTTGCGGATGACTGCGTCGTTTATAACATCATCCATGCCCCTGAAGACACCATTAATCTACAAAATGATATAGACACAATTGCATCATGGTGTGAAAAATGGCACATGCCACTTAACCTAGACAAATGCCAACTCATGTCCTTTTCTCGTAAAAAAACCTCTATTAACTGCACATACCATATTAATTCAACTCCCATTGCCCGAACTTCCTCTTACAAATACCTTGGCGTTCACCTTTCTTCATCCTTGTCATGGGTCACTCATATTAATTCAATATGCTCCCAGGCCTCACGCACTCTTGGTTATCTGCGACGGAACCTAACATCAGCACCACCTGAAATCAGACAACTAGCTTATCAGACATACGTACGCCCAAAGCTTGAATACGCCTCATCCATCTGGAACCCTTCACAAGCATACCTTACAAATGAATTAGAAGCCGTTCAAAATCGAGCTGCACGGTTTATCATGTCAAAGTACTCGCGTGATAGTAGTGTCACTGCATTAAAACGAGCCCTTTCCCTCCCAAGTCTCCAATCACGTCGCATCGTATCACGCCTATGCCTCCTTCATTCCTTTTTCTACCGCCCTATTAACAGGCACCCTTTGCTGCAGCCGCCATCAAGAATATCCCCTCGCCTAAACCACACTCATCCCATAGCTCCCATGAAAGGCCGCACATCAGCTATGAATGATTCATTCTTTCCAGATGCAATAGCCCGATGGAATGCCCTGCCTGATAATATTGCTTCTTGCACAGATCGAGCAATTTTCCGCACTTTATTAGCGAATCACCTGTGTCTTACGTGATGTATTCGGCTTCATCAAATAATCTGATCAAGTGTTACTGTCTCCTTTAATGTTTTTTTTTTGCTCTGTTTCGTTTCATTGCTTTCTGTTTTTGTTTTTGTTGAGCTGGTACTATATGTTACACACTGTTCTTGCCCCCGCCTTATGTAATGCCCACGGGCCCTTAAGGCTTCAATAAATAAATAAATGAAAAATGAAATGAAAATGCGGGCACCTAAAGAAACGGACTTGCGCACAGTTTTGTGTCGCATGATAAGCCGGTGACATTTCCGTCGATGCTGGAGGGAATTCGGTGATAACGTATGGCGAGGATTTGAAGGGGAAAAAGTTGCGATCATAGCGGTCAAAGTGTAATCTGATTGCTTTTTTCTGTACCGACTCAAGTTTATCTTTTTCATACGATAGACGAGGTGACCACACGACTGACACATATTGAAGAAGAGGTCTGACCAGGGATCCTTAAGCTATTAGTGTGTTTATTTATTTATTTATTTATTTTAAATACTCTCAAGTCCCGGAGGCATTACAGAGAGTAGGGGCATACAAAATCAGTAGTAATTTTCATGAAATGTTCGACATCGGCGATGGCAGCGATGAAGGCGGAAAGGTGCTTCCAGTCATTCGCAGTTCGAGGGTTATAAGAATTCAAGCAAAGGGTGGTTCTGCAGTGCGGGATTCTTACCTTAAAACTATTATCAGTACGCGAGGATATATAAGATGGAGGAAGCAGTAACTGATATCTGAGAACAGAGTGTAATAAGTACGTTGGAAAAGACATAAGCGAAAATACTTACTGCGCAAAGAAAGAGCTGGAAGACCAAGAGTTGACTTTAGTGCAAATAGTCTTGCTGGTCGTGAGTAATTTGGAACAATAAGCGGGCGGTGTGGTTGTGAACTGTCTCTAAAGCGTTGATTAGAGATATTTAGTTAGGATCCAAAATAAAACATGCCTATTCTAGTTTCGGTCTTATTAAAGTCCTGTACAAATGAAGCTTAACCAAACTGCATTCTGCGAAGTTTGCATTATTTCTTTGCGCCTTTTAAAGTTTTTTTTGGTAGTCTATATCTTGGTTTGGTTTACGGGAGTTGGCTTATAGAAAGCGACTCAGGCTATGAGCGACGCCTTAGTGAAGGACTCCGGAAATTTAGACCACCTGGGGTTCTTTAACTATAACTGACATTGCACAGTAAACGGGCTTCTAGAATTTCGCCTCCATCGAAATTCGACAGCGAGGGCCGGGAGCGAACCCGCGTCTTTCGGGCCAGCAGCCGAGCGCCGTAACCACTGTACGACCTCGGCGTGGTGGTAGCCTATCTTCTGCAATGATTTTGCGAATAAGTATTGTTGCCCTCGCTTTTCCATTCACATCTGAGAACTGCCTGGCTCTCCTCCACAAGCCACCATGCTTTGAACGTATTGTCTTCTATAATGGGCATGTTTCCACTCTGTACAGACATCTATATTTTCCTTGCTTTCACGAAAGCCGAAGATCACAACGGTTGCCTTAGGAAACAGGAACGTGTGTGTCAACCGATACAGCGAGGGAAGGCATCCGCGCTGAAAGAAAGCATCTCCCGCCTGTAGCTGCCGTCGTGAGCACGTGCCACTTCCGCTACTATCCGTTTGGCAGAGAAGCAAGAGCTAGAACCCCGGATTACTTTCTTTTTGTGCCCGGCCGACAAGCGTAATCGCGTAATAGGGCAAGTACTTAGCTTGGCAGCATGAAACACTTAGGGATATGCGTAAAGCCAGTTAGGAACTTTTTCTCCAGGGGCTCGTGAGCTAAGATATGCTTCTAAAAATTGCGTCGCTCGTATTAATCATACTCGATAACTTTGATGAACGCATTTTTTTCCTTTATTGCGGGAGCGCTTGAAAAGGTTTCTTATGAGATAAATATATTCGTATCTTCCAGAAAATAAGCACAGAATCCCCAGATATAGAATGATAAAACATATTTGCGTTACGTCTTCAGGACATAGCGCCAGGCCAAGAGTTTGAAGTGAGTCATCAGATAAGCCATTCCAGCATGCGACACAAATGAATAAGATTTATCAGCAGTATCACTAAAGAGCGCGCTCGGAGCGCTCCTTCAATAGAAGTACATGAAGCTTCACGTCTATACGTATGTAATGAAAAAAAGAAATGGTGTCACTGAACTGATAACGTTTCTTACCTTACCGAGAAGAGTGCGCATTGCAAAACATAGACGCATGCTACCTAAGGATCAGCGCATAAGCACCGGAACACGGCTCATCAATGGCGGCTTTCCACATGTCAGATCTGAAATTTATGCTTCGTAGTTTCAATGCAGCGCATCTCTGCCTTCTGGACGAAGAGAACTTGTGGTGGCTGCCGCGGCTCCGGGAACTACCGCCGTCCCACGTTCACCATGCGGTATACGAAGGTGTCCACGCTAATGAGAGCGACGTATTCCGTCTCCGGCGGATAGCATGGCTGCGCGGCTGGACGGCGCATCGCCAGTGCATAGATGTGTGGCGGGTGCACTGCCTTGGGGTTTCACTTGCTTACGATGAGTGTCCCGCATTGCTGATGCGCATTGCTGCTGCCTTGGGAATTGGCCAACGCGAAGCAACACTCGGCTGGACAGTGCAGAGGACTGTGGTCACCGCCTGCTTTCTGACCGAAGAGCCGGAGAACCCGGCCCAGGCACACAGTGCCGTGTATGTAGCTCTGTGGCCAAGGCAGCCCTTACTGGCCGTCGACTACTCCGGCAACACCATCCAGCAGAGAGTGATGGTAACTCTGCGCACGGCATTAGGCTACTGTCCTTGGATGTTGCTCTGCGTGCATGAGAACAACATCCAGAACGTATACCGCGTCGCCTACCGTGCCCTGCGCGAGTGCCTATCGCAACCAGGCATCGGCCTGCCACTCCAAGAACCACGTAATTCTACGGCGGATTCCCGCACTGGAAATTCTGCAGGCTCTTCGGCGGATGAAGGCAAGCATACGCCACCATTCAGGATGTTTTTCTTCCCGATAACATTTATCGCTTTAAAATATATTTGTAAAACTGACATTTTGCTTGGTATATTTGTATCAACCTAACAGTTATAATAGAAAGTCCATATACAAATTTTCAGTTACTTAGGGACGGTTCGCAGTAAATTATCGTTGAATATGGAAAAAATAGCGGCGACACCGAAGCTACGACTTAATGGTATGAAATGACAGCATAATGGGTTAAACGGCGTATATGCCGGTCATTCACTATTTGCATTCATTGATCCCTGGAAGTCAACATACCACTCCTGGAGAAGTGGTGCAGCGTTCAAGCGATGCGCCACGGCCCTGCGATGGCGGTGCTCGAAACAATGGGCATTGTGCGACTGTGGTTTGTGTACCGCTGCTTCAGCCTGCAGCTACAGACCAAACCAAATGCCGGGACGTTCTTGTGAGTAATAGCAGGCGCAGTACGCAGTAGATGCGGGAGGGAGTCATGTTAAAGCTGGAAGATAACGAGAAAGTACAATGACGATCCGCCCCAAGTATAAACGGCTGCCAGCAGATTTGTTTAAAGAAAGTACATTTACCTTTACATTTCTGACGGCGCTTAAACGCTTCCAATCACTGTCGCTATGTTTTATGTTCTGTTGCCTGAACATCGACCTTAATTAATACTTGGTTCTCATTTAAAAAATAGCGATGCTTGTAGGAACTGCAGGCCCTCCTGACTTATCCTCACTGAACTATCGCAAACTTTAGAAAAACGAACTAAATTTACTCTTTCGAAAAAAAAAAGTCGATCACTGCCTGAAATTCACAAAACCATTTTATTGTTATTTCTCAGGTAACAATTTCGCGAACGGCAACTCGCTTCGCAAATTTTAGAACATCGAAAGAGCGCCTCTGCTTTGATATCTTTCGGTCTGATTGGGCGCCCAAACTTTACCGGCCAGCAGTGTATAAATTATGGCACTCAGAGATTTGTACCAGTTATCAAATGCACGAACAGGAAAGCACAAAAAGTGCTACCGGGATGTGTGCCACACCAGGCGCGGTGGCTCAGTTAGGGCACTTGGCTACTTATCCGGCGTGCCCGGCATCGAACCCGACCGCGGCGGCCGCCTTTTGATGGAGGCGAAACACAAGAAGGCGCCCATGCCCTGTGCGATGTCAGTCGACGTTACAGATCCCCATATGGTCGAAATTATTCCGGCCTTCCACTACGGAACCTCTTTCATCCTTTATTCCTTCACTCGTTTCCCTTCTTACTTCCGGTGCGGTTCGCGTGTCGAAGGAGATATGTGCGATTTATTGCACCATTTTCTTTCCTCAAAACCAATTTGTTCATCTGTGCTAAAAATGCACGGAATCCGTGGTTGGCTTTGTCATTTGAAGTTTTTAATGAGGGGCGGAGCGAAAGAATAGCGCTCACTAAAGAGGAAATTCTGATACTATTCGCAAACATATCTTTAAGGAACGGCCCGTTTATAACACAGCCATGCTCCATGCGAAGTAGAGGTGTGCTCTTACTTGAATGTGATGTGTGCTTGGTTATGGTACACACATGTTTGCATTTTATGTGTAATCTGCGTTTATATGCGCCTTGTATGCAGACCTCTCAGTGGTTCCCGCAACTTCACGTAAGTGTCGACTGTTCGCTTCATCAGCGGCCTACGACGATGCGAATAGGCCAACTCGGCGAGAGCTGCCTACTGCGCACAACGCAGAGGCCGGGCTCGCCGTCACCGGCTAGGCTGTTCATAAAGCTGCGCTCATCACGAATTCCTCCCATAGCCTATCGCATTGTTTTGCATACCCGGCACCGAAAGCCCGATATTACCGGATGCATTTCGTTCTGTTCATTTAAAGATGAACTTTGTCATTTCCGTTTATATTCCCGGTGAGCACAAAAGCAGGTCTGCCTAATCCGCTGCCGTAATAGTCTGAAAACGTACACGCGCTCTGCGTTTGATCAGACACGACGGCGAAGTGGCAGAGGTGTGCCATGAAAAAGAGAGGCACAAAGACACCATAGAAGGCAGCTATATTAGTCCTTTTTCGCTGACGTTGTAGCGCAGGTGATCTCTGCCGCTACGCGCGGCGAAAAAACATTTGCAGACTCTGGCGGATACAGATTTAATTCGTTTGATTGAAGACTCTGCAGAACGTGAGTTCAACATGAAGAGGTTGTCACAACCACACCGGCGGCTGCCACCAGCAACCGCTCCGTCGTACGGCTCGTGTGCCGCAGCTGAGCAGAGATTGGCTGCAACGGCCCGAGTTACAGATGGTAGCCAACCGCCATGAGGGGAAAGTAGCAACACAATGAGGCCCTCTTAGCAGATGTGAGCGTTCGGAAAAAGCCAGCCGAATGTTATAGCGCCCGATTTAGACCAGCATGACGTGCTAGCTGGCGCGTCTCACAGTGCACAAGGCCGTCTGATGTGAACCTAAGATAAAAAAGCCTCTGTAATATAATAATAAGCACAAAGTTGACTGCGAGATTCGCCAGATACAATGCCCATGCTCCAAGTAGTAAAGGCCGCGGGACTAACCGTGAGCATGCCAAACAATGCGAGTGTTCAATAATGGATCTCGGGATGCGCGCAGCATAAGGAAGATGCTATGAGGCGACGGGCGCCAAGCCGTGTGCTTCGTTCGCATTCACCCACTCTCGCTGAGTTTGGCGATTCGCTCCATAGTAGAGCCACGGCCGTGGCTGTGCTCTACCACGGCAGTGCTCTACCACGGCCGTGGCCGTGGTAGAGCACTGCCATGGAGCAAACAGTCGAAGCTCGAGTGATATTACTAAAAAACAGGAATCGTGTGCAGCTTGTTGATCCCTGCAAACCGATGAAACAAGAGATATGTTTCCTTCACCGTCTTCACCATTCACAATTTCACCATTCAGCGTGCGTGATCACTGTCACAAAAAAAATCAGCGAGGCGGCCCATGAAAAAGCATTTAGTGGCCCGACTTCACATTTGCGCGTATCTAGTGAGCGCAACAGCGTATGGTATCAGCACTGTGGTGTAACTTGTGCTATGGTAACTGGAAGAGACTGGCACTTTGGTCACCCGTCTTCCGGCGCGACGAGTGCGCCCTGTGTCATCTTGTTCACCTACTCCCATGGCTTCTGCTGGTCTTCCTCTTCGCAAGCACTGCACTTCGCGCAACACACGAATAGCTTGACCAACCCTATACCACAACTGGAACCGCTCGCCTGGAGCAGTGTGCGTTACGTAAAAATTAACAGCGCTTTAGCTTTGGTTAAACCGAGTGAGGAGCGCTAGCTTCACGATGGTTTAGCGTGGCAACGTCTTGTTCAGCGGTTTGTTGAGTTTTTCTTTGGCATTTTCCAGGCTAAACCATCGGGAAGCTACCGTTTCTCACTCGGTTTAACCAAAGCTAAGGCACCGTTAATTTTTTTACTCTCGCCTGAACGCGTGACGTTACTGCCTAGCACGTGAACACCACATGTGCACTTCGTGCAAGGCGCGCCGGTGCTCCTCCCGTTATGTACTTCTCCCGTACTCCCGTTATGTACAACATCTGGCGAGCAACCAGTCGGTCATGCGCTGTTGCGCAGCCTGAGAGCGCACCTAGATGACTGGAAGAGAGAGCGAGCGTAGTTTAAATGATGAAAAGGGGGCCGTATAGCCCTACGAGGTATAAAGATGATTCTGGCGTATTAACATTCTTATGTAGTAGCAAAACTGAAAGCAAGCTAACGTATCGGCCACTTGCCTTGGAAATAGTTCAGTCTTCTATGAGCTCCCTCCCACGCTTTTATTGGGACGTCGTGCAGCATTATTTTTTGCCACCTCTGCTGCAATGGAGCGGCAAGCTGGGCTAGTTCATGCGTGTTTGTCTTGTCAATGGGATTATTGCTTGAGGAAACACGCACAACAAAAACAGAAGTGCACAGCAGGCGTGCAGACTCACGACTGAATTCCATTGGATGAAAGGTGACGTACATACAGCGAACAAAAAGGCTACTTTTCAATACCTTACTGCGATCGAGCGGCTACCACTTGTAGGTCGGATGTTATTGACAAATTTTGGCCTAAAACGTTTCTAGACTCTTTGGACGGCCATTTTTCCTTACATCAAGGCAGTAGGTATTGTGAGCGGTATTGCGAGCTGCCGTGTGCTGACGACATGGCTGCGTTTTTAAGCTTAATCATAAGTAAATATTCGCCTGTTTAGAAAATACTGATGTCCGACTCATCGAGCCCGTTAAAAATATAAATTATAGATCATTATGTTATCAGTTAGTTAACTATAAGCAATTAAATATTAGCCTAAGCCTAACTACCGTATTTTCCGGTGTATAAGACGCACCCTTGTATAAGACGCACGCGCCATATATGCAAGCTGTCATTGAAAAAGTTCGTATATAAGACGCACCCGTGTATAAGACGCACCCCAGTTTACTTGTTAGGCTAGTGAGACTTAAATAAACACGCTTGCGCGACTATCGCGAAATGCACCGTATCTGTGAGCAATTCTTAAGCAAAGCTAAGTGGTCGAAAAATGCAACCCTCACGTCATACCCGCCCACGTTTTAGCAAAAAAGAAAAGAAAAAACGGAAGAGCTCCCAATTTGTATATAGCAACATTCTATTTCTACTTGAAATATTTGAAGTCTTTATCTTCAGATGCGCTATCAAAAGGTTCACCCATTTCTGGAGGCAACTTGGCCGAAACACGCACTACGTACACGGAGCAAAGAAAGTTACAAAGGGCGACTAAAAAAAAAGAACACCGGCTTGTCTTGGCTTGTCTTGACAATGGCGAGAAGCGCGATTGTCGCCATCTTTTGGCGTTTGTCATTACTTTTGCTTGGGGCCTCCAAAACGGCCTTGTGTTTGTGATCCCGGAAGTCGTCATCCCCGCCGTTTCATGATAAAGATCACCTAAAATGTCACGCACGGCGCTCCCGGTATTGAAGTATTAACGGTGTTACAACCGCGTTATTGGTAGTGATATTTTTTCGGTGAAAAAAGCTTGAGCATGAACCTGAGTAATCGGTAAACTCGCAAAAAAAAAAGAGGAAAAATTCGCATATAAGACGCACCCTTGTATAGGACGCACCAGCAATATTTTTGAAAAAAAGCCGCGTCTTATACACCGGAAAATACGGTAAATATTACCTTCATTAGTTGATTTTGGTGTCGAACCTGTTCTATTCGCACAGATGATTCCAGATATCGGCTTCGTTTTATGAAGCCTCATCAATTATTGAGTTAAAAGTGATTAAACATAGTTATGTGCCTAGTTACTATGACGTCATCAATCGCAATTAGATTTACTAATGACGTCATCAAGCAATCACCAAATGGGTTGCTATATCAATTTACTATGGGGTCGTCCATCTTGAATTCCTCCGACTTGGAAAATTCCAGGCCGAAGGGAGGTGGTAGTGGTGGTGGTGGTGAAAACCTTTAGTACTCAAAGAGTTTGGGGGTCAGAAAACCTCGCTGCATGGCGGTTATCCTTAGTCCGGGACACCACACGACGAGGCCCCGTCTCTCGCCCGCTTTACTAGAGCCCTTTGGGACTGCAGTGTCGAGCAGTTGAGGAGGGCAGTATTCCATGCCTAGATGGTAGCAGACCCCAAGGAATCGAAACGTGATGAATAAGAGGTAACGCGCTGCAGACAAAAATCCAACAGCACTCTGAGGAGCTCTGCCGATCTAACTGGGGACAGATATGTGACGGCATCGCCGGAAACCTGTCCAGCAAACGCGCATGGCAACTCCTCCGACACCTCATTGACCCCACACACACAAAATCAGCAACACAGCACCACGTGACACGCCTCACACACGAACATATTGACGATCCCGACACCCTCGTAGACACACTTCAAACCATGCACACCTCTCCAGGCGCCCCCACAACTTTACACCAGTACACAGGACAAGCAAATCCCACACTCGACAGCGACATCACGGAGACGGAAGTCAGAGCGGCCCTCCTGATTCTCCGCGCAAGCTCCGCACCTGGTGCAGACCAAATCACAAATCAGAAACTTTATGCTCTGTAATCTGAATGACCAGTAGATCACCAAGATTACGAAATACTTCAACCAGTGCTGGAGGGAGGGTAGCCCCACGCAGTCGTGGCGCCACGCGAAGGTAATATTCATACCCAAACCCAACAAACCAGTTACCATCCAAAACCTTCACCCGATTTCGCTAACCTCATGCCTCGGGAAGTTCCTCGAGCATATTGTGTTAGCGAGACTCACAAGTCACATGGCGGACAACAATCTTTACCAGCATAGCATGCTGGGATTTCACCCCCATCTATCGGCACAGGACGCCATGCTGCAACTCACGCACCACATTTTCTACCCGCTTCTTCCAGGTCACACCAAGGCAGTCTTAGCTTTGGATTTCTCCAAAGCTTTTGATCGCATTGATCATCAGGCGATCATGACTCCTCTATCCCCATTGAATGTGGGTGTGCGCACGTGCGCCTATATTCAAGCATTCCTCACTGACCGTACGGCTGAGATATACTTCGTCCCTCTGTCTTCCCCCTCCTACATGCTTCAGAGCATAGGCACCCCTCAAGGGTCCGTCCTTTCCCCCTTTTTGTTTAACATTACCCTCATCTGCCTCGCCCGAAAATTGGCAACTATTCCCCACCTGAAGCACACTCTTTATGCCGACGATATCACCCTGGGGACCACCAACGGCAGTAACGGCGGCATAGAAAACACCTTACAGGAAGCAGCCACACTCACACAAAATTACGCATGGACCATCGGACTGTCTTGCTCCCCAGAGAAGTCCGAACTCTTCCTCATCCGGCCTAATAACCAACGCTTCCCCCGCTCCCCCATTGCCATTGAACTGAATGGTGACCCTCTACCTGAGGTTGGCACCCTCCGTGTATTGGGCCTGCACAATTTTGTACGCAATGGTAAGCATCACATACATTTTCAACGTCTAAACCGTGGAACTCGGAAGAACAACTGAACCGATTTTTAACAGTCTAGTTAACAAACATCGCCGAGTCATGTATTAAATTACTGAATTAACCAACAATTGATTGCATTCAAATTTAAAAGTAAAGAAAAATTTGTTGAAATAGATGCACATTCCAGAGGTACTCAACACTTTTGTAGGCTGAAAAGTTAGCATTTGACGACCATAATTAGTTCGTATCAAGGCGCTCTCCGTTTTGGACCATGGGTCGGGTATGTACTGCTATGTTCTATAAGAGGGATAAGCAGTTTGTTTCTGCCGGCCCACTGCAGGAGTTCAAAGTAATAGACCGGGTTTGCTCTTAGCATGTTGTATTTAATGAAGTGTGGCCTGGCTGTAAGTTGCGTTTAGCGCCTCTATAGTTCTCACAAGCACAGTATTTTTGTGCGAAAATTTATTATAGTTATGGCTGTTGTCGTTCCCCAAACTAATATTCCATGATTTAACCTAGAGCAAAAAGAGAATAATATAATACTTGATTTAAAGAGGTAAGTGAAAGATATCTGATTTTGCAGTTGCTCCCAGTTACTAACACTAAATAAGCTTTTAATTTATCAACATGCGTAGTCTATTAAAGCTCTTCGCTGAATCATACGCCCTAAAATTTTCGTTCTTTGACCTGCGCTATGTGAATTCCATTAAAGGTTATGTTTATGGTTGTATAGTCATGCCTATTTACGGGCTTGAATACTATGCACTTTGTTTACATGTATTTAGACCCAAGTTGTTTTTAGAAGCCATCGTCATAATTGAAGTAACTATTCATTAGCAGCTCTTTCCAAGCTTACTTCGTTTGCTCCACTGAAGAAAACATTGGTGTCACCGCATATAAAGCTGTGTCAGTAAACCTAGCGATGGAGGTAATAGCAATAAAAATGGCCCTGAAATCGATCTTTGCGGTGCACCGTATGGAATTTACATTTTACTGGATGATATGCTATTAATGTCAACATAGTGGTAGCGATCACCTCGATGACTTTTGATTTAATTGAGTGCTGTCCCTCGTACGCCATACATTTCAAGTTTTTTTTTATCAAAATGGTGTGCTGTACAGTGTCGAATGCTTTTATTTAGGCCCAAAAATAAAATTGAAGTCAGAAAGTTGTGTTCAGTTTTTTTCCACTATCTTTTCTTTAATATAAATCAGAGCCATTTCCGTTAATTTTTTCTTAGAACCCGTATGGGACAGGACTAATAATCCGATGCTTCACAAAAAAGGACACGAGGCGACCACTTATAGCTCTTTCAGATATCTTCCAAAAAAACTGGAAGGAGGGAAATCGACCGATAAGTATTGTTGTTCAATACATCACCACCTTTATACACGGGCGTGACTTTGGCAACATTTATCTCTTCAGGATAATCTTCACACGGAAGCCTCGCATTAATAATATGCGCTAGTACTGGGCAAATAATGGGGGCAATGTATTTCAGTTACAATGCCTTTAATGCACCCACTTCATCTGTTGCATCATTCTCTAGTTGCGCTATTACTGTCTGAGTTTCAGGAGGAGTAGTTTGCAAAATCATAATATACTCCAGCAGGCTGTGTCCTTGCGGGCAGTTTTCCGTGTAGGTAGTTTTTCAGCATACTGACCAAAGTTAGTGAAGTGACGATTCATTTCATCTGCCAGTTACTGCCCATTCCTATGCTTGTTTTGTTTAACTATTTCTTGCACAGCATCACAAGTCTTCTTTCTACTCAAAATCAAAATTTCGTGCATTATTTTTTCTGATCTCCGTTGATCTCGATAAACTGGTTCTCATCAAATTTTGATTTTGCTGTTTTCAGGTGCAAGTTCAGTCCGTTCCTCATCTCTCTGTACTGGAGAAGCAAAGCAAGATCACTATTTTTTGAAGCATTATACATTTTATTCCTTCCTTTTTTTCTTTTCTACAGATGTTCGGTTACTCATTGTTTGGGTAACCCAGCCCGATCAAAACAAGCGGCAGAATTTTCTGTCGCGCATCTGAAGTGCATATCTCGTGCGATGCAATTTTGTTTTTCGAGTAAAGCTTTTTTTGTCGTGCATTGTGTCGTGCGACAAAGGTTCATGCTGTCGGTTCTTCAGCACGACAAAGGTGATTGCAGTAGGTTCTGTCGCACGACACATTTCTTTTCTCTATTCTGTCGTGAAAAGAACGTGCCCGTCGCAACATTTGTCGCGCGACAGGATGATGTCGCAGGTATTGTAGTGGGACAGAGATAGTCGTGCCGCGCAACAAAGACTGCGTGCCTCGACAGAGTTGCCTATCGTGGGATCAGCCGCGCGAAAGACTTCAAGCACGCCCATCTTCACGCGACAGAAGTGCCTGTCGTGCTTTCTATCGTACGACACAACAGCCTCTCGTGGGCTCTGTCGCGCGACCTATTCCTGTCGAGGAATGTGTCGTGCGACAGAACCCTGACGAGGGTAATTCTGTTTTACTGCAGAATATCGAAATACCGTTGCGCCGTCGCGTTTTAGCGATAGGCTTAAATTCACCAATGGCGATTTAAACCGCGTTCACTCTGGCCGCGAAGACGATGCGAGTTGCTCTGGTCGGTTGGCGACGCACAGTGAGCCAAAAAAAAACTGTTAATTCACGCAGGCCAGTCGATCTCAACACCCAAAAGGCCTTGGTTCAACGGACGCATGAGGCGTTGCTTGCCAATGAGACCCCGGGATAGGCGCTCCACCTAGTATTATAAAGGCAAAGGGCCCTATTAGCCCTTTCCCTTCAAAAAACTAGGTGGAGCCCCAATCACCTCTCTGTAACAATTTAATGTATGATAATTGTTTTTCGTCACCGCCACCGAGATCTGGCGGGCTGGCGGGGAGAGGCGCCACTCACGCGCCCTCTTCCCTTCAGTTCGCACATGACGGTCTAACGAAAGAAATAGGGACCATGCATGCTCAAGTGTACTGCTGCTGTGAAAGCCCAGAAAGCTCTAATGCACTAACGACGCGAAGTCTGCGGTACCTGTGTATGCACCCGTGCTTTCAGTGGCGGCAAGTATATCCAGCCACGCGAGAGTCTGCACGCAAATCGGTGTGCGCACGACGAATGCCGCTAGTGAAAGTCAGCGTCCTCCTGGCTGCTGTGACGTGTCCGTCTCGCCATGTGGCATACTGTACCTCCACTACCACTTACGGAGCAAAGACTAAGGACAAATATACGGGTCGCCTAAAGACGCGTAACGAGAGTAACCTATCGCGAAAAAATATATTGTGACCGTCAATGAAGACAAATTACTTGCAGTAATCGTCCCGCTATCACAAGGCAGCATGTATATAATGCACGCATGACCTTTTGTCAGTATAAATGTTCAAGGCAACTCCGATATCGTGTTTCCACGCTTCAGGTTTTTTGCGGTAGGGATGTGCTGCTTATCACAAATTACGAGAAAAAAATATTTTACGGCGTCATTCATTGCATCCGCTGAAAGTTTAAAGACAATGACACGAACATCTCACTAAATATAGAGAAGAGCGTATGCATCCGAAGGCGCAATGCGGTCGCTTGCGTGTTTGAGCCTGTTTGAACACGGACGCCTCGAAAGGGCGCGCACGTGGGCCGCGGCCTCGCGCCTTCGCTTGAATTTCCCGGCGGAGCAAGAAGCCGAACACTGGTCAGGATTTGACGTGATGCTACAGCTGGAGACGCCATGGATTAGGTGAGGAGTTCTGCGGAATGACATCGGGGCGCAAAAAATCGGTCAGCTGCGACTTTCCCAGAAGGACCAACTTAATTCTTCGGGACTCTCCCTCCATGACCAATGGGCTTAACTCGCGCGAATTCTGCCACTCGATGCTGTGAACGCCCCCTTAATGCCAATTCGCACTTGCTAGTCGCAAAGAGCATGCTACCAGCAGTCGCTTGCGATCAGGCAGGAGCTCAACAACACCGTTGCTCACACCTGCAAGGGAGACCTGCGGGATCCCCTTCTCGCTTTATGCTCGCGTGAAATGAGAAGTCCTGAGACTGACGTCAACCGCGCGCTTTCGAGAGTTTTGTCTGCTTTGACCCAGTCTCGAGTCTGTGAGTGCTAGGGCGCTGGATCCTGCACCCTAGCGCTCGCTCCTCTAAAGTGTTCTGGTCCCTGGCTATGAACAGTGTTGACAGTACGACAACCTGAGTGAACGAGAGGATGTCGTGGCTGTTTTTATGTGGGCCACGGCCACACAAGCTTTATGATAATGCACAGGCGCGCTTCTCAGGACCGGCCTGCCAGCCTGAATGCCTTGCTAGACTAAGCCCTGGGCTAGAGTATCATTGGCCAATATCGAGTTCTTTATACCAGCCATAACAGCATACCAACAAAATTTCTTCCCATAGATGCTTTGCGGCTGCTCCGTTGCGGCTCACCTGGCCTCTGCTAGCTCCACTCCTGAAGGTGTAGCGGAAACCGAGCATATCATTATTTTACTATGACACCGGGTTCACAGTAAATCGGCGGCGAGGGTAGCACCTTAGCACTAGCCAGTTTCGAAGTGTAATGAGCTCCTGCGTCAATGTGAAACCTTGAGGCTTAGCGACGAATATAGGGCAGCCAGGGAGCAGCGCGCAGTTCGTCGCCCGCGCACCCGCAGGCAGCGTCGTTACCGAAAGCTCGACTCGCTCACAGATTCGCTCAGCAGCTTGCGACTGGCCTGCGACTGAGTGCGACTTTATGGACGCTTTTGTATAGCAGGTTAAAAACTTTTGCTGCACGTATTCTAGGAATATCAGCAGGTTGCAGCGATTCTTAAGCGCGTCCTCGACGCCATCGTCCCCCGTAGTGACGCACAGGCTGAGAACTTCAACGGAGTATGTGCCAAAACAAGTGTTTCGTACATCTCGGAATGATATGAAGTGAAAACATGATTTCGGCGATCCGCTTTCATGTGGGGTCTTGCTTGTGGAAGCACACACGAACAGGATGCGGCAAGTGCGGGCCGTTGTTGCATATTAGTTGCAGGTATCTACCTAGTTTTTTAACGCAGCTGATCTGAACGCAGTCCGCTTATATGGGTCAAAAATTAAGCTGTCAGTTTCAAGATCTCCAGCGAGCATGCCAGTGTTGCGGAAATTAATGCATTGCAGCTGCTCTCTGTCGTACCACTCACGTCCAGCATATCCACGATATTCGCCAGCTTGAGACACTGTCAAGTTTTTTTTCGATTTTTCGTCGGAACTTAGTTATTTCAGCTGGCATCAAACGGAATTGCATTCCGACAACAGCTTCTTCTGCGCCATCGTCTGCTCCTTTAAGGTGCGATGCCTTGTAATCTGGGAAGGCAACAAATACTTCTGGGTGGTTTCACTAAGCCTGGATGAATCGCATGATCGGTGAGTTCCGCTCTACGTTTTTCTACTACTGATCTACATTCACACGCGTTATTTGTGTGCGGCTGTATGGGGATGATAGTGGAGGCAGTCTTCGTGAAGCTGCCTCAGCTGCAATGCGGCGCCAAAAAAAAGGGGGCATATAGCTTGTGTGACAAGTGTTAGTGTCATAGTCTCCATGTAACGTTTAGTGTGCTTGGCGTGTGATGGCCTTAGCTGCCTGTGTGGCTTTAAACATAACACAACGCGTGTTTAGTACTCAGGTGAAGTGGTAAATAAAAATGTCACCAGATATAAGAACAGATTTACGAAGGGGCTTGCTAACGCGGCGAATAACTACAAGCAATATTTACTGCACTCGAATCAGAGCGAAAGCATGGATTTGTAATACGTGGAAGACGACAATGAGCGGTCTGTGCCGCGCGACGGAGTGCTCGCGTTACTTAACGGGTCCACTGTCGATGCCTCGTCCAATCTGTCAGCCTAAATCTTATTACTAAATTTCCTCTATAAATGCTTCTTTTTCCAGCAGTTCACCAGCTGGGTCTTGGCCACTCCCCCGTAGTGCGTATGTGCATTTTATTTGAGGCCAACCAACCAACCAACAGACAAGGGTCAATTACGCAACAGCGCATACAGCTCGTTCGATCGAAAAGCTTTCGGTGCAGTAGCAGTCGCCATAGCGTGTCGGAAATAATCGAGGGCTGCGGAAAAAAATTCGTGTCATGCCAACTGCGTTCCGCAGAATGTTCAGGATAGTGTCATAGGATTCCGCGTTTCGTGCAGCGTAAAACCACTTGCTAAGCCCAGCTCGCGACAAGGATTCGAATCAGCAACCTATGATCGGGAGATGCGTGAAAAATTGTACAATGGTAATTTGTCGTTCTAGATATTAATGACTGATTTATGTGTGATAGGCGATACTAGTTAATGAAATAAATGTAAATCGTTAATGAAAGAAATGAAAATATTGCGGAAGGGGGTTGAAAGGTGTGAAAATACTCAGAAAAGCCAATACGCAATACCTGATGGCGCTAATTAAGAAAATTTAGTGAGTAATTGATCAATAAGCAATTGAGGAAATTCAAAAAGAAAAAATACTTTCAAACCTGCCAAAATGCTCACAATGGGAAGCCTGACCCATTACGCTATGACGTCACACCCTTAAGGTGGAGCTGAAGTGTCCTCTTGAACTTTGTTGCTTGGGTTTGGGACTTATCGGATTAGTGTTTACGCCTTAATACTCGTCTTGCTAAATTTCTCGGAGACACTGATCGCATATGTGAAAGGCTGGCGCATATTCCTCGCCTTGTCATTTTTAAACTTCTCAGCGGTTCCCCAATGGAAAAGGAGTTGAGACAGTATTATTTCAAAAATCCTTGCGTCTCCCCTGAGCTGCAGGTGTTGATGCTTCCTCTTCTGAGAACTGCAAATTATCGCGGATGCAGTTGTACTCTTACTTAGGACTTCTAGCTTTTTGCTATATCCTGGCTTGTGCAGCCCGCTTTCAAGTCGTTTGCCAACGGCTATGGTTTTTTATTTATTTAAACTTTCTGTTATTTATTCTTCGCTTCCTGCTACCAGCTGTGCTGCCGGCGATTCCCCAAGCTCGGAACTCTTCCCAGGCACGGCACTCTACCCACAGACTATTGGGAATGGGGGCATCCCACCGCTGCCACCACTGTTGGGACTGGGCCTCCGAGCGTGGTCACCACGGTTTTGACTGGAACATCTCAGCCTGCTGCCTCTGTTGCGCAGAGCTGAGCCAAGAAACGGTCGAGGCGGCGGTGAGTCAAAGTACGTTTATGTACAATATGTACAAGGGATTCTTTACATGTTAGGTACCAGGGCCGAGAGCACAACGGGCTAGCACAAAGAAGTATACGGCTGCCCCGGGAGAGCTCAGCTCCGGCGTGATGGCTCGTCTGCTGCCCGTCTGCTGCTCGGACTCAGCACGGCTCCGTTTTTATAGCCGCCGCTCACCGTTGTGGCAGCCAGCCGTTCAAACTCTCCAATCGGGTCACGGCATTGGCCACCGTTCAAATTAGACGAATGGTCGAGAGGGCACGGCCGTTGAAGGTTTGCAGACTGGAAAGGGCGGCCGGCGAAGCGTCGTTGGAGTCTCGAGCCGGAAGTGAGGGAGAGGAGGAAGGGTCTGTGCCGGCGAGCCAGGATGATTCCTGCTGCAAGCCGAGACATGCCCGATGAGAGTGTGGGCTTGTTTTGCGCGCCGGCGGGCGCACGGCGCTGGTTTCAAGAGAGGACAGCGGAATGTGGGCTGGAGCACAACAAGGCCTCCTTGCATTACACTCACCAGTATTCCTTCGGTATTTTTAGTTTGTCCTGATCTTACTTGCTTTACAACTCGACGAATTTTGTGCAGTTTTTAACCGTATGCAGATTTGTGAAATGCATTACCAATTTTTGTCTGATGCTAAGCTGTGACGTGAGATATCGGGCTTCTTGCTAGTGAAGGCATGCCTTTTTCAATTCTCTCATCATTTACGCAAGGCAGACTGGTCGCAATGTTCAATGTAAGAATACCTTAGACGCTGGTGCAAGACACCCTGGTGGGAATTAATGAAAACCTGCGCATTCTATATTGGAATGGCTATTACCTTTTCATCACGCATAAAATGCAGTGGTATTCCCGCCAGCTCATCTTTCAGTGTGGCTATGAGAGCCATCCTCGCTCTCCTCAAAGAATGTATATGGGTGCATTACATATAATCTATTCATTTCTTCTGTCATGGGCTATCTCATCGCTTTTTATTTTCATATATTAATTCCTATTTAATTTTAAAGCAGTAGACAATTTCTTTTCTCGTCATTCAATACATTGTTACCGGCACTGACAGCTATTGGTCTGTATGTATTCATTTGCAGTTGCCAGCCGGCAGCATCTGCAGGGTCACGTGGTGCTTCCTGCCTTCGGTTGGGCCATCCCTCCTCGGCCGTTCATGGTAGTTATCTTTTTCAGTGATGCTTATTTTACCTGCCAGTTTAGAAAAAATATTCTCAACATAGGTTCACTGCCATGTTTAGAAAAGCATGCAGAACATTACACGCGACTTTAAAGCTGTAGCTTAGCCTATAATTACATTGACTGTAAATTTGCACAAAATATAGTAGCTCACGTAGCTGTTGACACAGTACTGTTAACAAAAATAGCTGAGCCTGCTTCAGGTGCACTGACTATTGCTCACCTGTTGCCTGTTATGCATATTGGTCCTCTGAAAGTACCAAAATGTTTCTTTACACCTTTAAAAACGTTGTGGTCTACAACAATACTTTAATGGTGTTTAAGGCGCGTACATCAAAATGTCACTCGTTATGTAACATTGCACGGTGACACCAATTCTTGTATGGCATAGCATCCTTGCAGTGTACTCGGCAAGCTGCTGCCAGCGGAGATGTATTGCTCGTTTATTGCTACGGCATGTGGTTAAATTGTAGAGTTTGTTCCTCTACGTTCTGAAAGCTGTATCCTTGAAAATTTTAAAATTGGTTGAAGTCACTCTATTAAAAATAAGCACCGGAATTAGCTGACGCGATAAAACGGTGGATGCCGCCGAGATTTCGAGGCTCCAGGGTGAATTTATAAGAACACCCGCATTTCACTCCCGGAAAAAAAAAGATTGTCTTTCTTTCTGCATGTATTTGACCTGGCCCTGGTTTTACAAAGGTGTTACATGTCTTTTCTTTTCTGTCAACTTCACCTTTTTTGCATTGTTTTAGCTTTTAGACTTCATAGTAGTTGCTGAATTTCATTTTTTGATATCTTATCTATCGGTTTTACTGTACATAGTCTTCCACTTTCAGCCTTGTTACTTGTTGGCTTCACCTTTGTAGCTCAATTCTTGTTTGCTAGCCCAATCACCATTTTGTTTCTACCGCATGTTTTTTATTGCTATTTCACCTTTCTTTTTTTCACTACGCTTGATCAATGTTTGCTTGTATGGTTTTTAATCCTTTTCTGTCGGACCAGTTCTTAAATATTCTTTTGGTGGAACCTATCCACTGTTTGACGTGTTGGCCGTCTTTTAAAAATGACTTGCTTAAGAATTTTTCTCTCACCTTGTTCAGGTTTTATTCTTCTTTGGTCTATCGTCTGGTTTTTGTTTGTAGTTCTTGTTGTTTTGCCACCACTAGTCATATCACTTCTTGTTGCCACGAGCACATAAAATCGCTGCCTGTGTGCGCCTCTGTTTTTGGTATATATGCTGTGTGTCGGCGGTTCTGGAATAAAGTTGAAGTTGGGCGCCTGTGCCGTCGTCTTTTTTCTTTCTGTCCCTTGTCCGTGTGTCTGAGTGCCGTCAACCACAATCGATGTATTGAGCTGACTGCTCTGCAGCTACCCTTGTGTATGCAATGAAGTGGCTTCAAAAACAAAGGAGTGCATGAAAGAAAAAAAAATCGCTTAAAATTTGCCGCCTCTTTTATGTTTTTCAAGGAAGCATTTGGCATTTAAAGGGCTAAGTGTGTGCTCTAAAATTCTAAAAAAATTATGTGCTTCTTGTGGCCTTTCGTCAAATTTCACGTCACCTCACCTTGTAACGTGTCTGCATGAGATTCGAGTTGTTAGCCACCGTTTGCTTTTTTTTTGCTGCTCATTTATTGTGGCCACTATCTCTAAGAGACAGTGTCATGGTGTTTGGGAGACAATCTGATTTCTGCGTTGGCCTCAAGCGCAAGCTTTCGAGGGGGGGAGGGGGGGGGGGGGGGCAGGTTTACGGTGCAAACTTGTTGGCTGTAACTTCGGTCTGGCAATGATGGTTAGTCATTTTTTTACTGTGACGCAGTCTCATTTTCCTAATGCATAATTTCATGACGGAAAGACTCTTGCATGTAATAAATGAACGTTCATCATAACTTCGGTCATAATAAATGTGCTTGACTAAAATGGTGGTGGTGGTGGTGGTGAAAAACTTTAATATTCAAAGAGAGCTTCAGGGTTAAAAAACCCTGCCGCATGGTCGGTATCCTTAGTCCGGGACACCGCACGACGAGGCCCCGTCTCGCGCCCGCTTGACCAGAGCCCTTTGGGACTCCAGCGTGGAGCAGTTGAGGAGGGCAGTCTCCCATGCCTCTCGGGTGGGGGTGGGGGAAGGGGGAAGGTGAGGATTCTGAGTACATGCCCACACCATGTGAAAGATATCGCAGATCTCTCCACAGTGCGGGCAGCGCCCATCTGTGTTCGGATCGAAGTGTTTTGCTATGGCAGGACCGAGAAGGGTCCCTGTCTGCAGGCGCCGCAGAGTTCGCTCCTCCGCCTTACTCAGCCCCTTGGCAGGTGCCGGGTAGAGAGGGTGGCTGTCGCAATAATGAATTAGGATTTCGCGGAACCGCAGAAGCGGTTTATGAGCTTCTGAGCCAGGAGAGCTAGGATGAGGAGCCCGGTGTGTGAGCGCTCGGGCGGCCGCTTCAGCGGCCTCATTGCCTCGTAGACCCTGGTGGCCACGAGCCCAGATCACTTTATTGCGAGTTGTATCGGCGAGAGCGCGTCTTAGAATTTGCGAGGCAAGAGGTGATATTTCGCCTGCAAGATAATGTTCACAGGCCCGGCGAGAGTCTGTGATAACCGTTTTCGATTTTGGATCGGCGGCAGCGAGAGCTATTGCGACTTCCTCCGCTCGTGTTGAATGTGGGGCCCGAAAAGATAGCCCATCGACATTCATTCCCCGGTGGACTACGGCAGCCGTGAAGAAACCCGCGGGCGACGGCCCTGTGATGTCCATTTAGTAGACGCCCTCTTTATATCCATATTGCCTCTCAAGCGTGCGAACCCGCGCTTGTCGTCTGCCTTCATGTGAAGCCATGTCCATGTGACGCGGGAGCGGAGCGACCCAGTGCATGTGGCGCCACAGCACCGGGATGTTCTCCGTCCCCTCTGGTATGTATGTGTGTTGGATGTGTAAGCGGTTTAGCAGGCGGCGCCCAGGAACCGTCTGCGATAGCCGCGTATATTGGTTCACGAGGAGGGCCTCCCGCAACTCCTGATAGGAGTTTACCACTCCCAACGCCTTCAGCTTGGCGTTGGAGGTAGCCACCGGGAGGTCCAGTGCTCGCTTGGTTGCCTTCCTGATGATGGCGTCAATGCGCTCGTCTTGTTGTTTGGCGGTGCGTAGGTACGGCACGGCGTACAGGATCCGGCTGGTCAAGAAGACATAGGCAAGCTATAGCGCGTCCCTGCCCCGCAGACCACCCCGCTTGTTGGAAACACGGTGGATCATGCGCCCTACCTGTTCACCTATGCTCTTGAGTTTCGCTATAGTAGAGTCCGGCCTAAGTTTGTTATTGATGAACAGACCCAGGATCCGGAGGTCTGCTACTTCTTTGATGGGACCGCCCGACAGAGATATGTGTAGAGACCTGTTGTCCTTGTGGCTTGTCCTGACATGTAGAAGCTCTGATTTGGCGGGAGCACATTGGAGACCACAGTCGGCAGCATATGCTTCGACTATGGAGGCGGCCTGCTGAACGCGGTCCTCCATCTCCCCAAGGCTCCCCTCGGTGGTCCAGATTGTAATGTCGTCTGCGTAGAGTGCGTGTTTTATGCCCTCCACCTGAGCCAGTCGGCCGGGCAGGTGCATCATGGCGATGTTTAAAAGGAGCGGTGATAACACCGCCCCCTGTGGTGTACCTCGTGTAACCATAGAGTACGGGCCGTATTCCTCGTCCTCGATCCGGAGGAGTGCCTGACGCGCACAGAGGAAGTCTCTGACATAGGCGAAGACCTTCGCCCCGCAGTTAGTGGTGTTCAAGTTAGAGAGTATGGTGCCATGTTTAACATTGTCAAACGCCCCCTTAAGATCGAGGGCGAGAATGGCCTTGTCGTTTTGTTGCATGGTAGTGGGTTGTAATATGTCCCTGTGTAGTTGGAGTAGGACATCCTGTGCAGACATGTGCGGGCGGAACCCGAACATAGTGTCTGCAAAGAGGCCCTTACCCTCCATGTATGGAGAGAGGCGATCCCGAACCATCGTCTCCATTAGCTTTCCCACACACGAGGTTAATGAGATGGGTCTCAAGTTATCCGTAGTCACGGCTTTACCTGCTTTGGGGATGAACGTTACAAGCGATGTTTTCCATTCGAGTGGGAGTGGACACCCATCCCAGATCTGATTTATGTATTGTAGCAACAGGAGGTATGCAGAGTCGGAGAGCTTAGCCAACAGTTTCACTGTTATGCGATCCCGACGTGGTGCCCCACCTCGGCGCATTTTAGCCAGGGCCGCCTTATGGTCATGCAACTCAAAAGGGGCGTCTAAATCCTGATTTGGCTTGCCGGAGTACGTGTACTCGGGCCCAACCGGGTCATTTGTGCGGCAGAGATACCTGTCGCACAAAGTGTCCGCAAGTTGCGCCGTCGTACCTTGGTACCCGTGCAGAGCCCGCCGGAGCTGTTTTTGCGTCTCCCCTTTCGTTTGAGAAGGACCGATGAGGCTGCGTAAGAGACGCCAAATCCCCTTCGAGCTCATCTGACGCGCTGCCGAGTTGCAGCGTTCTATCTAATTGGTGTCTGTGAGCTGGGCGGCATATGCCGCAGCCTGCTCCGTAAGTTGTGCAATGCGAGCTCTATGCTTGCGATTCGTCTTGTGTTTCTTCCATCGTTTTGTTAAGCTCCGGCGCGCCTCCCACAGATGCAGGAGGTGATTGTCCACTGCGGGGGTCTCGTCGGTGGTGTGAAGTGTTTGCGTGTGTTGTTTCTGTATGTTGGTGACCTGTGTTGCCCACTCCGCATAGCCGTCGGAGAATAGTACGGGAGGGACGTCCTGAGTTCAAACAACACTTGTTGTTGGGCTAGTTGGTAATACATACTTCTGAAGGAACCAGCGCACAAAACACAACGGACAAGAAAAAGGCGGAACACGGCGGACAGGAGCGCTGAAGGAACATGTGTCGAATGCAAAAACCAAAGGTTCTTGCCCTGCATGTGGCAGCCGCTGACAGGGCCACAGCTTGAGACTGGCTAACAGCAAACGATGAAAAAGAGCCCATTGTAAGAGAAATAAATTTCAGCAACACTTCTTGTTGGGCTAGTTGGTAATACATACTTCTGAAGGAACCAGCGCACAAAACACAACGAACAAGAAAAAGGCGGAACACGACGGACAGGAGCGCTGAAGGAACTTGTGTCGAATGCAAAAACCAAAGGTTCTTGCCCTGCATGTGGCAGCCGCTGACAGGGCCACAGCTTGAGACTGGCTAACAGCAAACGATGAAAAAGAGCCCATTGTACAAGAAATAAATTTGAGCAACACTTGTTGTTGGGCTAGTTGGTAATACATACTTCTGAAGGAACCAGCGCACAAAGCACAACGGACAAGAAAAAGGCGGAACACGACGGACAGGAGCGCTGAAGGAACTTGTGTCGAATGCAAAAACCAAAGGTTCTTGCCCTGCATGTGGCAGCCGCTGAAAGGGCCACAGCTTGAGACTGGCTAACAGCAAACGATGAAAAAGAGCCCATTGTACAAGAAATAAATTTGAGCAACACTTGTTGTTGGGCTAGTTGGTACTACATACTTCTGAAGGAACCAGCGTACAAAACACAACGGACAAGAAAAAGGCGGAACACGACGGACAGGAGCGCTGAAGGAACTTGTGTCGAATGCAAAAACCAAAGGTTCTTGCCCTGCATGCGGCAGCCGCTGACAGGGCCACAGCTTGAGACTGGCTAACAGCAAACGATGAAAAAGAGCCCATTGTACAAGAAATAAATTTGAGCAACACTGTTGTTGGGCTAGTTGGTAATACATACTTCTGAAGGAACCAGCGCACAAAACACAACGGACAAGAAAAAGGCGGAACACGACGGACAGGAGCGCTGAAGGAACTTGTGTCGAATGCAAAAACCAAAGGTTCTTGCCCTGCATGTGGCAGCCGCTGACAGGGCCACAGCTTGAGACTGGCTAACAGCAAACGATGAAAAAGAGCCCATTGTACAAGAAATAAATTTGAGCAACACTTGTTGTTGGGCTAGTTGGTAATACACACTTCTGAAGGAACCAGCGCACAAAACACAACGGACAAGAAGAAGGCGGAACACGACGGACAGGAGCGCTGAAGGAACTTGTGTCGAATGCAAAAACCAAAGGTTCTTGCCCTGCATATGGCAGCCGCTGACAGGCCCACAGCTTGAGACTGGCTAACAGCAAACAATGAAAAAGAGCCCATTGTACAAGAAATAAATTTGCGCAACACTTGTTGTTGGGCTAGTTGGTAATACATACTTCTGAAGGAACCAGCGCACAAAACACAACGGACAAGAAAAAGGCGGAACACGACGGACAGGAGTGCTGAAGGAACTTGTGTCGAATGCAAAAACCAAAGGTTCTTGCCCTGCATGTGGCAGCCGCTGACAGGGCCACAGCTTGAGACTGGCTTTCCGCCTTTTTCTTGTCCGTTGTGTTTTGTGCGCTGGTTCATTCAGAAGTATATATTACCAACTAGCCCAACAACAAGTGTTGCTCAAATTTATTTCTTGTACAATGGGCTCTTTTTCATCGTTTGCTGTTAGCCAGTCTCAAGCTGTGGCCCTGTCAGCGGCTGCCACATGCAGGGCAAGAACCTTTGGTTTTTGCATTCGACACAAGTTCCTTCAGCGCTCCTGTCCGTCGTGTTCCGCCTTTTTCTTGTCCGTTGTGTTTTGTGCGCTGGTTCCTTCAGAAGTATGTATTACCAACTAGCCCAACAACAAGTGTTGCGCAAATTTATTTCTTGTACAATGGGCTCTTTTTCATTGTTTGCTGTTAGCCAGTCTCAAGCTGTGGGCCTGTCAGCGGCTGCCATATGCAGGGCAAGAACCTTTGGTTTTTGCATTCGACACAAGTTCCTTCAGCGCTCCTGTTCGTCGTGTTCCGCCTTTTTCTTGTCCGTTGTGTTTTGTGCGCTGGTTCCTTCAGAAGTGTGTATTACCAACTAGCCCAACAACAAGTGTTGCTCAAATTTATTTCTTGTACAATGGGCTCTTTTTCATCGTTTGCTGTTAGCCAGTCTCAAGCTGTGGCCCTGTCAGCGGCTGCCACATGCAGGGCAAGAACCTTTGGTTTTTGCATTCGACACAAGTTCCTTCAGCGCTCCTGTCCGTCGTGTTCCGCCTTTTTCTTGTCCGTTGTGTTTTGTACGCTGGTTCCTTCAGAAGTATGTATTACCAACTAGCCCAACAACAAGTGTTGCGCAAATTTATTTCTTGTACAATGGGCTCTTTTTCATCGTTTGCTGTTAGCCAGTCTCAAGCTGTGGCCCTGTCAGCGGCTGCCATATGCAGGGCAAGAACCTTTGTTTTTTGCATTCGACACAAGTTCCTTCAGCGCTCCTGTCCGTCGTGTTCCGCCTTTTTCTTGTCCGTTGTGTTTTGTACGCTGGTTCCTTCAGAAGTGTGTATTACCAACTAGCCCAACAACAAGTGTTGCGCAAATTTATTTCTTGTACAATGGGCTCTTTTTCATCGTTTGCTGTTAGCCAGTCTCAAGCTGTGGCCCTGTCAGCGGCTGCCATATGCAGGGCAAGAACCTTTGGTTTTTGCATTCGACACAAGTTCCTTCAGCGCTCCTGTCCGTCGTGTTCCGCCTTTTTCTTGTCCGTTGTGTTTTGTGCGCTGGTTCCTTCAGAAGTATGTATTACCAACTAGCCCAACAACAAGTGTTGCGCAAATTTATTTCTTGTACAATGGGCTCTTTTTCATCGTTTGCTGTTAGCCAGTCTCAAGCTGTGGCCCTGTCAGCGGCTGCCATATGCAGGGCAAGAACCTTTGGTTTTTGCATTCGACACAAGTTCCTTCAGCGCTCCTGTCCGTCGTGTTCCGCCTTTTTCTTGTCCGTTGTGTTTTGTACGCTGGTTCCTTCAGAAGTGTGTATTACCAACTAGCCCAACAACAAGTGTTGCGCAAATTTATTTCTTGTACAATGGGCTCTTTTTCATCGTTTGCTGTTAGCCAGTCTCAAGCTGTGGCCCTGTCAGCGGCTGCCATATGCAGGGCAAGAACCTTTGGTTTTTGCATTCGACACAAGTTCCTTCAGCGCTCCTGTCCGTCGTGTTCCGCCTTTTTCTTGTCCGTTGTGTTTTGTACCCTGGTTCCTTCAGAAGTGTGTATTACCAACTAGCCCAACAACAAGTGTTGCGCAAATTTATTTCTTGTACAATGGGCTCTTTTTCATCGTTTGCTGTTAGCCAGTCTCAAGCTGTGGCCCTGTCAGCGGCTGCCATATGCAGGGCAAGAACCTTTGGTTTTTTCATTCGACACAAGTTCCTTCAGCGCTCCTGTCCGTCGTGTTCCGCCTTTTTCTTGTCCGTTGTGTTTTGTACCCTGGTTCCTTCAGAAGTGTGTATTACCAACTAGCCCAACAACAAGTGTTGCGCAAATTTATTTCTTGTACAATGGGCTCTTTTTCATCGTTTGCTGTTAGCCAGTCTCAAGCTGTGGCCCTGTCAGCGGCTGCCATATGCAGGGCAAGAACCTTTGGTTTTTGCATTCGACACAAGTTCCTTCAGCGCTCCTGTCCGTCGTGTTCCGCCTTTTTCTTGTCCGTTGTGTTTTGTACCCTGGTTCCTTCAGAAGTGTGTATTACCAACTAGCCCAACAACAAGTGTTGCGCAAATTTATTTCTTGTACAATGGGCTCTTTTTCATCGTTTGCTGTTAGCCAGTCTCAAGCTGTGGCCCTGTCAGCGGCTGCCATATGCAGGGCAAGAACCTTTGGTTTTTGCATTCGACACAAGTTCCTTCAGCGCTCCTGTCCGTCGTGTTCCGCCTTTTTCTTGTCCGTTGTGTTTTGTACGCTGGTTCCTTCAGAAGTGTGTATTACCAACTAGCCCAACAAGTGTTGCGCAAATTTATTTCTTGTACAATGGGCTCTTTTTCATCGTTTGCTGTTAGCCAGTCTCAAGCTGTGGCCCTGTCAGCGGCTGCCATATGCAGGGCAAGAACCTTTGGTTTTTGCATTCGACACAAGTTCCTTCAGCGCTCCTGTCCGTCGTGTTCCGCCTTTTTCTTGTCCGTTGTGTTTTGTACCCTGGTTCCTTCAGAAGTGTGTATTACCAACTAGCCCAACAACAAGTGTTGCGCAAATTTATTTCTTGTACAATGGGCTCTTTTTCATCGTTTGCTGTTAGCCAGTCTCAAGCTGTGGCCCTGTCAGCGGCTGCCACATGCAGGGCAAGAACCTTTGGTTTTTGCATTCGACACAAGTTCCTTCAGCGCTCCTGTCCGTCGTGTTCCGCCTTTTTCTTGTTCGTTGTGTTTTGTGCGCTGGTTCCTTCAGAAGTATGTATTACCAACTAGCCCAACAACAAGTGTTGCTGAAATTTATTTCTTGTACAATGGGCTCTTTTTCATCGTTTGCTGTTAGCCAGTCTCAAGCTGTGGCCCTGTCAGCGGCTGCCACAGGCAGGGCAAGAACCTTTGGTTTTTGCAGTCGACACAAGTTCCTTCAGCGCTCCTGTCCGTCGTGTTCCGCCTTTTTCTTGTCCGTTGTGTTTTGTACGCTGGTTCCTTCAGAAGTGTGTATTACCAACTAGCCCAACAACAAGTGTTGCGCAAATTTATTTCTTGTACAATGGGCTCTTTTTCATCGTTTGCTGTTAGCCAGTCTCAAGCTGTGGCCCTGTCAGCGGCTGCCATATGCAGGGCAAGAACCTTTGGTTTTTGCATTCGACACAAGTTCCTTCAGCGCTCCTGTCCGTCGTGTTCCGCCTTTTTCTTGTCCGTTGTGTTTTGTACCCTGGTTCCTTCAGAAGTATATATTACCAACTAGCCCAACAACAAGTGTTGCGCAAATTTATTTCTTGTACAATGGGCTCTTTTTCATCGTTTGCTGTTAGCCAGTCTCAAGCTGTGGCCCTGTCAGCGGCTGCCACATGCAGGGCAAGAACCTTTGGTTTTTGCATTCGACACAAGTTCCTTCAGCGCTCCTGTCCGTCGTGTTCCGCCTTTTTCTTGTCCGTTGTGTTTTGTGCGCTGGTTCCTTCAGAAGTATGTATTACCAACTAGCCCAACAACAAGTGTTGCGCAAATTTATTTCTTGTACAATGGGCTCTTTTTCATTGTTTGCTGTTAGCCAGTCTCAAGCTGTGGGCCTGTCAGCGGCTGCCATATGCAGGGCAAGAACCTTTGGTTTTTGCATTCGACACAAGTTCCTTCAGCGCTCCTGTTCGTCGTGTTCCGCCTTTTTCTTGTCCGTTGTGTTTTGTGCGCTGGTTCCTTCAGAAGTGTGTATTACCAACTAGCCCAACAACAAGTGTTGCTCAAATTTATTTCTTGTACAATGGGCTCTTTTTCATCGTTTGCTGTTAGCCAGTCTCAAGCTGTGGCCCTGTCAGCGGCTGCCACATGCAGGGCAAGAACCTTTGGTTTTTGCATTCGACACAAGTTCCTTCAGCGCTCCTGTCCGTCGTGTTCCGCCTTTTTCTTGTCCGTTGTGTTTTGTACGCTGGTTCCTTCAGAAGTATGTATTACCAACTAGCCCAACAACAAGTGTTGCGCAAATTTATTTCTTGTACAATGGGCTCTTTTTCATCGTTTGCTGTTAGCCAGTCTCAAGCTGTGGCCCTGTCAGCGGCTGCCATATGCAGGGCAAGAACCTTTGTTTTTTGCATTCGACACAAGTTCCTTCAGCGCTCCTGTCCGTCGTGTTCCGCCTTTTTCTTGTCCGTTGTGTTTTGTACGCTGGTTCCTTCAGAAGTGTGTATTACCAACTAGCCCAACAACAAGTGTTGCGCAAATTTATTTCTTGTACAATGGGCTCTTTTTCATCGTTTGCTGTTAGCCAGTCTCAAGCTGTGGCCCTGTCAGCGGCTGCCATATGCAGGGCAAGAACCTTTGGTTTTTGCATTCGACACAAGTTCCTTCAGCGCTCCTGTCCGTCGTGTTCCGCCTTTTTCTTGTCCGTTGTGTTTTGTGCGCTGGTTCCTTCAGAAGTATGTATTACCAACTAGCCCAACAACAAGTGTTGCGCAAATTTATTTCTTGTACAATGGGCTCTTTTTCATCGTTTGCTGTTAGCCAGTCTCAAGCTGTGGCCCTGTCAGCGGCTGCCATATGCAGGGCAAGAACCTTTGGTTTTTGCATTCGACACAAGTTCCTTCAGCGCTCCTGTCCGTCGTGTTCCGCCTTTTTCTTGTCCGTTGTGTTTTGTACCCTGGTTCCTTCAGAAGTGTGTATTACCAACTAGCCCAACAACAAGTGTTGCGCAAATTTATTTCTTGTACAATGGGCTCTTTTTCATCGTTTGCTGTTAGCCAGTCTCAAGCTGTGGCCCTGTCAGCGGCTGCCATATGCAGGGCAAGAACCTTTGGTTTTTGCATTCGACACAAGTTCCTTCAGCGCTCCTGTCCGTCGTGTTCCGCCTTTTTCTTGTCCGTTGTGTTTTGTACGCTGGTTCCTTCAGAAGTGTGTATTACCAACTAGCCCAACAAGTGTTGCGCAAATTTATTTCTTGTACAATGGGCTCTTTTTCATCGTTTGCTGTTAGCCAGTCTCAAGCTGTGGCCCTGTCAGCGGCTGCCATATGCAGGGCAAGAACCTTTGGTTTTTGCATTCGACACAAGTTCCTTCAGCGCTCCTGTCCGTCGTGTTCCGCCTTTTTCTTGTCCGTTGTGTTTTGTACCCTGGTTCCTTCAGAAGTGTGTATTACCAACTAGCCCAACAACAAGTGTTGCGCAAATTTATTTCTTGTACAATGGGCTCTTTTTCATCGTTTGCTGTTAGCCAGTCTCAAGCTGTGGCCCTGTCAGCGGCTGCCATATGCAGGGCAAGAACCTTTGGTTTTTGCATTCGACACAAGTTCCTTCAGCGCTCCTGTCCGTCGTGTTCCGCCTTTTTCTTGTCCGTTGTGTTTTGTACCCTGGTTCCTTCAGAAGTGTGTATTACCAACTAGCCCAACAACAAGTGTTGCGCAAATTTATTTCTTGTACAATGGGCTCTTTTTCATCGTTTGCTGTTAGCCAGTCTCAAGCTGTGGCCCTATCAGCGGCTGCCATATGCAGGGCAAGAACCTTTGGTTTTTTCATTCGACACAAGTTCCTTCAGCGCTCCTGTCCGTCGTGTTCCGCCTTTTTCTTGTCCGTTGTGTTTTGTGCGCTGGTTCCTTCAGAAGTATGTATTACCAACTAGCCAAACAACAAGTGTTGCTCAAATTTATTTCTTGTACAATGGGCTCTTTTTCATCGTTTGCTGTTAGCCAGTCTCAAGCTGTGGCCCTGTCAGCGGCTGCCACATGCAGGGCAAGAACCTTTGGTTTTTGCATTCGACACAAGTTCCTTCAGCGCTCCTGTCCGTCGTGTTCCGCCTTTTTCTTGTGCGTTGTGTTTTGTACGCTGGTTCCTTCAGAAGTATGTAGCACCAACTAGCCCAACAACAAGTGTTGCTCATATTTATTTCTTGTACAATGGGCTCTTTTTCATCGTTTGCTGTTAGCCAGTCTCAAGCTGTGGCCCTTTCAGCGGCTGCCACATACAGGGCAAGAACCTTTGGTTTTTGCATTCGACACAAGTTCCTTCAGCGGTCCTGTCCGTCGTGTTCCGCCTTTTTCTTGTCCGTTGTGTTTTGTGCGCTGGTTCCTTCAGAAGTATGTATTACCAGCTAGCCCAACAACAAGTGTTGCTCAAATTTATTTCTTGTACAATGGGCTCTTTTTCATCGTTTGCTGTTAGCCAGTCTCAAGCTGTGGCCCTGTCAGCGGCTGCCACATGCAGGGCAAGAACCTTTGGTTTTTGCATTCGACACAAGTTCCTTCAGCGCTCCTGTCCGTCGTGTTCCGCCTTTTTCTTGTTCGTTGTGTTTTGTGCGCTGGTTCCTTCAGAAGTATGTATTACCAACTAGCCCAACAACAAGTGTTGCTGAAATTTATTTCTTGTACAATGGGCTCTTTTTCATCGTTTGCTGTTAGCCAGTCTCAAGCTGTGGCCCTGTCAGCGGCTGCCACAGGCAGGGCAAGAACCTTTGGTTTTTGCAGTCGACACAAGTTCCTTCAGCGCTCCTGTCCGTCGTGTTCCGCCTTTTTCTTGTCCGTTGTGTTTTGTACGCTGGTTCCTTCAGAAGTGTGTATTACCAACTAGCCCAACAACAAGTGTTGCGCAAATTTATTTCTTGTACAATGGGCTCTTTTTCATCGTTTGCTGTTAGCCAGTCTCAAGCTGTGGCCCTGTCAGCGGCTGCCATATGCAGGGCAAGAACCTTTGGTTTTTGCATTCGACACAAGTTCCTTCAGCGCTCCTGTCCGTCGTGTTCCGCCTTTTTCTTGTCCGTTGTGTTTTGTACCCTGGTTCCTTCAGAAGTATGTATTACCAACTAGCCAAACAACAAGTGTTGCTCAAATTTATTTCTTGTACAATGGGCTCTTTTTCATCGTTTGCTGTTAGCCAGTCTCAAGCTGTGGCCCTTTCAGCGGCTGCCACATACAGGGCAAGAACCTTTGGTTTTTGCATTCGACACAAGTTCCTTCAGCGGTCCTGTCCGTCGTGTTCCGCCTTTTTCTTGTGCGTTGTGTTTTGTACGCTGGTTCCTTCAGAAGTATGTAGTACCAACTAGCCCAACAACAAGTGTTGCGCAAATTTATTTCTTGTACAATGGGCTCTTTTTCATCGTTTGCTGTTAGCCAGTCTCAAGCTGTGGCCCTGTCAGCGGCAGCCATATGCAGGGCAAGAACCTTTGGTTTTTGCATTCGACACAAGTTCCTTCAGCGCTCCTGTCCGTCGTGTTCCGCCTTTTTCTTGTCCGTTGTGTTTTGTGCGCTGGTTCCTTCAGAAATATGTATTACCAACTAGCCCAACAACAAGTGTTGCGCAAATTTATTTCTTGTACAATGGGCTCTTTTTCATCGTTTGCTGTTAGCCAGTCTCAAGCTGTGGCCCTGTCAGCGGCTGCCATATGCAGGGCAAGAACCTTTGGTTTTTGCATTCGACACAAGTTCCTTCAGCGCTCCCTCCGTCGTGTTCCGCCTTTTTCTTGTCCGTTGTGTTTTGTGCGCTGGTTCCTTCAGAAGTATGTATTACCAACTAGCCCAACAACAAGTGTTGCGCAAATTTATTTCTTGTACAATGGGCTCTTTTTCATCGTTTGCTGTTAGCCAGTCTCAAGCTGTGGCCCTGTCAGCGGCTGCCATATGCAGGGCAAGAACCTTTGGTTTTTGCATTCGACACAAGTTCCTTCAGCGCTCCTGTCCGTCGTGTTCCGCCTTTTTCTTGTCCGTTGTGTTTTGTACGCTGGTTCCTTCAGAAGTGTGTATTACCAACTAGCCCAACAACAAGTGTTGCGCAAATTTATTTCTTGTACAATGGGCTCTTTTTCATCGTTTGCTGTTAGCCAGTCTCAAGCTGTGGCCCTGTCAGCGGCTGCCATATGCAGGGCAAGAACCTTTGGTTTTTGCATTCGACACAAGTTCCTTCAGCGGTCCTGTCCGTCGTGTTCCGCCTTTTTCTTGTGCGTTGTGTTTTGTACGCTGGTTCCTTCAGAAGTATGTAGTACCAACTAGCCCAACAAGTGTTGCTCAAATTTATTTCTTGTACAATGGGCTCTTTTTCATCGTTTGCTGTTAGCCAGTCTCAAGCTGTGGCCCTTTCAGCGGCTGCCACATACAGGGCAAGAACCTTTGGTTTTTGCATTCGACACAAGTTCCTTCAGCGGTCCTGTCCGTCGTGTTCCGCCTTTTTCTTGTCCGTTGTGTTTTGTGCGCTGGTTCCTTCAGAAGTATGTATTACCAACTAGCCCAACAACAAGTGTTGCTGAAATTTATTTCTTGTACAATGGGCTTTTTTTCATCGTTTGCTGTTAGCCAGTCTCAAGCTGTGGCCCTGTCAGCGGCTGCCACAGGCAGGGCAAGAACCTTTGGTTTTTGCATTCGACACAAGTTCCTTCAGCGCTCCTGTCCGTCGTGTTCCGCCTTTTTCTTGTGCGTTGTGTTTTGTACGCTGGTTCCTTCAGAAGTATGTAGTACCAACTAGCCCAACAACAAGTGTTGCTCAAATTTATTTCTTGTACAATGGGCTCTTTTTCATCGTTTGCTGTTAGCCAGTCTCAAGCTGTGGCCCTTTCAGCGGCTGCCACATACAGGGCAAGAACCTTTGGTTTTTGCATTCGACACAAGTTCCTTCAGCGGTCCTGTCCGTCGTGTTCCGCTTTTTTCTTGTCCGTTGTGTTTTGTGCGCTGGTTCCTTCAGAAGTATGTATTACCAGCTAGCCCAACAACAAGTGTTGCTCAAATTTATTTCTTGTACAATGGGCTCTTTTTCATCGTTTGCTGTTAGCCAGTCTCAAGCTGTGGCCCTGTCAGCGGCTGCCACATGCAGGGCAAGAACCTTTGGTTTTTGCATTCGACACAAGTTCCTTCAGCGCTCCTGTCCGTCGTGTTCCGCCTTTTTCTTGTTCGTTGTGTTTTGTGCGCTGGTTCCTTCAGAAGTATGTATTACCAACTAGCCCAACAACAAGTGTTGCTGAAATTTATTTCTTGTACAATGGGCTCTTTTTCATCGTTTGCTGTTAGCCAGTCTCAAGCTGTGGCCCTGTCAGCGGCTGCCACAGGCAGGGCAAGAACCTTTGGTTTTTGCAGTCGACACAAGTTCCTTCAGCGCTCCTGTCCGTCGTGTTCCGCCTTTTTCTTGTCCGTTGTGTTTTGTACGCTGGTTCCTTCAGAAGTGTGTATTACAAACTAGCCCAACAACAAGTGTTGCGCAAATTTATTTCTTGTACAATGGGCTCTTTTTCATCGTTTGCTGTTAGCCAGTCTCAAGCTGTGGCCCTGTCAGCGGCTGCCATATGCAGGGCAAGAACCTTTGGTTTTTGCATTCGACACAAGTTCCTTCAGCGCTCCTGTCCGTCGTGTTCCGCCTTTTTCTTGTCCGTTGTGTTTTGTACCCTGGTTCCTTCAGAAGTATGTATTACCAACTAGCCCAACAACAAGTGTTGCGCAAATTTATTTCTTGTACAATGGGCTCTTTTTCATCGTTTGCTGTTAGCCAGTCTCAAGCTGTGGCCCTGTCAGCGGCAGCCATATGCAGGGCAAGAACCTTTGGTTTTTGCATTCGACACAAGTTCCTTCAGCGCTCCTGTCCGTCGTGTTCCGCCTTTTTCTTGTCCGTTGTGTTTTGTGCGCTGGTTCCTTCAGAAATATGTATTACCAACTAGCCCAACAACAAGTGTTGCGCAAATTTATTTCTTGTACAATGGGCTCTTTTTCATCGTTTGCTGTTAGCCAGTCTCAAGCTGTGGCCCTGTCAGCGGCTGCCATATGCAGGGCAAGAACCTTTGGTTTTTGCATTCGACACAAGTTCCTTCAGCGCTCCTGTCCGTCGTGTTCCGCCTTTTTCTTGTCCGTTGTGTTTTGTGCGCTGGTTCCTTCAGAAGTATGTATTACCAACTAGCCCAACAACAAGTGTTGCGCAAATTTATTTCTTGTACAATGGGCTCTTTTTCATCGTTTGCTGTTAGCCAGTCTCAAGCTGTGGCCCTGTCAGCGGCTGCCATATGCAGGGCAAGAACCTTTGGTTTTTGCATTCGACACAAGTTCCTTCAGCGCTCCTGTCCGTCGTGTTCCGCCTTTTTCTTGTCCGTTGTGTTTTGTACGCTGGTTCCTTCAGAAGTGTGTATTACCAACTAGCCCAACAACAAGTGTTGCGCAAATTTATTTCTTGTACAATGGGCTCTTTTTCATCGTTTGCTGTTAGCCAGTCTCAAGCTGTGGCCCTGTCAGCGGCTGCCATATGCAGGGCAAGAACCTTTGGTTTTTGCATTCGACACAAGTTCCTTCAGCGCTCCTGTCCGTCGTGTTCCGCCTTTTTCTTGTCCGTTGTGTTTTGTACCCTGGTTCCTTCAGAAGTGTGTATTACCAACTAGCCCAACAACAAGTGTTGCGCAAATTTATTTCTTGTACAATGGGCTCTTTTTCATCGTTTGCTGTTAGCCAGTCTCAAGCTGTGGCCCTGTCAGCGGCTGCCATATGCAGGGCAAGAACCTTTGGTTTTTTCATTCGACACAAGTTCCTTCAGCGCTCCTGTCCGTCGTGTTCCGCCTTTTTCTTGTCCGTTGTGTTTTGTACCCTGGTTCCTTCAGAAGTGTGTATTACCAACTAGCCCAACAACAAGTGTTGCGCAAATTTATTTCTTGTACAATGGGCTCTTTTTCATCGTTTGCTGTTAGCCAGTCTCAAGCTGTGGCCCTGTCAGCGGCTGCCATATGCAGGGCAAGAACCTTTGGTTTTTGCATTCGACACAAGTTCCTTCAGCGCTCCTGTCCGTCGTGTTCCGCCTTTTTCTTGTCCGTTGTGTTTTGTACCCTGGTTCCTTCAGAAGTGTGTATTACCAACTAGCCCAACAACAAGTGTTGCGCAAATTTATTTCTTGTACAATGGGCTCTTTTTCATCGTTTGCTGTTAGCCAGTCTCAAGCTGTGGCCCTGTCAGCGGCTGCCATATGCAGGGCAAGAACCTTTGGTTTTTGCATTCGACACAAGTTCCTTCAGCGCTCCTGTCCGTCGTGTTCCGCCTTTTTCTTGTCCGTTGTGTTTTGTATGCTGGTTCCTTCAGAAGTGTGTATTACCAACTAGCCCAACAACAAGTGTTGCGCAAATTTATTTCTTGTACAATGGGCTCTTTTTCATCGTTTGCTGTTAGCCAGTCTCAAGCTGTGGCCCTGTCAGCGGCTGCCATATGCAGGGCAAGAACCTTTGGTTTTTGCATTCGACACAAGTTCCTTCAGCGCTCCTGTCCGTCGTGTTCCGCCTTTTTCTTGTCCGTTGTGTTTTGTACCCTGGTTCCTTCAGAAGTGTGTATTACCAACTAGCCCAACAACAAGTGTTGCGCAAATTTATTTCTTGTACAATGGGCTCTTTTTCATCGTTTGCTGTTAGCCAGTCTCAAGCTGTGGCCCTGTCAGCGGCTGCCATATGCAGGGCAAGAACCTTTGGTTTTTGCATTCGACACAAGTTCCTTCAGCGCTCCTGTCCGTCGTGTTCCGCCTTTTTCTTGTCCGTTGTGTTTTGTACCCTGGTTCCTTCAGAAGTATGTATTACCAACTAGCCCAACAACAAGTGTTGCGCAAATTTATTTCTTGTACAATGGGCTCTTTTTCATCGTTTGCTGTTAGCCAGTCTCAAGCTGTGGCCCTGTCAGCGGCAGCCATATGCAGGGCAAGAACCTTTGGTTTTTGCATTCGACACAAGTTCCTTCAGCGCTCCTGTCCGTCGTGTTCCGCCTTTTTCTTGTCCGTTGTGTTTTGTGCGCTGGTTCCTTCAGAAATATGTATTACCAACTAGCCCAACAACAAGTGTTGCGCAAATTTATTTCTTGCACAATGGGCTCTTTTTCATCGTTTGCTGTTAGCCAGTCTCAAGCTGTGGCCCTGTCAGCGGCTGCCATATGCAGGGCAAGAACCTTTGGTTTTTGCATTCGACACAAGTTCCTTCAGCGCTCCTGTCCGCGTGTTCCGCCTTTTTCTTGTCCGTTGTGTTTTGTGCGCTGGTTCCTTCAGAAGTATGTATTACCAACTAGCCCAACAACAAGTGTTGCGCAAATTTATTTCTTGTACAATGGGCTCTTTTTCATCGTTTGCTGTTAGCCAGTCTCAAGCTGTGGCCCTGTCAGCGGCTGCCATATGCAGGGCAAGAACCTTTGGTTTTTGCATTCGACACAAGTTCCTTCAGCGCTCCTGTCCGTCGTGTTCCGCCTTTTTCTTGTCCGTTGTGTTTTGTACGCTGGTTCCTTCAGAAGTGTGTATTACCAACTAGCCCAACAACAAGTGTTGCGCAAATTTATTTCTTGTACAATGGGCTCTTTTTCATCGTTTGCTGTTAGCCAGTCTCAAGCTGTGGCCCTGTCAGCGGCTGCCATATGCAGGGCAAGAACCTTTGGTTTTTGCATTCGACACAAGTTCCTTCAGCGCTCCTGTCCGTCGTGTTCCGCCTTTTTCTTGTCCGTTGTGTTTTGTACCCTGGTTCCTTCAGAAGTGTGTATTACCAACTAGCCCAACAACAAGTGTTGCGCAAATTTATTTCTTGTACAATGGGCTCTTTTTCATCGTTTGCTGTTAGCCAGTCTCAAGCTGTGGCCCTGTCAGCGGCTGCCATATGAAGGGCAAGAACCTTTGGTTTTTGCATTCGACACAAGTTCCTTCAGCGCTCCTGTCCGTCGTGTTCCGCCTTTTTCTTGTCCGTTGTGTTTTGTACCCTGGTTCCTTCAGAAGTGTGTATTACCAACTAGCCCAACAACAAGTGTTGCGCAAATTTATTTCTTGTACAATGGGCTCTTTTTCATCGTTTGCTGTTAGCCAGTCTCAAGCTGTGGCCCTGTCAGCGGCTGCCATATGCAGGGCAAGAACCTTTGGTTTTTGCATTCGACACAAGTTCCTTCAGCGCTCCTGTCCGTCGTGTTCCGCCTTTTTCTTGTCCGTTGTGTTTTGTACGCTGGTTCCTTCAGAAGTGTGTATTACCAACTAGCCCAACAACAAGTGTTGCGCAAATTTATTTCTTGTACAATGGGCTCTTTTTCATCGTTTGCTGTTAGCCAGTCTCAAGCTGTGGCCCTGTCAGCGGCTGCCATATGCAGGGCAAGAACCTTTGGTTTTTGCATTCGACACAAGTTCCTTCAGCGCTCCTGTCCGTCGTGTTCCGCCTTTTTCTTGTCCGTTGTGTTTTGTACCCTGGTTCCTTCAGAAGTGTGTATTACCAACTAGCCCAACAACAAGTGTTGCGCAAATTTATTTCTTGTACAATGGGCTCTTTTTCATCGTTTGCTGTTAGCCAGTCTCAAGCTGTGGCCCTGTCAGCGGCTGCCATATGCAGGGCAAGAACCTTTGGTTTTTGCATTCGACACAAGTTCCTTCAGCGCTCCTGTCCGTCGTGTTCCGCCTTTTTCTTGTCCGTTGTGTTTTGTACCCTGGTTCCTTCAGAAGTGTGTATTACCAACTAGCCCAACAACAAGTGTTGCGCAAATTTATTTCTTGTACAATGGGCTCTTTTTCATCGTTTGCTGTTAGCCAGTCTCAAGCTGTGGCCCTGTCAGCGGCTGCCATATGCAGGGCAAGAACCTTTGGTTTTTGCATTCGACACAAGTTCCTTCAGCGCTCCTGTCCGTCGTGTTCCGCCTTTTTCTTGTCCGTTGTGTTTTGTACGCTGGTTCCTTCAGAAGTGTGTATTACCAACTAGCCCAACAACAAGTGTTGCGCAAATTTATTTCTTGTACAATGGGCTCTTTTTCATCGTTTGCTGTTAGCCAGTCTCAAGCTGTGGCCCTGTCAGCGGCTGCCATATGCAGGGCAAGAACCTTTGGTTTTTGCATTCGACACAAGTTCCTTCAGCGCTCCTGTCCGTCGTGTTCCGCCTTTTTCTTGTCCGTTGTGTTTTGTACCCTGGTTCCTTCAGAAGTGTGTATTACCAACTAGCCCAACAACAAGTGTTGCGCAAATTTATTTCTTGTACAATGGGCTCTTTTTCATCGTTTGCTGTTAGCCAGTCTCAAGCTGTGGCCCTGTCAGCGGCTGCCATATGCAGGGCAAGAACCTTTGGTTTTTGCATTCGACACAAGTTCCTTCAGCGCTCCTGTCCGTCGTGTTCCGCCTTTTTCTTGTCCGTTGTGTTTTGTACCCTGGTTCCTTCAGAAGTATGTATTACCAACTAGCCCAACAACAAGTGTTGCGCAAATTTATTTCTTGTACAATGGGCTCTTTTTCATCGTTTGCTGTTAGCCAGTCTCAAGCTGTGGCCCTGTCAGCGGCAGCCATATGCAGGGCAAGAACCTTTGGTTTTTGCATTCGACACAAGTTCCTTCAGCGCTCCTGTCCGTCGTGTTCCGCCTTTTTCTTGTCCGTTGTGTTTTGTGCGCTGGTTCCTTCAGAAATATGTATTACCAACTAGCCCAACAACAAGTGTTGCGCAAATTTATTTCTTGCACAATGGGCTCTTTTTCATCGTTTGCTGTTAGCCAGTCTCAAGCTGTGGCCCTGTCAGCGGCTGCCATATGCAGGGCAAGAACCTTTGGTTTTTGCATTCGACACAAGTTCCTTCAGCGCTCCTGTCCGTCGTGTTCCGCCTTTTTCTTGTCCGTTGTGTTTTGTGCGCTGGTTCCTTCAGAAGTATGTATTACCAACTAGCCCAACAACAAGTGTTGCGCAAATTTATTTCTTGTACAATGGGCTCTTTTTCATCGTTTGCTGTTAGCCAGTCTCAAGCTGTGGCCCTGTCAGCGGCTGCCATATGCAGGGCAAGAACCTTTGGTTTTTGCATTCGACACAAGTTCCTTCAGCGCTCCTGTCCGTCGTGTTCCGCCTTTTTCTTGTCCGTTGTGTTTTGTACGCTGGTTCCTTCAGAAGTGTGTATTACCAACTAGCCCAACAACAAGTGTTGCGCAAATTTATTTCTTGTACAATGGGCTCTTTTTCATCGTTTGCTGTTAGCCAGTCTCAAGCTGTGGCCCTGTCAGCGGCTGCCATATGCAGGGCAAGAACCTTTGGTTTTTGCATTCGACACAAGTTCCTTCAGCGCTCCTGTCCGTCGTGTTCCGCCTTTTTCTTGTCCGTTGTGTTTTGTACCCTGGTTCCTTCAGAAGTGTGTATTACCAACTAGCCCAACAACAAGTGTTGCGCAAATTTATTTCTTGTACAATGGGCTCTTTTTCATCGTTTGCTGTTAGCCAGTCTCAAGCTGTGGCCCTGTCAGCGGCTGCCATATGCAGGGCAAGAACCTTTGGTTTTTGCATTCGACACAAGTTCCTTCAGCGCTCCTGTCCGTCGTGTTCCGCCTTTTTCTTGTCCGTTGTGTTTTGTACCCTGGTTCCTTCAGAAGTGTGTATTACCAACTAGCCCAACAACAAGTGTTGCGCAAATTTATTTCTTGTACAATGGGCTCTTTTTCATCGTTTGCTGTTAGCCAGTCTCAAGCTGTGGCCCTGTCAGCGGCTGCCATATGCAGGGCAAGAACCTTTGCTTTTGCATTCGACACAAGTTCCTTCAGCGCTCCTGTCCGTCGTGTTCCGCCTTTTTCTTGTCCGTTGTGTTTTGTACCCTGGTTCCTTCAGAAGTATGTATTACCAACTAGCCCAACAACAAGTGTTGCGCAAATTTATTTCTTGTACAATGGGCTCTTTTTCATCGTTTGCTGTTAGCCAGTCTCAAGCTGTGGCCCTGTCAGCGGCAGCCATATGCAGGGCAAGAACCTTTGGTTTTTGCATTCGACACAAGTTCCTTCAGCGCTCCTGTCCGTCGTGTTCCGCCTTTTTCTTGTCCGTTGTGTTTTGTGCGCTGGTTCCTTCAGAAGTATGTATTACCAACTAGCCCAACAACAAGTGTTGCGCAAATTTATTTCTTGTACAATGGGCTCTTTTTCATCGTTTGCTGTTAGCCAGTCTCAAGCTGTGGCCCTGTCAGCGTCTGCCATATGCAGGGCAAGAACCTTTGGTTTTTGCATTCGACACAAGTTCCTTCAGCGCTCCTGTCCGTCGTGTTCCGCCTTTTTCTTGTCCGTTGTGTTTTGTACGCTGGTTCCTTCAGAAGTGTGTATTACCAACTAGCCCAACAACAAGTGTTGCGCAAATTTATTTCTTGTACAATGGGCTCTTTTTCATCGTTTGCTGTTAGCCAGTCTCAAGCTGTGGCCCTGTCAGCGGCTGCCATATGCAGGGAGAGAACCTTTGGTTTTTGCATTCGACACAAGTTCCTTCAGCGCTCCTGTCCGTCGTGTTCCGCCTTTTTCTTGTCCGTTGTGTTTTGTACCCTGGTTCCTTCAGAAGTGTGTATTACCAACTAGCCCAACAACAAGTGTTGCGCAAATTTATTTCTTGTACAATGGGCTCTTTTTCATCGTTTGCTGTTAGCCAGTCTCAAGCTGTGGCCCTGTCAGCGGCTGCCATATGCAGGGCAAGAACCTTTGGTTTTTTCATTCGACACAAGTTCCTTCAGCGCTCCTGTCCGTCGTGTTCCGCCTTTTTCTTGTCCGTTGTGTTTTGTACCCTGGTTCCTTCAGAAGTGTGTATTACCAACTAGCCCAACAACAAGTGTTGCGCAAATTTATTTCTTGTACAATGGGCTCTTTTTCATCGTTTGCTGTTAGCCAGTCTCAAGCTGTGGCCCTGTCAGCGGCTGCCATATGCAGGGCAAGAACCTTTGGTTTTTGCATTCGACACAAGTTCCTTCAGCGCTCCTGTCCGTCGTGTTCCGCCTTTTTCTTGTCCGTTGTGTTTTGTACCCTGGTTCCTTCAGAAGTGTGTATTACCAACTAGCCCAACAACAAGTGTTGCGCAAATTTATTTCTTGTACAATGGGCTCTTTTTCATCGTTTGCTGTTAGCCAGTCTCAAGCTGTGGCCCTGTCAGCGGCTGCCATATGCAGGGCAAGAACCTTTGGTTTTTGCATTCGACACAAGTTCCTTCAGCGCTCCTGTCCGTCGTGTTCCGCCTTTTTCTTGTCCGTTGTGTTTTGTACGCTGGTTCCTTCAGAAGTGTGTATTACCAACTAGCCCAACAACAAGTGTTGCGCAAATTTATTTCTTGTACAATGGGCTCTTTTTCATCGTTTGCTGTTAGCCAGTCTCAAGCTGTGGCCCTGTCAGCGGCTGCCATATGCAGGGCAAGAACCTTTGGTTTTTGCATTCGACACAAGTTCCTTCAGCGCTCCTGTCCGTCGTGTTCCGCCTTTTTCTTGTCCGTTGTGTTTTGTACCCTGGTTCCTTCAGAAGTGTGTATTACCAACTAGCCCAACAACAAGTGTTGCGCAAATTTATTTCTTGTACAATGGGCTCTTTTTCATCGTTTGCTGTTAGCCAGTCTCAAGCTGTGGCCCTGTCAGCGGCTGCCATATGCAGGGCAAGAACCTTTGGTTTTTGCATTCGACACAAGTTCCTTCAGCGCTCCTGTCCGTCGTGTTCCGCCTTTTTCTTGTCCGTTGTGTTTTGTACCCTGGTTCCTTCAGAAGTGTGTATTACCAACTAGCCCAACAACAAGTGTTGCGCAAATTTATTTCTTGTACAATGGGCTCTTTTTCATCGTTTGCTGTTAGCCAGTCTAAAGCTGTGGCCCTATCAGCGGCTGCCATATGCAGGGCAAGAACCTTTGGTTTTTTCATTCGACACAAGTTCCTTCAGCGCTCCTGTCCGTCGTGTTCCGCCTTTTTCTTGTCCGTTGTGTTTTGTGCGCTGGTTCCTTCAGAAGTATGTATTACCAACTAGCCAAACAACAAGTGTTGCTCAAATTTATTTCTTGTACAATGGGCTCTTTTTCATCGTTTGCTGTTAGCCAGTCTCAAGCTGTGGCCCTGTCAGCGGCTGCCACATGCAGGGCAAGAACCTTTGGTTTTTGCATTCGACACAAGTTCCTTCAGCGCTCCTGTCCGTCGTGTTCCGCCTTTTTCTTGTGCGTTGTGTTTTGTACGCTGGTTCCTTCAGAAGTATGTAGTACCAACTAGCCCAACAACAAGTGTTGCTCAAATTTATTTCTTGTACAATGGGCTCTTTTTCATCGTTTGCTGTTAGCCAGTCTCAAGCTGTGGCCCTTTCAGCGGCTGCCACATACAGGGCAAGAACCTTTGATTTTTGCATTCGACACAAGTTCCTTCAGCGGTCCTGTCCGTCGTGTTCCGCCTTTTTCTTGTCCGTTGTGTTTTGTGCGCTGGTTCCTTCAGAAGTATGTATTACCAGCTAGCCCAACAACAAGTGTTGCTCAAATTTATTTCTTGTACAATGGGCTCTTTTTCATCGTTTGCTGTTAGCCAGTCTCAAGCTGTGGCCCTGTCAGCGGCTGCCACATGCAGGGCAAGAACCTTTGGTTTTTGCATTCGACACAAGTTCCTTCAGCGCTCCTGTCCGTCGTGTTCCGCCTTTTTCTTGTTCGTTGTGTTTTGTGCGCTGGTTCCTTCAGAAGTATGTATTACCAACTAGCCCAACAACAAGTGTTGCTGAAATTTATTTCTTGTACAATGGGCTCTTTTTCATCGTTTGCTGTTAGCCAGTCTCAAGCTGTGGCCCTGTCAGCGGCTGCCACAGGCAGGGCAAGAACCTTTGGTTTTTGCAGTCGACACAAGTTCCTTCAGCGCTCCTGTCCGTCGTGTTCCGCCTTTTTCTTGTCCGTTGTGTTTTGTGCGCTTGTTCCTTCAGAAGTATGTATTACCAACTAGCCCAACAACAAGTGTTGCTCAAATTTATTTCTTGTACAATGGGTTCTTTTTCATCGTTTGCTGTTAGCCAGTCTCAAGCTGTGGCCCTGTCAGCGGCTGCCACATGCTGGGCAAGAACCTTTGGTTTTTGCATTCGACACAAGTTCCTTCAGCGCTCCTGTCCGTCGTGTTCCGCCTTTTTCTTGTCCGTTGTGTTTTGTGCGCTTGTTCTTTCAGAAGTATGTATTACCAACTAGCCCAACAACAAGTGTTGCTCAAATTTATTTCTTGTACAATGGGCTCTTTTTCATCGTTTGCTGTTAGCCAGTCTCAAGCTGTGGCCCTGTCAGCGGCTGCCACATGCTGGGCAAGAACCTTTGGTTTTTGCATTCGACACAAGTTCCTTCAGCGCTCCTGTCCGTCGTGTTCCGCCTTTTTCTTGTCCGTTGTGTTTTGTGCGCTTGTTCCTTCAGAAGTATGTATTACCAACTAGCCCAACATCAAGTGTTGCTCAAATTTATTTCTTGTACAATGGGCTCTTTTTCATCGTTTGCTGTTAGCCAGTCTCAAGCTGTGGCCCTTTCAGCGGCTGCCACATGCTGGGCAAGAACCTTTGGTTTTTGCATTCGACACAAGTTCCTTCAGCGCTCCTGTCCGTCGTGTTCCGCCTTTTTCTTGTCCGTTGTGTTTTGTACGCTGGTTCCTTCAGAAGTGTGTATTACCAACTAGCCCAACAACAAGTGTTGCGCAAATTTATTTCTTGTACAATGGGCTCTTTTTCATCGTTTGCTGTTAGCCAGTCTCAAGCTGTGGCCCTGTCAGCGGCTGCCATATGCAGGGCAAGAACCTTTGGTTTTTGCATTCGACACAAGTTCCTTCAGCGGTCCTGTCCGTCGTGTTCCGCCTTTTTCTTGTGCGTTGTGTTTTGTACGCTGGTTCCTTCAGAAGTATGTAGTACCAACTAGCCCAACAAGTGTTGCTCAAATTTATTTCTTGTACAATGGGCTCTTTTTCATCGTTTGCTGTTAGCCAGTCTCAAGCTGTGGCCCTTTCAGCGGCTGCCACATACAGGGCAAGAACCTTTGGTTTTTGCATTCGACACAAGTTCCTTCAGCGGTCCTGTCCGTCGTGTTCCGCCTTTTTCTTGTCCGTTGTGTTTTGTGCGCTGGTTCCTTCGGAAGTATGTATTACCAACTAGCCCAACAACAAGTGTTGCTGAAATTTATTTCTTGTACAATGGGCTCTTTTTCATCGTTTGCTGTTAGCCAGTCTCAAGCTGTGGCCCTGTCAGCGGCTGCCACAGGCAGGGCAAGAACCTTTGGTTTTTGCATTCGACACAAGTTCCTTCAGCGCTCCTGTCCGTCGTGTTCCGCCTTTTTCTTGTGCGTTGTGTTTTGTACGCTGGTTCCTTCAGAAGTATGTAGTACCAACTAGCCCAACAACAAGTGTTGCTCAAATTTATTTCTTGTACAATGGGCTCTTTTTCATCGTTTGCTGTTAGCCAGTCTCAAGCTGTGGCCCTTTCAGCGGCTGCCACATACAGGGCAAGAACCTTTGGTTTTTGCATTCGACACAAGTTCCTTCAGCGGTCCTGTCCGTCGTGTTCCGCCTTTTTCTTGTCCGTTGTGTTTTGTGCGCTGGTTCCTTCAGAAGTATGTATTACCAGCTAGCCCAACAACAAGTGTTGCTCAAATTTATTTCTTGTACAATGGGCTCTTTTTCATCGTTTGCTGTTAGCCAGTCTCAAGCTGTGGCCCTGTCAGCGGCTGCCACATGCAGGGCAAGAACCTTTGGTTTTTGCATTCGACACAAGTTCCTTCAGCGCTCCTGTCCGTCGTGTTCCGCCTTTTTCTTGTTCGTTGTGTTTTGTGCGCTGGTTCCTTCAGAAGTATGTATTACCAACTAGCCCAACAACAAGTGTTGCTGAAATTTATTTCTTGTACAATGGGCTCTTTTTCATCGTTTGCTGTTAGCCAGTCTCAAGCTGTGGCCCTGTCAGCGGCTGCCACAGGCAGGGCAAGAACCTTTGGTTTTTGCAGTCGACACAAGTTCCTTCAGCGCTCCTGTCCGTCGTGTTCCGCCTTTTTCTTGTCCGTTGTGTTTTGTACGCTGGTTCCTTCAGAAGTGTGTATTACAAACTAGCCCAACAACAAGTGTTGCGCAAATTTATTTCTTGTACAATGGGCTCTTTTTCATCGTTTGCTGTTAGCCAGTCTCAAGCTGTGGCCCTGTCAGCGGCTGCCATATGCAGGGCAAGAACCTTTGGTTTTTGCATTCGACACAAGTTCCTTCAGCGCTCCTGTCCGTCGTGTTCCGCCTTTTTCTTGTCCGTTGTGTTTTGTACCCTGGTTCCTTCAGAAGTATGTATTACCAACTAGCCAAACAACAAGTGTTGCTCAAATTTATTTCTTGTACAATGGGCTCTTTTTCATCGTTTGCTGTTAGCCAGTCTCAAGCTGTGGCCCTTTCAGCGGCTGCCACATACAGGGCAAGAACCTTTGGTTTTTGCATTCGACACAAGTTCCTTCAGCGGTCCTGTCCGTCGTGTTCCGCCTTTTTCTTGTGCGTTGTGTTTTGTACGCTGGTTCCTTCAGAAGTATGTAGTACCAACTAGCCCAACAACAAGTGTTGCGCAAATTTATTTCTTGTACAATGGGCTCTTTTTCATCGTTTGCTGTTAGCCAGTCTCAAGCTGTGGCCCTGTCAGCGGCAGCCATATGCAGGGCAAGAACCTTTGGTTTTTGCATTCGACACAAGTTCCTTCAGCGCTCCTGTCCGTCGTGTTCCGCCTTTTTCTTGTCCGTTGTGTTTTGTGCGCTGGTTCCTTCAGAAATATGTATTACCAACTAGCCCAACAACAAGTGTTGCGCAAATTTATTTCTTGTACAATGGGCTCTTTTTCATCGTTTGCTGTTAGCCAGTCTCAAGCTGTGGCCCTGTCAGCGGCTGCCATATGCAGGGCAAGAACCTTTGGTTTTTGCATTCGACACAAGTTCCTTCAGCGCTCCTGTCCGTCGTGTTCCGCCTTTTTCTTGTCCGTTGTGTTTTGTGCGCTGGTTCCTTCAGAAGTATGTATTACCAACTAGCCCAACAACAAGTGTTGCGCAAATTTATTTCTTGTACAATGGGCTCTTTTTCATCGTTTGCTGTTAGCCAGTCTCAAGCTGTGGCCCTGTCAGCGGCTGCCATATGCAGGGCAAGAACCTTTGGTTTTTGCATTCGACACAAGTTCCTTCAGCGCTCCTGTCCGTCGTGTTCCGCCTTTTTCTTGTCCGTTGTGTTTTGTACGCTGGTTCCTTCAGAAGTGTGTATTACCAACTAGCCCAACAACAAGTGTTGCGCAAATTTATTTCTTGTACAATGGGCTCTTTTTCATCGTTTGCTGTTAGCCAGTCTCAAGCTGTGGCCCTGTCAGCGGCTGCCATATGCAGGGCAAGAACCTTTGGTTTTTGCATTCGACACAAGTTCCTTCAGCGCTCCTGTCCGTCGTGTTCCGCCTTTTTCTTGTCCGTTGTGTTTTGTACCCTGGTTCCTTCAGAAGTGTGTATTACCAACTAGCCCAACAACAAGTGTTGCGCAAATTTATTTCTTGTACAATGGGCTCTTTTTCATCGTTTGCTGTTAGCCAGTCTCAAGCTGTGGCCCTGTCAGCGGCTGCCATATGCAGGGCAAGAACCTTTGGTTTTTTCATTCGACACAAGTTCCTTCAGCGCTCCTGTCCGTCGTGTTCCGCCTTTTTCTTGTCCGTTGTGTTTTGTACCCTGGTTCCTTCAGAAGTGTGTATTACCAACTAGCCCAACAACAAGTGTTGCGCAAATTTATTTCTTGTACAATGGGCTCTTTTTCATCGTTTGCTGTTAGCCAGTCTCAAGCTGTGGCCCTGTCAGCGGCTGCCATATGCAGGGCAAGAACCTTTGGTTTTTGCATTCGACACAAGTTCCTTCAGCGCTCCTGTCCGTCGTGTTCCGCCTTTTTCTTGTCCGTTGTGTTTTGTACCCTGGTTCCTTCAGAAGTGTGTATTACCAACTAGCCCAACAACAAGTGTTGCGCAAATTTATTTCTTGTACAATGGGCTCTTTTTCATCGTTTGCTGTTAGCCAGTCTCAAGCTGTGGCCCTGTCAGCGGCTGCCATATGCAGGGCAAGAACCTTTGGTTTTTGCATTCGACACAAGTTCCTTCAGCGCTCCTGTCCGTCGTGTTCCGCCTTTTTCTTGTCCGTTGTGTTTTGTACGCTGGTTCCTTCAGAAGTGTGTATTACCAACTAGCCCAACAACAAGTGTTGCGCAAATTTATTTCTTGTACAATGGGCTCTTTTTCATCGTTTGCTGTTAGCCAGTCTCAAGCTGTGGCCCTGTCAGCGGCTGCCATATGCAGGGCAAGAACCTTTGGTTTTTGCATTCGACACAAGTTCCTTCAGCGCTCCTGTCCGTCGTGTTCCGCCTTTTTCTTGTCCGTTGTGTTTTGTACCCTGGTTCCTTCAGAAGTGTGTATTACCAACTAGCCCAACAACAAGTGTTGCGCAAATTTATTTCTTGTACAATGGGCTCTTTTTCATCGTTTGCTGTTAGCCAGTCTCAAGCTGTGGCCCTATCAGCGGCTGCCATATGCAGGGCAAGAACCTTTGGTTTTTTCATTCGACACAAGTTCCTTCAGCGCTCCTGTCCGTCGTGTTCCGCCTTTTTCTTGTCCGTTGTGTTTTGTGCGCTGGTTCCTTCAGAAGTATGTATTACCAACTAGCCAAACAACAAGTGTTGCTCAAATTTATTTCTTGTACAATGGGCTCTTTTTCATCGTTTGCTGTTAGCCAGTCTCAAGCTGTGGCCCTGTCAGCGGCTGCCACATGCAGGGCAAGAACCTTTGGTTTTTGCATTCGACACAAGTTCCTTCAGCGCTCCTGTCCGTCGTGTTCCGCCTTTTTCTTGTGCGTTGTGTTTTGTACGCTGGTTCCTTCAGAAGTATGTAGTACCAACTAGCCCAACAACAAGTGTTGCTCAAATTTATTTCTTGTACAATGGGCTCTTTTTCATCGTTTGCTGTTAGCCAGTCTCAAGCTGTGGCCCTTTCAGCGGCTGCCACATACAGGGCAAGAACCTTTGATTTTTGCATTCGACACAAGTTCCTTCAGCGGTCCTGTCCGTCGTGTTCCGCCTTTTTCTTGTCCGTTGTGTTTTGTGCGCTGGTTCCTTCAGAAGTATGTATTACCAGCTAGCCCAACAACAAGTGTTGCTCAAATTTATTTCTTGTACAATGGGCTCTTTTTCATCGTTTGCTGTTAGCCAGTCTCAAGCTGTGGCCCTGTCAGCGGCTGCCACATGCAGGGCAAGAACCTTTGGTTTTTGCATTCGACACAAGTTCCTTCAGCGCTCCTGTCCGTCGTGTTCCGCCTTTTTCTTGTTCGTTGTGTTTTGTGCGCTGGTTCCTTCAGAAGTATGTATTACCAACTAGCCCAACAACAAGTGTTGCTGAAATTTATTTCTTGTACAATGGGCTCTTTTTCATCGTTTGCTGTTAGCCAGTCTCAAGCTGTGGCCCTGTCAGCGGCTGCCACAGGCAGGGCAAGAACCTTTGGTTTTTGCAGTCGACACAAGTTCCTTCAGCGCTCCTGTCCGTCGTGTTCCGCCTTTTTCTTGTCCGTTGTGTTTTGTGCGCTTGTTCCTTCAGAAGTATGTATTACCAACTAGCCCAACAACAAGTGTTGCTCAAATTTATTTCTTGTACAATGGGTTCTTTTTCATCGTTTGCTGTTAGCCAGTCTCAAGCTGTGGCCCTGTCAGCGGCTGCCACATGCTGGGCAAGAACCTTTGGTTTTTGCATTCGACACAAGTTCCTTCAGCGCTCCTGTCCGTAGTGTTCCGCCTTTTTCTTGTCCGTTGTGTTTTGTGCGCTTGTTCTTTCAGAAGTATGTATTACCAACTAGCCCAACAACAAGTGTTGCTCAAATTTATTTCTTGTACAATGGGCTCTTTTTCATCGTTTGCTGTTAGCCAGTCTCAAGCTGTGGCCCTGTCAGCGGCTGCCACATGCTGGGCAAGAACCTTTGGTTTTTGCATTCGACACAAGTTCCTTCAGCGCTCCTGTCCGTCGTGTTCCGCCTTTTTCTTGTCCGTTGTGTTTTGTGCGCTTGTTCCTTCAGAAGTATGTATTACCAACTAGCCCAACATCAAGTGTTGCTCAAATTTATTTCTTGTACAATGGGCTCTCTTTCATCGTTTGCTGTTAGCCAGTCTCAAGCTGTGGCCCTTTCAGCGGCTGCCACATGCTGGGCAAGAACCTTTGGTTTTTGCATTCGACACAAGTTCCTTCAGCGCTCCTGTCCGTCGTGTTCCGCCTTTTTCTTGTCCGTTGTGTTTTGTACGCTGGTTCCTTCAGAAGTGTGTATTACCAACTAGCCCAACAACAAGTGTTGCGCAAATTTATTTCTTGTACAATGGGCTCTTTTTCATCGTTTGCTGTTAGCCAGTCTCAAGCTGTGGCCCTGTCAGCGGCTGCCATATGCAGGGCAAGAACCTTTGGTTTTTGCATTCGACACAAGTTCCTTCAGCGGTCCTGTCCGTCGTGTTCCGCCTTTTTCTTGTGCGTTGTGTTTTGTACGCTGGTTCCTTCAGAAGTATGTAGTACCAACTAGCCCAACAAGTGTTGCTCAAATTTATTTCTTGTACAATGGGCTCTTTTTCATCGTTTGCTGTTAGCCAGTCTCAAGCTGTGGCCCTTTCAGCGGCTGCCACATACAGGGCAAGAACCTTTGGTTTTTGCATTCGACACAAGTTCCTTCAGCGGTCCTGTCCGTCGTGTTCCGCCTTTTTCTTGTCCGTTGTGTTTTGTGCGCTGGTTCCTTCAGAAGTATGTATTACCAACTAGCCCAACAACAAGTGTTGCTGAAATTTATTTCTTGTACAATGGGCTCTTTTTCATCGTTTGCTGTTAGCCAGTCTCAAGCTGTGGCCCTGTCAGCGGCTGCCACAGGCAGGGCAAGAACCTTTGGTTTTTGCATTCGACACAAGTTCCTTCAGCGCTCCTGTCCGTCGTGTTCCGCCTTTTTCTTGTGCGTTGTGTTTTGTACGCTGGTTCCTTCAGAAGTATGTAGTACCAACTAGCCCAACAACAAGTGTTGCTCAAATTTATTTCTTGTACAATGGGCTCTTTTTCATCGTTTGCTGTTAGCCAGTCTCAAGCTGTGGCCCTTTCAGCGGCTGCCACATACAGGGCAAGAACCTTTGGTTTTTGCATTCGACACAAGTTCCTTCAGCGGTCCTGTCCGTCGTGTTCCGCCTTTTTCTTGTCCGTTGTGTTTTGTGCGCTGGTTCCTTCAGAAGTATGTATTACCAGCTAGCCCAACAACAAGTGTTGCTCAAATTTATTTCTTGTACAATGGGCTCTTTTTCATCGTTTGCTGTTAGCCAGTCTCAAGCTGTGGCCCTGTCAGCGGCTGCCACATGCAGGGCAAGAACCTTTGGTTTTTGCATTCGACACAAGTTCCTTCAGCGCTCCTGTCCGTCGTGTTCCGCCTTTTTCTTGTTCGTTGTGTTTTGTGCGCTGGTTCCTTCAGAAGTATGTATTACCAACTAGCCCAACAACAAGTGTTGCTGAAATTTATTTCTTGTACAATGGGCTCTTTTTCATCGTTTGCTGTTAGCCAGTCTCAAGCTGTGGCCCTGTCAGCGGCTGCCACAGGCAGGGCAAGAACCTTTGGTTTTTGCAGTCGACACAAGTTCCTTCAGCGCTCCTGTCCGTCGTGTTCCGCCTTTTTCTTGTCCGTTGTGTTTTGTACGCTGGTTCCTTCAGAAGTGTGTATTACAAACTAGCCCAACAACAAGTGTTGCGCAAATTTATTTCTTGTACAATGGGCTCTTTTTCATCGTTTGCTGTTAGCCAGTCTCAAGCTGTGGCCCTGTCAGCGGCTGCCATATGCAGGGCAAGAACCTTTGGTTTTTGCATTCGACACAAGTTCCTTCAGCGCTCCTGTCCGTCGTGTTCCGCCTTTTTCTTGTCCGTTGTGTTTTGTACCCTGGTTCCTTCAGAAGTATGTATTACCAACTAGCCAAACAACAAGTGTTGCTCAAATTTATTTCTTGTACAATGGGCTCTTTTTCATCGTTTGCTGTTAGCCAGTCTCAAGCTGTGGCCCTTTCAGCGGCTGCCACATACAGGGCAAGAACCTTTGGTTTTTGCATTCGACACAAGTTCCTTCAGCGGTCCTGTCCGTCGTGTTCCGCCTTTTTCTTGTGCGTTGTGTTTTGTACGCTGGTTCCTTCAGAAGTATGTAGTACCAACTAGCCCAACAACAAGTGTTGCGCAAATTTATTTCTTGTACAATGGGCTCTTTTTCATCGTTTGCTGTTAGCCAGTCTCAAGCTGTGGCCCTGTCAGCGGCAGCCATATGCAGGGCAAGAACCTTTGGTTTTTGCATTCGACACAAGTTCCTTCAGCGCTCCTGTCCGTCGTGTTCCGCCTTTTTCTTGTCCGTTGTGTTTTGTGCGCTGGTTCCTTCAGAAATATGTATTACCAACTAGCCCAACAACAAGTGTTGCGCAAATTTATTTCTTGTACAATGGGCTCTTTTTCATCGTTTGCTGTTAGCCAGTCTCAAGCTGTGGCCCTGTCAGCGGCTGCCATATGCAGGGCAAGAACCTTTGGTTTTTGCATTCGACACAAGTTCCTTCAGCGCTCCTGTCCGTCGTGTTCCGCCTTTTTCTTGTCCGTTGTGTTTTGTGCGCTGGTTCCTTCAGAAGTATGTATTACCAACTAGCCCAACAACAAGTGTTGCGCAAATTTATTTCTTGTACAATGGGCTCTTTTTCATCGTTTGCTGTTAGCCAGTCTCAAGCTGTGGCCCTGTCAGCGGCTGCCATATGCAGGGCAAGAACCTTTGGTTTTTGCATTCGACACAAGTTCCTTCAGCGCTCCTGTCCGTCGTGTTCCGCCTTTTTCTTGTCCGTTGTGTTTTGTACGCTGGTTCCTTCAGAAGTGTGTATTACCAACTAGCCCAACAACAAGTGTTGCGCAAATTTATTTCTTGTACAATGGGCTCTTTTTCATCGTTTGCTGTTAGCCAGTCTCAAGCTGTGGCCCTGTCAGCGGCTGCCATATGCAGGGCAAGAACCTTTGGTTTTTGCATTCGACACAAGTTCCTTCAGCGCTCCTGTCCGTCGTGTTCCGCCTTTTTCTTGTCCGTTGTGTTTTGTACCCTGGTTCCTTCAGAAGTGTGTATTACCAACTAGCCCAACAACAAGTGTTGCGCAAATTTATTTCTTGTACAATGGGCTCTTTTTCATCGTTTGCTGTTAGCCAGTCTCAAGCTGTGGCCCTGTCAGCGGCTGCCATATGCAGGGCAAGAACCTTTGGTTTTTTCATTCGACACAAGTTCCTTCAGCGCTCCTGTCCGTCGTGTTCCGCCTTTTTCTTGTCCGTTGTGTTTTGTACCCTGGTTCCTTCAGAAGTGTGTATTACCAACTAGCCCAACAACAAGTGTTGCGCAAATTTATTTCTTGTACAATGGGCTCTTTTTCATCGTTTGCTGTTAGCCAGTCTCAAGCTGTGGCCCTGTCAGCGGCTGCCATATGCAGGGCAAGAACCTTTGGTTTTTGCATTCGACACAAGTTCCTTCAGCGCTCCTGTCCGTCGTGTTCCGCCTTTTTCTTGTCCGTTGTGTTTTGTACCCTGGTTCCTTCAGAAGTGTGTATTACCAACTAGCCCAACAACAAGTGTTGCGCAAATTTATTTCTTGTACAATGGGCTCTTTTTCATCGTTTGCTGTTAGCCAGTCTCAAGCTGTGGCCCTGTCAGCGGCTGCCATATGCAGGGCAAGAACCTTTGGTTTTTGCATTCGACACAAGTTCCTTCAGCGCTCCTGTCCGTCGTGTTCCGCCTTTTTCTTGTCCGTTGTGTTTTGTACGCTGGTTCCTTCAGAAGTGTGTATTACCAACTAGCCCAACAACAAGTGTTGCGCAAATTTATTTCTTGTACAATGGGCTCTTTTTCATCGTTTGCTGTTAGCCAGTCTCAAGCTGTGGCCCTGTCAGCGGCTGCCATATGCAGGGCAAGAACCTTTGGTTTTTGCATTCGACACAAGTTCCTTCAGCGCTCCTGTCCGTCGTGTTCCGCCTTTTTCTTGTCCGTTGTGTTTTGTACCCTGGTTCCTTCAGAAGTGTGTATTACCAACTAGCCCAACAACAAGTGTTGCGCAAATTTATTTCTTGTACAATGGGCTCTTTTTCATCGTTTGCTGTTAGCCAGTCTCAAGCTGTGGCCCTGTCAGCGGCTGCCATATGCAGGGCAAGAACCTTTGGTTTTTGCATTCGACACAAGTTCCTTCAGCGCTCCTGTCCGTCGTGTTCCGCCTTTTTCTTGTCCGTTGTGTTTTGTACCCTGGTTCCTTCAGAAGTGTGTATTACCAACTAGCCCAACAACAAGTGTTGCGCAAATTTATTTCTTGTACAATGGGCTCTTTTTCATCGTTTGCTGTTAGCCAGTCTCAAGCTGTGGCCCTATCAGCGGCTGCCATATGCAGGGCAAGAACCTTTGGTTTTTTCATTCGACACAAGTTCCTTCAGCGCTCCTGTCCGTCGTGTTCCGCCTTTTTCTTGTCCGTTGTGTTTTGTGCGCTGGTTCCTTCAGAAGTATGTATTACCAACTAGCCAAACAACAAGTGTTGCTCAAATTTATTTCTTGTACAATGGGCTCTTTTTCATCGTTTGCTGTTAGCCAGTCTCAAGCTGTGGCCCTGTCAGCGGCTGCCACATGCAGGGCAAGAACCTTTGGTTTTTGCATTCGACACAAGTTCCTTCAGCGCTCCTGTCCGTCGTGTTCCGCCTTTTTCTTGTGCGTTGTGTTTTGTACGCTGGTTCCTTCAGAAGTATGTAGTACCAACTAGCCCAACAACAAGTGTTGCTCAAATTTATTTCTTGTACAATGGGCTCTTTTTCATCGTTTGCTGTTAGCCAGTCTCAAGCTGTGGCCCTTTCAGCGGCTGCCACATACAGGGCAAGAACCTTTGATTTTTGCATTCGACACAAGTTCCTTCAGCGGTCCTGTCCGTCGTGTTCCGCCTTTTTCTTGTCCGTTGTGTTTTGTGCGCTGGTTCCTTCAGAAGTATGTATTACCAGCTAGCCCAACAACAAGTGTTGCTCAAATTTATTTCTTGTACAATGGGCTCTTTTTCATCGTTTGCTGTTAGCCAGTCTCAAGCTGTGGCCCTGTCAGCGGCTGCCACATGCAGGGCAAGAACCTTTGGTTTTTGCATTCGACACAAGTTCCTTCAGCGCTCCTGTCCGTCGTGTTCCGCCTTTTTCTTGTTCGTTGTGTTTTGTGCGCTGGTTCCTTCAGAAGTATGTATTACCAACTAGCCCAACAACAAGTGTTGCTGAAATTTATTTCTTGTACAATGGGCTCTTTTTCATTGTTTGCTGTTAGCCAGTCTCAAGCTGTGGCCCTGTCAGCGGCTGCCACAGGCAGGGCAAGAACCTTTGGTTTTTGCAGTCGACACAAGTTCCTTCAGCGCTCCTGTCCGTCGTGTTCCGCCTTTTTCTTGTCCGTTGTGTTTTGTGCGCTTGTTCCTTCAGAAGTATGTATTACCAACTAGCCCAACAACAAGTGTTGCTCAAATTTATTTCTTGTACAATGGGCTCTTTTTCATCGTTTGCTGTTAGCCAGTCTCAAGCTGTGGCCCTGTCAGCGGCTGCCACATGCTGGGCAAGAACCTTTGGTTTTTGCATTCGACACAAGTTCCTTCAGCGCTCCTGTCCGTCGTGTTCCGCCTTTTTCTTGTCCGTTGTGTTTTGTGCGCTTGTTCTTTCAGAAGTATGTATTACCAACTAGCCCAACAACAAGTGTTGCTCAAATTTATTTCTTGTACAATGGGCTCTTTTTCATCGTTTGCTGTTAGCCAGTCTCAAGCTGTGGCCCTGTCAGCGGCTGCCACATGCTGGGCAAGAACCTTTGGTTTTTGCATTCGACACAAGTTCCTCCAGCGCTCCTGTCCGTCGTGTTCCGCCTTTTTCTTGTCCGTTGTGTTTTGTGCGCTTGTTCCTTCAGAAGTATGTATTACCAACTAGCCCAACATCAAGTGTTGCTCAAATTTATTTCTTGTACAATGGGCTCTTTTTCATCGTTTGCTGTTAGCCAGTCTCAAGCTGTGGCCCTTTCAGCGGCTGCCACATGCTGGGCAAGAACCTTTGGTTTTTGCATTCGACACAAGTTCCTTCAGCGCTCCTGTCCGTCGTGTTCCGCCTTTTTCTTGTCCGTTGTGTTTTGTGCGCTTGTTCTTTCAGAAGTATGTATTACCAACTAGCCCAACAACAAGTGTTGCTCAAATTTATTTCTTGTACAATGGGCTCTTTTTCATCGTTTGCTGTTAGCCAGTCTCAAGCTGTGGCCCTGTCAGCGGCTGCCACATGCTGGGCAAGAACCTTTGGTTTTTGCATTCGACACAAGTTCCTTCAGCGCTCCTGTCCGTCGTGTTCCGCCTTTTTCTTGTCCGTTGTGTTTTGTGCGCTTGTTCCTTCAGAAGTATGTATTACCAACTAGCCCAACATCAAGTGTTGCTCAAATTTATTTCTTGTACAATGGGCTCTTTTTCATCGTTTGCTGTTAGCCAGTCTCAAGCTGTGGCCCTGTCAGCGGCTGCCACATGCTGGGCAAGAACCTTTGGTTTTTGCATTCGACACAAGTTCCTTCAGCGCTCCTGTCCGTCGTGTTCCGCCTTTTTCTTGTCCGTTGTGTTTTGTGCGCTGGTTCCTTCTGAGTTCGAAATTGCTGCCAATTGGTTATTTTCGCCTGTCCCCATTTTTTACGGGCTGCCTTCGCCAAAAGCGTGATGCGGAGATGGCACTGGTCGCTGCCCAGGGTATCCCCTAGGTTCTCCCATGTGGCGTTTGTAGTGTTCCTAACCAGAGATAAGTCAGGACACGTGTCACGGGTGACTGAGTTGCCCACACGTGTGGGGCAAGACGGATCCGTGAGCAACGTAAGACGAAGGGTGGAGATGAGCTCCGCCAGCTTGCGTCCCCCGGCTTTCTCGAAGTGATAGCCCCAGTGTAGACTGGGTGCGTTGAAATCCCCAACTATCACCAGGGGTTCATTGTTAGCCGATTTGAGACCACGATAGAAAATTTCGCTGAAAGTTACACGCGCCTTATGCGGGGGGGCAATACACATTAAGTACATGTATTGACGGGTAGGGGCGCCTGAGAGGCAGAACCCTCACCATGGTGTATTCCTGCTCAGTCTCCAAATCATGATCGACCTGAATCGCGGTGTATGCTTTATGGACCAGGATGCAGGTCGAGGGGCCCCCCAGAGAATTTAACATCATTGCCGGGCTCTTGCAAAGCAAGAAGCGCCGGCATGTCACCAAGGGACGCCAGGTAGAGCTGGAGATGTGACCGGTTTTTGTAGGCTCTAAAACCCCTGCAGTTCCATTGAATGATTTCGAATTGGTCTAATTTTTTAGCTTTCTGAGAAGGTTTGCCAGCCATATTGATGTTTTTATTTTGCGGTGCTGGGTAGCCACTCGGTTCGGGGGCCGGCGCAGCCCCAGGTAAGGGCTGCATCAACGCCGCGGCTATCGGGCCGGAACCGCTTTCTTCCGCTGCCTGTCGAGGAGCTATTTTACGTTTTAGCTGCGAGGAGTCGCAGGAGAGAGAATTTTTTATTTGGAAGCTGACCCAGGGCTGCACCGCCTTAAGGACAGAGTCAGTCACTTGGGACGCAATGTCGGGAAGCATTGCAGCAAATGCGGTCCTGAACATGTCCTGAAAGGACTCGCGGACCGCAATCATAATTTGGTTCGGGAGCGCTGCCACCCGCTCCTCCAACTGCTCGGCTTTACGCTCCAATGGGTGTCTGCCAGCATTCATTATTACAATAATTTGTTTTTTCAGCAAAGACAAGACCACTTTCCTTGGCTCATTGGAGATGCAGCTAGGAATCTGCTGCAAGGAGAGCACTGGAGAGCGTGCTTAAACATACTTAAAAAAAGCATAACAATAATTAAATTTATCATTTTTATTTCAATTATGCTATGGGGTATTCTGCATAAATTACGGTGGAATGCGCAAAGCTTGTGGCAATTGAGAGGTGTCTGTTAACAACCTGTGCATTCCTGTACATGAGTTCAGAATACACAAAGCCTGTGTCAACTGGCAGGTGATGGTTAGCACAAGAACTGCACAGTAACGATCTTGGCACAGCGTATGAGGCACTACACAAGACAGACTACAGAATACAAGACAGACTACAAGACAATAGACAGATTGCAGAAGACAAGGCAGACTACAAAAGACATGCCTAAAACATGACTAGACTAACGACTACAGAAATTTTCTGTCTTAGAATCCTGTAGTGTGTTTTGACTGGGAGGCGCCACTGTGGAGAGCAAGTTTTTAGCTGGTGTTAAATAAAAGCTCCACGAGGGAAGGAAACAGTTGCGAAAGTACAACTAGGCTATACAGATTATCTTATGCAAAACTTAATAAGCTTGTTAAACTGTCAATCATGATACTCAAGTAAAGGGAGATGAAGTAGACTCAGAGCAGTATATTAATATGCAACCACTGTCCTGCACAGGTTGCACATTCACTGCGTCGGAACGCCTGCATTGCTGAATAAAATCCGCCTTGCGAGCTCACCTAATGTACTCGAGCCGCTGTGTTGGCCGATGACGCAAAACCATTTGTTCGAGTACATCCGTGTACTTTGATGGAGCGCGAGACTAATCAGAGCACCCTCTGCAGATAGGGTCACTCTGGACATTGTAGCATAGATGGGATGTCCAGAATTAACTGCAATGAGACATGTGGAAATAATGATGTTTTTAGATTTTTTAGAGGAGCTCTGAAAGACATCAGGAGAGCATAAACTCGCTCAGTCCCTACTTTATACTCCGATCATAATCTGAGGCAAACAATGCACTTCTATAAGCAGAGGAGCATGGTCGAAAATTGGCGAGCCCTTTTCGGCGACTTTTTCTCACTCGGGCTCTTGTCGATCACACGTGTTTGCGTACGTCGGTTTGAGGTGGTTATCGCTAAATTCTTCCAGACATTACGCAGCTACTACGGTCACGACCAGTCAGTCGCTTCGCTCCAGGCGGGTCAGGAAGCTCTGCACGCCGGGGAATTCCCGCACGCCTCGGCAGCCATTAACGAACTAATTAATTAACGAAATTTTAATTCCGTATACTCCTCTTCACTTGAATCCAGCTTAGCTCTTGACTTCATACGCAGTGTTCTCGAGCACTGCCACGAAAAAATAGTATTTTGCAAACTTTTTAAGCGTGTTTTCTCTCGGTTCTTTAAGCGACAAAACTTTGCTATGTTTTTGACTGGCGATTTACTTTAACACTTCGTAGGTTTTCACAGTGATAAGCAAGCTTCGCATCTTGTTTTTGTTGGAATCAAAATTTGAAAGAGCTGTGTGCACTTTTACACGTTTCTTTTTCGCTTTGCTTATGTCATCCCCTTGGCTTCGCGTCTGGCTCTCCTGTGGCCTTTGACTACGCTTTCCACGGGTATCGAGCCAGTGCTTCGGCGATATTTGGGAGAAAAAGTAGAAGTTTATTGCTCAGATTTAGTAGAAATTAAACGACGTCGACAAAAATAACAAGATGACGTTTCGGCTCCCACAATTAGGGTGAAACGAAGAATCGTCGTTTTAGGTATGGTGTATGACAAATCCTACACAACATTGTGTGCACTGGAAGCAAATAACCATCATGGCGGTTTATTCTGTGTGCTGTGGTCTGAATAATGAGGCACTCAAGATAGGGCCATGGAACCCTGTTCTTTTCTTCGGCAATCACACGTGCCTGCGCACTGCCGTTGTGGCTGCTAGATACCACACGTTCGGCCACCGCATTCAAAGTCACTCGCAGATTCCTTACATCTTTCTTGTTATCCCGAAACATTCATTCAAAATGTACTGATTTTACGATGCACACAGCTGCGCAATCGGCACTCGGGAATTCGTTCACGACGATTGGGAAATTTCTTTTTCCCGATTTTACCTTTTACATGTACCAGTTCACTTCTGAGCTCTCGGGTTTGCACATGCAAGTCTGCACTTCGTAACAAAATATAATATAACTGCTTGATTCTCACTAACGCCCTGAACTCACTAGATCAGAGCTTGCTTCTGGACAGCTGTAGTTTGGTGCAGCTTAGGACGGGCACGGTCACGTTCAGCGGAATAAATAGAATGCTATCTCGTCGTTCTCTTGTTGTACGCGTGGCACACAAAAACTTCCGTATTTTCTTTCCTTCCTGCTATTCGAAGCCATACCACCTCCAACGCTTTAAAAAAATTCCTGAACAGTCATCCTGAGTAGTGTCTGCCTTCGTCGGGGCCGCGTCCTTAATATCTTTTGAAATATATCGCAGTATCACTTCGCACGCAGTGCACGTGCTTGAAGCTGGATCCCTCCGGAATCTCGAGATGGTATGAAGCTGCAGAGAAGAAAACGGCGAAGAAGGGAAGGGATGCCACTCACCTATCAGGGTGTCGAACCGGAACCGAACCTGAACGCGAAACCGGAACCGAACCCGAATTTTCACCCGGAACCGGAGCCGAACGGAACCCATATTTTTTCGCCATCTTGGAACTGAACCCGAACCGGAACGATTCAAAGGAACCACTCCGAACCGGTTCGGGACTCGGTTCAGCGCCATTTTTTTTTCACCCGGCACACTTTCTTTTTCAGACAAAATGAGATAGTCCAGCGCGTGGGTTTACCCATCCGAAGCTGTCTGCGCTAGAAAGTGCGAAAATGGAACCAAGTATATGCGACAACAGAATTAAATGAAGTGTGGTGTCTGGGAAAAAACCTAATTGACGCTTCTGTGATGTACTGGCACCGATTCTAAAGAATTTATTTATTTTTATTTATTTATTTATTCGCAGGGACGAAGCATTACAGAGAGGAGTGGGCAGTAACAAGAAATATACAAGAACAGTATTGGTAGAGCAGAATTATATTATATAATCTCTAACAACATTCTTAAGTAACTCCGGAGTTTGTAACGCATGCGATGGGAGCGGGAGGGTGGTTACATTTCTTAGCTGTCTTGGGGATGAATGAGAAAAAATGAAAGTGGGTTAGACTGCTTCACACTTCAACCTTGAACTGATGGTCGCTGAGGGAAGAAATATATGAAGGCGGCAGAAGTAGCGAGTCTCTGAGATGAGGGATTTTGTGAAACAGACGTAAACATAAACAAAGACATAAACAGATATTGTACGTTAGGTTTATATGAAATCTTGAATTATTACTCCTCCCCCTTTGCCTGTTTGTGTATGGTTGTAATCAAATTGTTAGCACGGATGTAACTGAATAAAGGTCTATAGACACCAATTTTTTGCTTGCGGGTTTCCTGCTTTCAAGCGATGCTTTCGACATTGGTGCACATGGAGCACCCCGTGGTATTCGCCTACGACCAACAAATAAATTATATTTGAATTTCTCCTTGACGCTGTTCTGGTTTTATCAACACAGCGACGGCTCTGAGGTGTAATTGAATTCAGGTTACATTAGCCACGAAAAAAAAACGGCAATATAACTGTTAATATGCAGTTTGTTGTAATACTAGCCTATGAAGCACGCTCGTTTAAGTGCAGTAGTGACTCAAAACAACGTATCAGTGTTTTATATTACAGTCTTTCCGCGCCTCACGTACCCCAAAGTTCACCTACACGTTATAGCATCGTTCGGTTGATGAAACCGAGACCGAAACAGCATGAGAGGATAAGTTCTTTTCTGAATTATTCAGCGGCCGTAGACGAATACCTCACGGTGATACAGGTATTCCATTATCTAGTGCATCATTTGAAAGAATAAAACACGCAGTAAAATTAGTTGTGCATAGTACTTCAAACACCTATTAAGGATACCTTCCGGTTCTTTATGCCATTTACCTCAAATTTATGAAACATTAGCGCAACGACCCAACAACGTTGTGGTGATGAATTTTGAGGAAAGGAAATGGCGCAGTAACAGTTTCACTTCTGGATAGATACCTCACCCGCGCCGTAAGGGAAGCAAGGAAGGTGGGAGTCAAAGAAGAAAGAGAGAATAGGGTGCCGTACTGGAGAGCTCCGGAATAATTTGGAACAACTAGAGACCTTTAACGCGCACTGACACCCCACAGCACACGGGCGCCTTTTGCGTTTCGCCTCCTTCGAAACGCCGCCGGGCTCGAACCCATCGAATAAGTAGCCGAGTGCCCTAGAGTCTGAGCCACCGCAGTAGGTAGTGCAACATTTACTTTTTAAGCGCTCGTTGTCTCCGACAGCTGACGACACTAGGACTAGGGCGGCAGAAAGTTAGTCCCAACAATCCGCCTCATAGGTGGGCGATGGGGGGGACGGTGAAGTTTGTTGAAAGTGCGTTGTTAAACATCAAGGGTGGAGACTGCACGCACGCACGCACGCACGCGCACACACGCCGCCCCCCCTTCAAACATAGTGTGGTTATTTTTGGTAAAGTAGGCTATAATGCTTACGAAGTGAAAAGAACAACTAAAACAGTATTCATACTCCGAGTTGGATTCGTACTTGTGGCGGCGCAACAGAAAAGCTCCGTTTAGAGATGCCTTAGGCTACTCGTCCATGTCCTAGGCTTCTTCATATCATGGTTGCATGGCATATCAGAAGCCTTTCTGACCCTCCTTGTGCCTCACGACAAATTGTCAAATTCAAAGATCTCGGTAGAAGTCCTTACGCCAACAAGACTCTCTTACTCCGCCCGCACATCAAATTTCCGGAACCAGACAGGAGGCCGAACTTGCACAGCATATTCCTCCTGCGGTAAAGAGCATTGTTCTCTGAACACTGACTTCGTGTTTTGCGTGTTCATCCATCATGCGGGTTTTTCCATACGCTAAGTGATCCTTAAACACGAGGAGTTCGCACGGATTTCCGGAGTCTTTCATCGCAGACAGAAATGTTGTAGTGAAGTGCATGATTTCAATGCATTTTATAACAGTATGCTGAATTATGTGGAAAAAAACACAGCATCACGACAAAAGAAATCATTTTGTGGCTCAATGATTTCTCGTTCCTCGCACAGGTAGCAGTTCACTGACCACGGCACAAACGCCTCCTTCGCGCGAAGGTATGGCCTAACACGTAATGTCCATGTTTGAAGCGTGAAAAAGGTTTTTCCGGCCGTTTGAATCTACACTCGAGCCCATTAAAAACGAACCTAACGGTCACGCGGAATCCGTTCGTTATATCCGATGCTTGTAATAAGTTGACACTTCGTATAACAGCCAAAAATATTAAGGCCGCTAAAAGTGGCATTTACTTGTTATAGAACTGCGTTATGCGCGCCTGTTTGTGCAAAGCAGAGCCTGCAGCGGCTCTTTGCAGGCTATCTAGGACAGTCGTTTAATCCTCGTCGAGGCCCTTGCTGCCAACTATCAAATTTAGGGACTGTGTATAACTAATAGTGGTTGAACGGTGGCACGCCTGGTGGCCCGCCGGAGCTATAAAATAAAATAAAAATAAAATTCCTGGCAATACGGGAGGGCTCGTGCTTCGTGTTCAACGTCTTCGTCAGAGCACGCGCTTCTGCCATTTTTTGGTCCCCAAGTTATCCGAGGAAACATCTGGCCAGCTATGGGTCAACGAAGCGTTTTCATAAATCTACATGCGTCTGGTCACGTGTGTTTCGAGCGGCTTGCTTCGTTCCTGGGCTCATGCAGCGACGAAAGTAGCGCAGCGCTCGTGGCACAGAGTGCGTCAGTTGCACTGCCCGCTCTATGACGCTGCCTGAAATTGGCAGCAGTGCAAACGATGGAGCCGACTGGGCAGGCAATGCATACCACATGACCAGCATGGCTAGCAAGGCTTTCAAAATTCTCAAATCACTGCTGTTAGTTGATTCATGACCATGGTCAGTAGTTTCGTTTTCGGCGATGTCCCTTTACCAGCGCACCGCGCTTCTTCCACCTGGGATGCTTTGGCCAGCCAGCGAACACGCAGGCAATGATTCCCTCGTAGGCCATAGACGCGGGCTTGGCCGGCGGTTACTTACTGCTTCAATAGAATTATACAATACGGTTACCGTGTTTACGCTACATTTACAGTGTTTCCACACGCCGGACTTTCCGGCGTGTAGTGCCCCTTGCAGTGCCCCTTTTATTGCATTTTTGGGTCGACATATTCTTTTCTGGACGGTGTTGTGAATGTTGAGAGGCACTCTCTCATATCCGCGCTTACTGGAAGCACAACCTCTTCAACTCCGGGGGTAGTTTACGGCGCCTCCTCGTTCGCTATAACCGAGTGGTGCGGCCAAAGTTTTTGGTTGTATCTGCGACGAATTGCAATTGCCCTTATGCATATTTTGACTGTAGCATCGTACCCGTTCGTAATAAGCAAGCGTACATCTGCGTCCGTTACAAGTGAGCTCGACTACATCCACTGAATTCGCTTTAATACACAGGTATAAAAAAGGCTAGGTAAGACTGCAGATATATGGGTAGAGGAAGCAATGACCGATCACAACCTTAGTCATTTGCCTTGTGGAGAGGTTGTACAGGTATCCGAAGGAAAACTGAATAGTGAGAAACCCGAATGTATTAGCATAAAATTCTCTCACGACAATGTCCAGAAAAGGCAGACGAGCACTTAATCGCCCGTTTAGCACAGCGGCCAGAAAGGGGTTGTTTTGTAGTTTTGAAAATAAATGCCCTGAAACAAGTTGCTAGACAAATGGTGCACGGCTGATTCACCAGACTCTATCAAGGGCCCAAAAAATCATGAGACGCACACGTTCTCTTTGACAGCGCCCTAGAAAAAGTCACAAAAATTCTATGTAGTGAAAGCAGACCTTCTAAGCAGAATGCTGCATTTACAAGAATGATGCAACGCAACATCCCTACGAAGATGTTGCCAATTTGCATCCGTGCAGAAAACAAGTGTTCTTAACCCATCCAAGAGTGTGTTTTTTATCACACTCTTTTTATCATAACAAAAGACGCCGACGTCCTCATAATAAGCTAAATTTGTAATTTGTCCCTGTACTAGTGAGAAGCCACGATTAGCTGCGTTTTTGAAGATACTGAGCTATAGAAGCTCGAGATATATAGCACGAGTCACAAAGGCGATACCGAAGAGATGATTTAAATAAAATATGTTTGGTAAGCTCTGGATAGGGGGAGCCAGTGCTCCCAAAAGGCTCTCGTTGGGTGGGGGATGAGCGGTTGAAGAGTTCTCGCATATTCTCGTACCATGTATTAAAGGAGGGGGGGTTGACTAGCAAATCGGTTTCGGGGTGACGGAAAGGTGTCTGTCAGTATACAGGTGCCGATACATGACAGCTTCGTTTCTCAATAGTGTGCGGGAACGTAGAGGCCACGTGCGGGAGTCATGTCGGCGCCCGCGTAAGTGCACTGCGCACAAGAAATTCGGGACTGACTCCAGCTTTAGGATGACCAATTACTCGCCCGACGGGGTCTCCAAAACTGCTCAAGCTAGTGGGTTTTGTAGATGAAAAATCCGCCGGCTTTTCGCCTTATGCCTAACCAGAAGGATTATAGCGTACACAGCCGATATACATAAATTTCGATTTCATTTCGTTTTGTGGCTCTTTCCGTAAATAAGTCTTTTTGCTATGGACAATAAACAAAGTGGGGAAAATGAGAACATACCGCATTACACAAATTTTTTCACTCTTTATTTTATATATCGATGTGCCAGAAAAAAAGTAAACAATATAAAAACGTTGATTAAAACCCATCTCACGTTCTAAATTTTTTTGTCCTGGGCCCGTTTGAACCGGTTCAGTATGGTCCGAACCGGTTCGAACCGGAACGAAATGTCGCGCCGGAGCCGAACCCGGAACTGAACCCGAAAGGTGTGAACCCGAACCTGAACCGAACCCGAAAAAATTTCGGTTCGACACCTTGCCTATAGTGAACTAGAATACTATCCTAGTGGCGCGAACGGAACGGCGCGGGCGTGCTCTTTGGCGTAGAAGCCACCAGGTGGCGCCACTGCAACTTTTTCAAGTGGCGTCGTCGCGGCTCCGTTTGGAGCTTGTGTATGTTTCTCCACGTCGTTGTGTCGGTGTGGTGCTCTAATACGCCTGTAGTTAATGAACATGCATGCCATTTGCTTCAACTACCTTCAAAGTAACCTGATAGGCACTTTTTTTTGCCTGCCGTACCCCTTTGAGCAGTTCGACGATGATGAAAAACCGCGTCGTTGCGTGCCGTATGCTACCGAGAACGGGCAATGAGAGAGGCTCACGGTTTCGCCGGTCGGTGTTAGTTGTCTAGATGCATCTCTTATCAGGTTCATTTTATTTACCTGTGATTATAGTTTGGTACTATGGGGTTTAATGTCCCAAAGCAACTAACGCTATTAGGGACGCCGTAGTCGAGGGCTCCGGATAATTTCGACCACCTGGGGTTCTTTAAAGTGCGCTGCAATCGCACAGCACACGGGCCTCTAGCATATCGCCTCCGAAGAAATTCGATCGGCGCGGCCGGGATCGAACCGGCGTTTTTCGGGTCAGCAGCCGAGCACCATAACCACTGAGCCACAGCAGCGGCTTACAGTTATAGAAAACTACATTCCTCATTCATCTGTCCGCGCGCCTACGTGTCATCTAGTTTACAGAAATCAGTTTTTTTCTCAGGCGGTTAAGCGGCCTCAGAAACGTATTTTGTTCACTGAATGTTACTCACGATTGAAAATATTTCCACCCCAATTTTTGGCGTCTTGCAATGTACGCATGACTCATGCCAAGTTGAGAAGACACAGGAGGCAAGCATTATACCTTCATTGGCAAGTGCGGACATGTGAAAGAAAAATTGAAGCGGATATTGGTTTGATGGGAGGAACATTATTGGCGTAATCAGCCGAAATTAGGTTGCATAGCAACGTCATCCGCGGAATCAAGGCTGGACTTGTAGCTTTCCTAACAAGGTGCTTCTGAGATCTAAGTGCAACGAATCATTTCCAGGTGCTCAGAAGATTGGCGCTTCCGGTTGTTGCTGCTATTGATGCTTTTCATAAAAAAGTTGGTTGGTTTGGTTGGTTTATGAGATTTAACGTCCCAAAGCGACTAAGGCTACCCTTACAAAAATTGCTTTTGTGATTCTTTAGAAAGTCTTTCAAATTTACTCATTAAAATGTAATGAGTTTCTTTTAGATCTGTATGGAATTTTTGTCCAGAGTTTCAATAACTAATTGGCCACCGCATTGTTATAGGAACACGGCTAACGTCCTTTAAAAGAAAAACTGTAATGAGTTGCTTTAGAAACTCCTTGAGGAGTCTCTTAAGAAACCCTTTTGAGCGCACTCATTTCATTGTAATGTGCTGCTTTTGAATCTGTATAGAATTTGGCTACAGTGTTTCAATAACTAATTGGCCACCGCATTGCTATAGAAATGTGGCTAATGTCCTTTAAAAGAAATTCTGTAATGACTTGCTTTAGAAACTCCTTGAGAAATTGTTTAGGAATTCTTTTGAGTGTACTCATTTCATTGTAATGTGCTGCTTTTGAATTTGTATAGAATTTGGGTACAGTGTTTCAATAACTAATTGGCCACCGCATTGTTATAGGAACACGGCTAACATCCTTTAAAAGAAATACTGTAACAACTTTCTTTTGAAACTAGTTATATGAATTTTACGTAAATCCATTGGAATGCATTTATTTCATTGCAATGTGATCCTTTTGACACTGTATAAGATCTGAGTAATGAGTTCCAATAACTAATTGGCCACCACATTCCTATAGAAGCCCAGCATGTACAATATGATGTAACCACTGATTGCTGTAAGCATGCAAGAAATCATACAGAGCAACAGCACACGACATACAATCAACTAACTTTATTTCAGTTAGCAACTTTTACAGCAGCTTATGGAATTGAACGTTTGCAGCTCCTGGCGAGCCTTAGTAATTAGCAGCATTTATGATGAAACTGATAGGAGACATGGCACACGAACAGTACGAGCACATTTTATTTTGAGACAGTCAAGTAATTTTAGATTCATTTTCTGCGCCACATGTGCAACGAAGATCACACCTCAAAGAGAGTATGTTTTCACGAAAAAACAGTGGAGTAGCGACTCAAACAAATACTGCCTAGCCTTCTGCCTTCAACAGCTCTGAGTATATGCCTGCCTTAATTTTATTCACTTATGCCCTACATAAGGTACACAATGCTAGTCGGAGCCACAGCAAAAGGCTAGCTGCATGTTCATTCTGTGAGAATTAAAAGTTAGAAAGCACTGTATACCTTTATGTAGTATTCTGAAAGGATATCATTTACAGCTGTCCCAAGGATTGCGTGCACAGCAGAATGAACATGATGAAGGAGTCACAATTGTTTTGAAGAGGACACGTGAGATCTACTTTCCAGAATTAAACTGCCGCTTGTTAAAACAGTACACGCACCTAATTTTGGTGGCATGCTTTCTTCTCCACAGTAATGTGGAAGACACTACTACGCATGGATCACCGGGTGGTATTCAGCTGCAAACTATAAATAATTTATAATTGAATTTTTCTCTCATGCTGTTACGGTTTCAACATCCGAACAAGGAATGTAACGTTAACGTGCCCTTATAGGTCACATGAGGCATGAAAAAACAGCAAATTGCTGCTTCTTCATTTGTTGTCATTCCGGCTGTTGAGGCTGCTTGGCTTTAGCATTGTAGCAAATTAAAAGGACAAAGCAGTGATTATATCAGTTTCTTCATGTCTCCTAGACCTGTAAGCACACTTTGATGTCACAGTGATCGTTCGGCTGTTGAAACCGAAACAGCATGAGAAAGAAATTGAATTGTAAATTATTTAGCGGGCATACTAGAATACCACATAATAATCCATGCCTTACAAATCATTACAAAGCAGAAAACATGCACCCAAAAGTTAGGTGTCTGTACTCCTTTGAGCAGGAATAAATTCTTAATTCAAGCAAGACGCAAAGTACAAGAATGACAAAACAAAGTACATTATTCATTTCTACTCTACATGACTAAAAATCGTCCCATGAGGATGCAAATTTCAAGGAGTACTTTATGTCTGATACTGAGCAATAATGAACCAGATAGCCATCCTGCATGTTACCATTTGCTACAAGGACGCGCCTTTGTTGGCAATTTAATTCAGACTGGTTTGCACTACTCGCTATTAACCACAAAAAAGCTGTACATCAAATCTCTGACTGTGCCAACAAAAGAACTGGTTTCTTTCATTACATATATGTAACTTGTGTTTTCCTACATTGCTTCACATGTACAAATTGATCCAACCATAGGGAATACAGGGCGGCCAGAACAGGATGCTTGACAGTTGGCTGCTCAATAATCCTTGTTAGGTGACAACATAAGCTGTGAATGTCATCTGTTACAGCCCCCTTTCTTCACTCAACTGCTGCTGTCCACAGGCAACTAATACTATACCTATGCATATGCTTTCCTGAGCTGAGTTTAAGTGTTGCCTGGATTCACAATGGTCAGCTTGCCCAACAATCTAAAAGACCATCATAAGCAGGCTGCAAAATTCACTGCTAAAGAAAGCTATGATATGCTGCAGTAATCAAGTGAACTGAACAAAAAGAAAAATGAGAAGAAAAGCTATATTCGGTTTAGAGGAGAAACAAAACAAATATTTCGAAAACCAATCTATTTCATTCCTTTGTAGTAAATAGTAAGGAGGATAAATGTGCTGGGATATTAACAACCAACTCAAAGCACACATTTAAAATATGCAAATGCTTGATACAAGATCTGACTTCCTAACTATGCTGGTATAGACATATTTAGTTTAGAATTCATATCTTTTAATTGAGTGCATTATTCTGAAAATAAAAATTGGTCAAAAGGAGGCACTGTTGGTTCATATCGGCACTTCCATCTATTCTTTGGATGTGATCTTCATTGTGCATATCCCACAGTACAATAATTCAATTGCATAGATACCAGCATTTCCATTCATAAACTGTGCTGACCACTTGCAGTAAGCCAATGATGTGACATGGCCGGTAGATTATTAGGTGCATCATTCTTGTCTGCGCAGAGATGAGGAGGTGTCAGGTAGGCACCACCCATGCTTGCCAGTCTGAAGTACCCAGATGTCTGCGTATAGGCCAAAGAAAAAAATCAGTCAGTGAGACCTAGCACACAACTGCTTTCACACTAATGCAAACAAAAGCATCAATCAGATCAGAATCTACAAGCAGTAGTACTCTAGTGATCTAGCTTTGAAGAGTACTAACAGCACAATACAGAAAGTATATGATTTCAAAATAAATGGCATGTACACTTCGAAAAGAACTATAAACACCACCCAGCTGTGACTGATACCGCTGCCAGACTAGAACATTTCATAAGAATGAATAACTATTACATTAGCCTGTAACAGTATTCATCTAATACATATTTATTGCCGCTATAATGCAGTGACAATCACAATCACTATTTTTAGAGAACTAATTCACCTGTCTTCTGTGTTTTACAAGTGACTGATTAATTGCAGTAAGTAAATTAGGTGCAGTGAAAACTGAGAACAGCTGTCACTCAACCTCAGTAGCTCACAGGCAGCACAAAGCGTCTACATCTGAGTCTCTGGGAATGGCTACTCAAACACAGTAATTGCACTCACTAAACATCTGACAAGATGGTGATGCCGACGACCCCCTCGTTAAGCAAAGGGATGGATTCTGATCCTGCTGCATTTAGAAAACTTTTCACTTCCCTGCTCCACTAATGCTGGATTGACACTGCTGAAATAGTTGTATAAAGATATTAAGTGCGTTAACAATGTCACATAACTATTTTAAACTGCTAGCCAGTATAATCCATTGCATCCATATAAATGACTCCATTCAGTTACATAAATTAAAAACTCACGATATCTCTAGCACTCTGGTAGCGAGATCAATAAAGCTATATTCCAGTTGCTGCAGAAAAGCAGTGAGATTACAGCCAGGCAAATGAATCAGCACCAATACCACAGACATAACAAAACACAATATAAAATAATAAGCTTTTTACGGCATGACATTACAGTGCAAGTGGGAACATCTCGGCCAAATCCAAGTCTCAGTACTTCTCTCTTTGATAAACTCTGGAGAAACCGCATGCGTCACCATAAATTCCTTCGAAATAAAATTATTTCAAAGCATAGACGAAAACATCATGCGCAGTTTGCGATGGTACAGCCGTAAGTGTGCAATTCATTTTTGCACCAGTACGAAGTATGCTTGAAATGCCAAAAAAAAACCAAAGCCAGTGCCCACAAACACTCTCTATGAGCGAATAACGCCGGAAAGAGATTACCAAAAGTTATTTTCGCGGCGAAACTCATCGGCAACATTCCTCTTGCATTTGACGTGCGCAACTCTAGTCGGTTGTAGCTACATCGTCATTCCACTTCTAGGCATGACTGTACTGTGAGCATTTGTAACGCATTAGTACTGTGAGCATTTGTAACGTGGACTCGGCAGACCATGTTTTGTTCAGCTTGGTATTATACCCTGTACACACGCACACATACAAGCACGAATAAACGCCGGGAACTATTGCCACTGAGAAGCATACGTCGTTCCAACACAGTGCTTTCCGCTCGTTGGTCCCAATCATCGCAATAATGAGCACAACGATATCATGAGAGTAAAAACATGCAACTGTACTCCATGTCACAACTTCGTCGCTGCGGAGAGGAAGTTATAGGCGCGAAGCGACGGTTTCCGTGGCTGTGTGACAGGTTCGCGGTCACGTGCAAACAGCGCACTTGCGGAAGCCGTTGCATCGAACTCAAACTTCTACTGCACTCCGAAGAAGTTGTCAGACAACACCCAGCAGCATTTACAGCACTTCACGCACCCCAGTACAACATTTTGGCAGATAATTTCAAGAACTGTACTCACATTCGTAAGCAATCACACAAGGTCGTTCGTTCTTCCACGTTGATGCCGGCATTGTCACGGCGTGGTGCAGGGCGCAATACGACGTCCAATATCTTGAGAAGAACTTCAGGTGCTTCAGAAGGTCTTTCGAAGCGCGCAGGTCACGCACCAGTTTTGTAGCACATTCGAAAACCACAGCGCGAAAACACCACACAAGGCGCAACAGCAACAAAAAAAAAATACGCCCGAAACGCCACCCGGCCGGCCGGCAACAAAAAGAACATGGCGCCGCTGCTGACGGCTTTGGGATTGGACTGGATTGGCTTCGGTGTGACTTTTTATTTTTTGCCGCTGCTTGTGGACGGAGTTTCGGTTTCTGTTTCTTTGGGAGAGCCGGTAACTCTGTGGTGCGAAATTAATTTTGTGCGGCAGGACTCATAATTAGAAGTGCTGGCATTTCTACCAACGTGGTTCTAGACGCATCTCCCTCCCTTGAGAAGGCAACGCCTGGTTCAGCGTCCTTGAGTCGAGGATCGACTATCAGACTGCGCGGTAGGCGTCCGCATGAAGCGCGCGCACATCTGCTCGGACTATAAAAACCAGCATTGCACCTAACATAGAGTTAATACGCACCTAACGACTAAATACTCAAGGTGGGGCCATGCCAGCATGGTAAAGAAATTTTCGTCACACAGTGAAGTTGAATTGTAGGCCTGATAGCTGGTCTGTTGCAAAATGTGGGAAGCGCTTAAAACAAACAATATTTATTAATTTGTGTCTACAGATACTAGCGAAGATAAAAAAAAGCACGTTAGGAACATAATCTTAATAATGGGCCTGTTTACTGTAGCGGCTGCCCGTCTCAACTACAGGTTTACTCTTTTGCAAAACTCACGAAGTCAGCCTCTCTTTACAGCGGAAGGGGGCTTTACCATTGAGGTCATTTTTTTTTAAGAGGGCGGGGGGGGGGGGGGGGTGGCAGAAATCGGGTGCAGCGCTGGAGAAATATATTGTCCGGAAAATGTCGCGCGCCTCTTGTGCACGCTTCTGCCTTGTGTTGTTTCGGCGATAAAGGAATTAGGCGCAACTCTGTCAAGCCGTCAAATGAACCGTCACCACGCTGCAGTCACGACGGAACGGTGAAACGCAGTTTTGCCAGGCCTCAGTGCTGCACCCAACTCCCGACCCTCGCGAGCCGCAACGCCATGGTAAAAGTGTTTTTGCGATGCTGGAAAGGTGACTTACGAAGTTTTGGAGAGGTTCTGCTAATACTGCACCGAATTACTGTCGCACAGTGCGTCGTGTGCTTGGTCGGCAAACATTGCTCGTGGTAGAGCACGTGCGCAGCGTTTATGCTATAGACAGGACGCTACGGGAAGAAGGCCCATTTTTTCGCCAAAAAAAAGGAAACAAGTGGTGCAGACACAAATCAACAAGAACTCGAAAAAAGGCGAATGCAATGACAACGATGTACAAGGCTACTCCTATTCATGCTCATTAGTCAGTAGTGAGAGCTGATCATATTTTGTCTTTCAATGAGGAAAAAAATATTCGTTACAGGTATTTGTATGCTTTGTTGATCCAGTTTCTGGAGATTTCAAGTGATCGTAACGGCGGTGAGGTTGTTTTTTTACTCAAGAAAGCAAACGAATACATTGCCGCTGTGTTCTGCCAAATTTTTCTTGAGATCGGTCGTCGATTCAGAGGTGCCTTTCGAAAATTTAATGTTATATGCTTGCGTTGAATTATTTCTAGCTTGCTGATGTGCAGTTTGATTTAAAGTTTTACCGCCTTTTAGAGCGAATTGATATAGTGAGAACTGCGAACAATATCTATAAAATTTGGCTTAAGAAGTCTTACGGAGAGAATGCAACAGATTCTGTTTTGACTGCGAAAGGAACGAATTCATTTAGCGAAGGCACGGAACAAGCTCTAAAAAATTTCACTCATTTTGAAGCGATACCGAGCCATTTCTATAGAAGTTATTTTGACTGCCAACGAAGGGAGTTCATATAGCGAAGGCACAAAACAAGCTCTGCAAAATTCGACTCATTATAAAGTCTTACGGAGGAAATTCTATTTAATTTGTTTTGACTGCGAAAGGAGCGAGTTCATATAGCGAAGGCACAAAACAAGATCTATAAAATTCGACTCATTATAAAGTCTTACGGAGGAAATTCTATTTAATTTGTTTTGACTGCGAAAGGAGCGAGTTCATATAGCGAAGGCACAAAACAAGATCTATAAAATTCGACTCATTATAAAGTCTTACGGAGGAAATTCTATTGAATTTGTTTTGAACGCGAACGGTGCGACTTCATATAGTGAAGGCACGAAAGAAGTTCTATAAAATTTGGCTCATTATGATGTCTTACTGAGGAAATTCTATTGAATTTGTTTTGACTGTGAACGGAGCGAGTTCATATAGCGAAGGCACAAAACACGATCTATAAAATTCGACTCATTATAAAGTCTTACGGAGGAAATTCTATTGAATTTGTTTTGACTGCGAACAGAGCGAATTCATATAGTGAAGGCACGAAAGAAATTCTATAAAATTTGACTCATTATAAAGTCTTACGGAGGAAATTCTATTGAATTTGTTTTGACTGCGAACGGAGCGAGTTCATATAGTGAAGGCACGAAAGAAATTCTATAAAATTTGACTCATTATGAACTCTTATAGAACCAATTCTAAAGAATCTCTGTTGACTGCGTACAGAGCAAACTTTTATAGTTAGGTCTCGTTAAAGAGTAAATAGACTACTTAATGAGCTGACTCGATAGACTGCGAGTTTCTATAGAGATCCTTTAGAATCATTAGGCTCTCCATACATGTTCAAAAGAAACTCGACATCCATTTTTGTAAGGGTATGAGAGACGCCGTAGTGGAGGGCTGCGGAAATGAAGGCGTGTTGTTATATAAAAAGCAGGGAGCTCTGCTGCCACATTCTCACATTGGTCACGACAGCCAAGCCGAAGCTCTGTTTTTGCCTTAACCACCTTGTAATGATCGGAGGCCCAGCCAGCGGGGAACGGCGAGCCAGTCAGGCACCGTCAGGTATGCGGCCGAAAGCGCTGCTGTTTTTCGGAGACGACGCAAGGAAAAGGGTGCCTGGGGGCGGCTTCTGGCGACGGCGTCAGCAGACAAAGGCTGTAATGCCCTTCGCCGGCGGTGCTGACTGCAGCTCTGGTGCCGAACTGCGCTCCTGGGGACGGGCAGCGGAAACAGGCGAGCCAGTCCGGCGTCATCAGGCTACTGCGACGGAAAGCGCTGCTGTTCGGGGGTGACAAAAGAGACACTGCGTGGGGCAGCTACTGGCGACGGCGTCGGCGTACACAAAGGCGTCTAATCCCCTTCGCCGGGAAGGCTGAGCGCGGTGTACTGCCCGTGGACTGACCGAAGAGACCCAGTGGCGACGACGGCGGGGGCGACGGCGCCACCAACTCATTTCCCTCGTGCGCCCTGAGGAGCCGACAAAGCGGGGCGGCGACACGGCTGATTTGTCCCTGAAGAGGTCACCGGTGTGAGCGGTCAGCGCTCGCGTCCCCATCGATCAAGCTCATCGCACATCAGCAACGACCTTCGGGCCTGGTCAAACAGTTCGCGACTGAGAGACGCCAAGTTCCTCCTTGCCCGTGTGTGTGTGTGTCTGTGCGGTGTGCGCGGGCACGTGGGGAGGGCGGAGCCTAAGAAGACGCTAGCGGCCCATTGGACGCTCAACCAGAGATCAGATTCCCTAGCTGGGTGCCTGGGGAATGTGAACTGCATTTAAGGAGCAATCTGTGGGGTGCCAGATGATCCTCCCCCATTTTCTGACTTTGGTCTACTTGCTACTGTACAAAATGTAAAATAAACCTTCAAGCTCGCTATTCCTCCCGAAGACTTCTCTCCGTAGTCTGCCTGCTTCGTCCTAATGCGGTGAAGACCCTGGTCCCGATCCCCGAGCACATCAACTGGTGGCAGCGGTGGGATGGTCTGCGCGGCGTCCTGGCTCCGGTATGGGTAAGTGCACGGTCTTGTCTCTTTGAGTTTTGCCAGGTTGTACAACTTTGGAAATTAGTAAACCTAGGTAATGTAATGTGGCTCCAGAGATTGCCTGGGAATCGTCTCTGACCATTAGTAGAGACTAGCCGTCGCCTGGGAGCAGACATGGACTGGAAAAAGCTGCGCAAACCGGACCTGGTTTTGATATGCGGGAAATTGGGCATCGATTGTGGGTCTATCCGTTGGAAACCGCTCTTAATTGAGGCAATTGAGGCAAGCGGTTCAGACGCGGAGGAGATAGTCGATTGTTGGGAGTACATTCGGGAGGAATTAGAGAAGGCTCGGGAACAAGAGGCGAGAGGATGAAGAAAAAAGGAAGCGCGAAGAGCATGAAAGAGAGATGGAAAAAAACGGCTCGATGAAGAGACGCGAGAGTGGGAAGAGCGGGAAAAGGACCGCGAAAGAGAGCTGCGGGAACTCACGCGTCAAATTAACCTCGTCAGAATGCAAACAGTTCGATCTAGGTTAAGTGTTTTCAGGACAGGCGATGTTATGAGGACTTTACGCGGTTTGTTACGCGACAGTAACAAACCTTTTGCAGCCTCTGGCGCAGTCGCCGGAGGCTCGCTATGTTCATCAACCAGTCATGAATTCCATTAGCCACATGTTGCATGGAGACGACGAAAGCGCTTGCAGTGCTGGCGTAATTGAAGTGCATTGAAACAAGCAAGAAACCTTATCCTGGCAGCTATCTCCGCGGCGACCGTAGCACACCAGAAAAAAATACAATGCGATAAACGCAAAAGAAGCACCAAAAAATCTCAGAAGTGGGTTCTTTTGTTATTACGGCGTTCAAAGAGCAGCTCTTCGTCAGAGTGAAACGTGCAAGGTCTTGCTATTTGGGCACGCTTAACACTTTTACCTCTGATGTAGAATATGCAGGCAGACTAAATGCGAGAATGTCAACTCTTCCTGTGTACAATTAGTGTACGTGGGACTGCCGATAGGTTTTGCCTGGCAACTCGCTAATGGCGCATGATGTTTCTGCACTGTGAAGCCCAGAGTGATCTGCGCAGGATTTACGAAGGCTGCTGGCGGATATACCAGATGTCCCACCTAAATGTAACCAAGCTTTTAAAAAACACGGGGTGTCCTAGCCGTCTCAAACCAAATAAGGGTTGTTTAGAGTCGCGTGACCTAGTCTGCAGTATTTTTTTCGTTCTTCAAGGTTGACTAACCAGTTAAGCTTAATTAACAAGCTTTTTAATCATTGACTTGAGGAACAAAGTGTCAATGGAAAAGTTGTAGATCGCTTTGAGAAACAGGTTACTGAGACATTTGCAGCAAAGTAATATTTACGTAAAGTAGTTTTTTTACCGGCCTTTAACCATAACCCGCACAATAAGAAAAAGCTTTCACATGACAACTGTGCCACTTCAACGTCCCAAGACGCGCCCTCAAGAATAAAATCCATTTTTTCTGAAGTCCTCTCCTCGATGAAACTTTGGGTGCACATTCGGACAGTGATGTGTGCGAGCAGCTGGTCACGTGACAACTTTTCTTTTAAGGCCAATAAATGAAGCTACGCAAATCGTAACTTGACGGAAACCGCACTACTAACGGTTTTTCGAGGTGGTGTAAAACTTTTTGCATTGACACTTTCTTCCTCAAATTAATAATTAAAAAGTTAGCTAATTAAACTTAACTAATAATTAACATTGAAGAGCGAAAAAAATACTCAAGACTAGGCCACGCGACTATGAACAACCCTGAGGTGGTTTCACTGGACTAGGACACTTCGCCTTTTTTAAAACTTTGGTTACATTTAGCTCGGACACCCGGTATACTAGCCGTTTGCCCGCACACACTGTATGTTTTGCTACTGCGCAGCTCATGCTTAGGCCTTTTCTACCAGATATGTACGATACAGGCGGGGAAGATGTTGGAATCGCAATTGTGCCCATGCCTAGCCCATATATTTTCTATGCAGGACCAATTTAGGCTACAGGCGGGAATACTGGTGTTAGCCCACACACAGCCCAAGTGGCTCCGTTAGGGCGCTGCACGGGCAGCCCCTGTTGGGTGTGCCCGCACTTCACCGTCATGTAGCCCCATCTTTTATGCACACGAACTGCACGCAGCCCATGCTTACCCCTTTCATACCCGATTTAAAATACAGGCGGTGAAGACGTCGGAATGGCAAATGTGCCCATGCCCAGCCCACGCGGGACCTTCGCCGGTGTTGCTAAGACAGCCTAAACTGCGTGCCTGAAACGATTCGCTACTGTGAAGCCCATAGTTTAGCCCCTATATTTCCTACGCGGGACCCATGTCGGATGAAGGCGGGAATACTAGCTCTTTGCCCACACAAAAACACTGCGGCTTCCTCATGGTGGTGTACGGGCCGCCCCTTTCGGGGTTGCCTGCGCTTTACCATAATAGAGCCCGCATCCTAGCCCGCGTGTATCTGCGGTGGGACCTAGGTGGGCTGCCCAGTCTGTTTAAGCCCATGCCTAGCCGACGAGTGTCCCATCCGGGCACGAAGTGGGCAGCCCCAGCGTTTTGTGCCAGCAATGCACCCACAGGGGACCCATGTGGGTTTATTGCGGGCAGCCACCAGCCCTCATTGCCCATGTCGGACCCGCATGGGCCCGCCACCTTGTGCTACTGGGGTAGTTAACTCTTTCAAATCAAAGATGTGGTTGCGAGAATAGACACTCAAGAAAGCTGTTGCCGTAAATGTTTGAATTTTTGTACCGTCAAAAATTTCAGACAAGAAGTCGCGTTTTGCATTCTGGAGTCTTTTGTTTAAATGATTTAGGCATATTTAAAATGCCCTGAAGCATCCACATTATTATTTTTCAGAAATGTGTTGTCGAGTTTATTCTTTTCATTTATCATTTTCTACATGTCAAATCAAGTCAACTTTATTCCAGACATGTAAAGAAAATCACATGGCTGAGGAGGATTAAAAAAACCGCAGTATTGCGGCTTGACAACGTTCTCTTACCGTAAACTACATCGGCGGCAGGGATAATGAAAGCATATGAAGCATACATACAAAGCACTTAGTTCACAATTTGAACAGAACAAAAAAGAAATCGTCTTGAATAAACAGCGCGAACGAAGACGAGCACAAAAGACAAGAAAACGGACAAACAGCTCTAACTAACAACTGAGGGTTTATTGCTGATCCCACAAGTATAAATACATAGATGTCGGCAGAGAGGGAAAGGTTTACAAAGTGCAAAAAAACAAAAAAAAAACAAAACATAAATGTGACACCAGCAACAGAAGCGCGCTAGAAATCAGTGGAGATTATCAGCCCCCAGGAGTGACAGCTCTTTTTGCAGTAGTGTTAGCGAAGGAGTGCTTATACATGAATTTCCCTGCTTGAATATGTTTTAGGCCTCGATAATTTGCCTCGCAGTTTTTTCCCGATTTTTGGCAATGACCTTGGTTTCATGATATAGCGGTACGCACTGTTTTTTCTCTGTCTTTGCACATTCACAATCCCGGCAATGAATGCCGAGGTGACCGGGAACTACTTTTCACACTTTATAGCTGTGTTCGCTCAGCCTTTTATTGATACATCGTCCCGTCTGTCCAACGTACTGCCCTCCACAGGGCAGAGGGATGTTATAAACAACCCCCTTATCACAAGGGACGAAGCATGACTGGTGCTTAGTTGTGCACTTCACTTCGCCACTTTTCCTGTGATCTCATTAAACGATCAGCACAAACCAGCCAGACGATCAGGCGCGGAAAACACAACATCGACACCTGCTTTTTCCCCACTTTTTTCAGGGAGTGTGAAATTCCATGTAGATATGGAATCACAGCGACACGTTTGCGGTTGTTGTCCGATTCCTGGCCGTCTCGTGTAGCTGGTTCTGACTTGCTCTTCTTTAGGGCCGACTCAGCTACTGACGTGATAAGTTCTAGGGGGTAACCTGCCGAGAGCAACCTTTTTACCTGTTGTGAAACGCTAGAGTGCAGTCTGTGGTGGCAGGATTCTGTTAATGAGCTGTTCAAACAGGACCCTATGATACCCCTCTTAATGAGCTTGGAATGGCAAGAACCATAGGGAAGAAGGGGAAAAAGGGGCTTAGGGGCATAGTGAAGAAGGGGCTTGTTACCTCGAGGTTCGAAAGCCCAGCAAACGTGGCTAGGAGTGAAGTACAGGCCAAGGTCTAGAAACTTGTTGCGGTTGTGGACAGTGGTTTCATAAGTGATCTCAAGAGGGGAGAGAGCGTCAGAAAAAATGGACAGACTACGAGACACCTCGGTTTCAAACTCCAGTCTAGAGCACTTAACAAAAACAAGGTAGTCGTCGACAAATCTAATTGTTTTTACAACCTTAGTTTTCCCTAGGCATTCGTTGAGAGCACGGTCGATCGCATCTGGCGAGGTAAATGTCACTGAGTATGGGGGCGATACAGGAGCCTATGCATATGCCGTTTTTTTGAATGAAGATGGATGAGTTCCACTCACCGAAAGTTGATTGCAGGTACAAGGAAAGCAGATGCATAAATCTTGCTACAGAGATACCGGAAGCGTTTTGAAAGGCAAAAGGGTTGAAAATTGGGCGAGTTGGTACGAATTCATACTGGTGTGGCACCACAGGGACAGGGACAGAGACAGAGTGACAACAACACAAGTGCTCTTGTGTTGTTGTCACTCTGTCTCTGTCCCTGTCCCTGTGGTGCCACACCAGTATGAATTGAAAGGCAACCACGCCATGTCGGTCAATTCATTCACTGACACTGGTTATCAGTTCGTCATAGGGAATCGAATAGAACAAGTCTTTCACGTCAATAGAAAAAGCTAAAAGTTCATCAGCATTGTGCGTCGTCAGGAAGTCAGTTACTTGGTCCGAATTTTTTACCTGGAAAGGATCGTCAACAGAGATTACGGCGAGTTGCCGCTTAATGAATTCAGCGAGGCACTTCTGCCAAGTACCCCTCTCTGAGACTATCACACGGAGCGGGCAGTCAGGCTTGTCCGTTTTGGCAGAAAATAACATATTGAGACTTAGTTTATCGCTATTCGCAATGTCCTGAGCAAGCTTAGTGAGGTTGTAATCGTTGCAAAGTTTTTTTGCACGGCTCCTTGCCTTCTGTAAAGATGCCGTACTGCATTCCCTGAACACGGCGCACACAGCTTCGCCTGCTTTTGACAGGAAACATTCATTGGGCAATACAACGAACCCCCCCTTCCTTATCCGACTGTAACAGGGTTAGAGACTTGCCCCACAGAAAATCAACAGTCTCCCTTATAGCCAAGCGCCTGGGATCCTTCTTTGGTCTTGACAGAACGTCCACGCCATCCAGAGTGCATCTGTCCCGATCGGCTGGGCTGGCTCTGGAGGAAACCGCTCTGACCATGGAAAGCAGCTCAGGGATGTTCTTCCGTGGTTCTACGGCGAACTTGGGTCCGCACCCGAGTACACGGCGGACGTTGTCAGGAAGTTCAACATCGCCAAGAACATGGACGGTGCTCTCCGGCGGGGGCCGCCTATTGTTCTCCATTTGCAGAAGCCGGGGAAGCAGCAGATGCCATAGCCATTCGGTGGTCGTGTCTGCGATCCGGAGGTACTGCCGCCACTGGTGTTGGAGCGTGGGCCGAGCGAGCAAACTGCGTAGCAGTTCTCGATACAGGCGAGCTTGGCGCTGCCATTCGGAGCGTAAAATCCTGCAAATTCTTCTTCCATGACCAACGGACGGTCGAATGAAGCCAAACAAGGTCACCACCTCTGGAGGAATGACCCTACGCCGGTTGCAAAAACCGAAATAACGTGCATTGCATGTTGCTGAAGCCACAAGGGGGATAACACGAAGCGGATCAAGAAGATACCCCGTAGGAACGCCCGAAGAACAAGAAATAAGTTGCGTTAACACGTTTTGGCGGGCTAGTTGGTTAAGCATCTTGAATAAACAGCGCGAACGAAGACGAGCACAAAATACAAGAAAACGGACGACACAGCGCTGAATAACAACTGAGAGTTTATTGCTGATCACACAAGTATAAATACATAGATGTCGGCAGAGAGGGAAAGGTTTACAAAGAGCTAAAAAAACAAAAAAAAAACAAAAAGAAACATAAATGTGACAACAGTAACAGAAGCGCGCTAGAAATCAGCGGAGATTATCAGCCACCAGGAGTGACAGCTCTTTTTGCAGTAGTGTTAGCGAAGGAGTGGTTATACATGAATTTTCCTGCTTGAATATGTTGTAGGCCTCGATAATTTCCCTCGCAGTTTTTTCCCGATTTTTGGCAATGACCTTGGTTTCATGATATAGCAGTACGCACTGTTTTTTCTCTGTCTTTGCCCATTCACAATTCCGGCAATGAATGCCGAGGTGACCGGAAACTAATTTTGACACTTTATAGCTGTGTTCGCTCAGCCTTTTATTGATACATCGTCCCTTCTATCCAACGTACTGCCCTCCACAGGGCAGAGGGATGTTATACGTGAGGGATGTTATACGGGACGTGAACAATGGGACGAAGGAAACTCACAGTTTCGATGTGTCGATCAGCATTGCCAGCTCCTTGGCGTCGGAGTCCACCGCCACTTTCACCGGACGCTGCGATGAGCTGTCGCACGCCGCTGGTCCTGTGCACGTTGTCGTCACTTGCTGTGACCCGCCGGTGACCGCCGAGTTCTCGACGCGCTGCTTTTCTCGACCGGATGCAGTCTCGCGTCGTTGGACTACTGCCGTGGTCCTTACCGCTGTCTCTCCCTGCAGGTCCGTTCTCGAACGCTGACCTGTTGCCTTGTCGTCGCCTTTCTCCCTGCCTTCAGTCTTCTTCCTGCACCGTCTGCCGATGGCCGCAGGATCCTGTCGACTGCGCCAGTAAAGTTTCACAGGTTCTCTTTCCTCGCACCAGAGGTGCCCCGCCAGAGCCGGTTTATCTAACTTGAAGACTGAAGCTTGATCTCTACACCAGGGGTGCGCCGTCAGAGACGCTCTCACGGTGAGTTGAGACGCAGGGGTAAGGCGAATACTTGAAGTTTATGTACAGCTATTTACATTGCATACAAGTTCAGGCACTCGAGACAAATTAAACAGCAAAGTACAAGTAACAAAAAAGCGGAACTGGCTAACACTAGGGGAGGTCCCTATCTCGGCATAGCATCTCAGCTTAGCGCAGAACCTTACAGTGCGGAACAGACCATTGAGGCCATAAATACACTGGTACATGAGGTCCATGCCAACAGATCAAACACAAAACTGCATCTGACAACCGTGCTTCCCAGGGTAGTCAGCTTGCACCACAGACACATGCCACAATCCCGCCAACTCGCAGCTCATGCACAGGACTCGTTTAAGCTCAACAATTTTTTGCTGGGCATGGAACATTACCAAAAAGACGTTGAAATCATCCACCACGCTCAGATCCATCATGACCCTGAGGCACTCCTGGGCAGAGATGCACTTCACCCTAATTTTTTTGGCGTCCAAGTAATGGCAGACAACATAAAGTACCGGCTGGGAAATACATTTAAGCGGACGCTACAGCCCACTGATGCTCCCTCTCCCACTCTGGCCAAGACTCAACAACAGACCACCCACAAAAGCGACAACAACCAGAAACGAACACAGCCTCCCCCCGCTAGGACCCAGGACACCTCCACACAGTTCACTCCAGAGACTCGCGACGCTGGCACACAGACGGAAACCGTGGATCCCACACCAGCGGAACAGCAAGTAGGAATCCCACCGGAAGTAGCCACTAAACAACAAAGCCACCACTTCACACAGACACCTACGCGAATAGTGACGCACACTAGCACTCAGATTTTCACCAACGCGGACCTCGACACCAATACCACCCCCAAACAGATGTCCCCTAAAAACACAACACCCATCAAGAGGTCCACTCGGAACAAGCGCAGATGACTTACATCTGGCAGCACCAATCGCCCCGAACCCAAAAGACGAATTTTCCTGGTCGCCAGAAAACTAGCCACTGAAAAAATTAACTACCGATTCCACCTACACACTTACAAATCCTACTCGCCGCGTAGGACAATAGCCAAAGGTCTTCGAGTTAATGTTAAGTGCTCCCTCGGTGCGCTCAGGCCTGAACTGCTCGCTCGATGGGAAAATGTTTCAAATGACTCATCCCTTTCATTCATAGCTATTTTAAAAGAACATTGTCAAGGGCAGTTAAATTCCCTCGATGATCAACTTAGTAAGATAGAACTCAATTCGGACGAAAGCCAGGCACTAGCAGATTTTGTAGCCAGAAAGGAAAACAAGCTGCACGATAAACAACAGCGTAAACAAATTAGAGATAAATTTTCGCTAGATACGAATACATCTGGACAGTTTAACAACCGCCCGCCAATTTCGATACAGACAAAAGATACGCCTTTTCCGCCGTAGGACACTGACAGCAACATTGTCGATATTTTCAAATCCCTAAGTGATAGCGACAAACGAATTCTGAAGCATGGCCTTGCATTTTGTCCAACTAACAATAATTTTAACGAGTATGAACTTCACAGAGATCTCACAGAATTTGCTCGAAGATTGCGAATTAAGGAATTCTTTACCGAAAAAACGAATCACTCCGATTCCTAACCTAGCTCTTTCCTGTAACACGTGGTCAACACGTGCTCACCCTCCTGAAGTAACCAGCCTTAATCCCATCCCTCTCAAAGCCGAAAGCACGTGGACGCCTGAAGCGCAGCAGAGTCCCGAATTAGACTTGTGCATTAAATCTGTCTCGAAAGAAATTATAGACAAAGCAAAGCAAGCTCGAAAACGCAGAAACGTTGCCCCAACGGAACAGGCTACTCTGAACCACTCAGCTTCTAGAACCGATATAGTCATTAAGCCTGCAGACAAAGGAGGTAGCATAGTTATCCTGCCGGCCGAAAAATACAAAAGAGTAGCTTTTAGGCAACTCAACAACCGTTGTCATTATAGGAAATTAGATTCAGATCCCACTTCAGAGTTCTGCAAATTGAATCTCAACAAACTGGCAAACTTATTATCAAGGGAACTAATCACGCAGTCCGACTACCACTTCTTAAATCTGCTAAAGAAACAAGCAGGACACTTTTACCTACTTCCCAAAATCTAGAAAGTTTCCGCAGAAGATTTGTTTACCGCAGATATCCCCGGCAGACCTATCGTTTCAATCAATAACATGCCCACAGAGAACTTATCAATTTTTCTGAACAACTATCTTGCAGATACTCCCACCCACCTCCCTTCCTTTGTCGAGAGTACACCGTACTTTTTCCACATAATAGAGTCTCTGAAGGACGCTTCCATTATCCCAGCAGATGGCAAACTTGTCACACTTGACGTCGCCGCTTTGTACACAAATATTCCCATAAATGAAGGTATCGACGCGCTCTACAAAATTCTAACTCAAAGTCCTCACCCGCACGAAACTGAAGTATACCTCAGGCTACTTGAATTGGTACTAACACTCAACTACTTTGAATTCGATTCTTCTTACTACCTTCAAGTATTTGGAAAAAGCATAGGCACTCCCTTCGCACCCACCTACACGAACATTTTTATGAGGCTACTAGAATGTAACCTTCTAAATTACTTTCTAAAAAAACCACATATATACATCCGTTACATAGACGACATTTCCATGATATGGGAGCATGGGGCTGAGACCCTGAAGGCATTCGTCACACATTTCAATTCATGCCACTCCAGCATTAAATTCACCTGCAACTCCTCGAAAACGCACCACTGTTCGTGTAGAAAATAGAAAGCTCAAAACCACCCTTTACAGGAAGCCTACTGACCGACAGCAATACTTGAATTTCACTAGCCATCTTCCAATACACTGCAAACAAGGTATATTTGTAAGACAGGCAACGACACTCAGAAGAATATGTAGCGACGACGACGACTACCTCAAACACCTCCACTCGCTAAAAAACACACTAGTCACCAGAAACCATCCACAGACAACCCTTAATAATGCTTTCCAAACATTAACCACTTTGAAACGAGATGCAGTTCTTAAAAAACGAACAAAAGCTAACGGTCAACGACCTCCTGCACTTATAACAAAATACTCAAACGCGCTTCCAAACATAAACAATATTCTGCGGAAATACCACCCCATTTTAACTGGTAACGACCGTCTCAAGAAAATATTTCCCGACGCACCAAGGCTAACATAGAGACGCAACACAAACCTGTAGGACATTCTGGTGCATGCTAGGCTCGGTAAGAAACCACCACCGACAGTAACTTTATGCTCTCGACCTAGATGCAAGACATGCAAACATTTACAAAGGGACACTACGGTTAAAAGTACGGCAAGCGGTTTCAGTTTCGATATAAAGACCAGTTTTGACTGCACATCGTCCAATATTATCTACATGCTCCAGTGCTCCTTCTGCCAGAAACAATATATTGGAGAAACCGGGCAGACAATGAGTGCCAGATTAAACGGGCACCGGGCTGACACAACACGGAATGAACAGAAGGCAGTGTCGACCCATTTTAATCAACGCAATCACAAATTCGATGAACTAAAATTGTTCATTCTTCAGTCAGGCTTCAAATCGACTAGAGACAGAAAATAAAGAGAAGCATTCCTAATCCACAAATTTACAACACTGCAACCAACAGGGATTAACATGTCCAGAGGAAACCTGAAATCTCTCAGGTACATTCCAGGGTTAGCATAATTTTAAATTAACAAATGTCTTGCACGTGGTCAGACCATTTCCTAGAACCTAGCATAAGTATATTATCGCTCTTTGCACCCTTCCCACGTCATATCTTCCACCACATTTCCGGCCTTCTTAACCTCTCCCTTTGTTCAGTTTTTTTTTTCTTTTCTTTTCCCCTAATCCTCTACTATTAGTTCTCCGAAACCATGATATCCCTGTTACCCCCTCCGCCCCCACCTTTTGGCTTTCTCTGAACTCGAGCCATTTCCCCCCTCCCCGCCCCCCTGCCTTGTCCTTCCTTAGAAATGCCCCCTTTTCTTTCTCCTCCCAGTGCCAGCCTATTTTCTTTGCCTTGTTCTTTTTTCCCTGTGCCACGCTGACTAATCCTCTTATCTGAGTTTTACAGGTCCACCCAGCGCCTCCCCCCCGTCGCAGCCCCTTCACAACCTTTGTTCATTACACACCCCCCGGATATAAGTTTTTCCACTATAGCAGCTTAACGAATCAAGATTCACCTCCCTCCCCTTCCTGACACGCATCCCCTCTCACACCACTTTCCTTGCCCCACCCGGGGCCTTCCTCCTCGGGGCGAAGGCCCTATTTAATCCCTGCCAATGTCGAACGCTTTTCCCAGACGAAGACAAGTCCTCTTGTCGAAACGTTTGCTCAAGCAGCCTGAGGTTTTCCCCTCCCTTGTTCATTTTGTGATCGCCAAGGACCATCTACCACAGTCTCTCTACCATGGACTTCATGATGGCGAGTTAGATGGGAGTGCGTATTTTCGCGCAAATTGATAGTCTCTTCTAAGAACGGCATTCGACGTTCGGTCAAGGATTTGTACAGTTGGAGGAGGAGAAAATAATAAAACGAGGAAACTTTAATTATATTATATTTTGAGTATAAAGGCCCAAAAGACGAAAAAGAAGGCACATTTACTGTTGCTTTCAGCGCGGTTTTTTGTACCGTTAAGAGCTTGTTTCTATTGGTGGCTGTAGTGCTGCCCCAGATTAAGTTACAATATCTTATATTGGATTCGAACAGTGCGATATACAAAAGAAGCTTGGCTCTTTCAGGTATAATATATTGCAGTTTTTTAAGAATTCCGACTGCACCAGACAACTTAGTCTGTAGATGCTCAATATGAGGATCCCACAGCATGTATTCATCAAAGTAAACACACAGGGATTTGATTACCTTAGCTACTTCTATGTCATTCACCCTTAATCTCAGAGGATTTTCTAAGTTATAATTCGTGTTTTTTGCTCTGAAAAATACAGCTTTTGTGTTACTTGAGTTAACTAAAAGAGAATTTTTGATAGACCACAGATGCAGTTTATCCAAGACTTCATTTCCTTTTGCCACTAAGCCATTTACGTCTGAGCCAGTTAAAAAGAAACTGGTGTCGTCTGCATACATTACATATTCAACTTCTTTATCTATATTTATTAGATCGTTATTATATATATATATATATATATATATATATATATATATATATATATATATATATTGAACAGCAGAGGACCCAGTAAGCTTCCCTTTTTAAGAGGCCTGTAAGCAGAGTGAAAATTATCAACAGTAACAGAGTGTTCGCGGTTACTGAGGTAATTGGAAATTAAATTAAGCATCTTATCCCTAATACCGTATGCAGAATGTTTTAAGAGAACGGTAGTATGGTTTATTCTGTCAAAGGCTTTTGAGAAGTCTAAAAATATTCATAAAGTGATCATTTTGTACTCGATACTCGTGCGAATGAATTCTTTTTGTCCGAGCAGTGCCAGTTCGGTAGATGAGTGCTGCCTAAATCCGAACTGTTTCTTTGTAATCATATTAGCACAGATAGAAGAAACGTTGGTTCTTGGGGGCGCGCACCCATAGAAATTGTTAAGAAATATAAAATACTTGGCGTGACCTTTGCTGCTGACATGTCGTGGAATCATCACATTCATTCATTATCAAGGACACTATCTACGTCAGTCGGCGCACTAGCACGGTGCCGTCATTTTCTTCTTTTCTTCCAGATAGAGCAAAACTTGAAATTTATCATGCACTATTTCCCTCTCACATAAATTACTGTACACTGGTTTGGGCCACAACCACACAAACAAATATTCAAATACTGCTCCTTCTTCAAAAGAAAGCACTTCGTTGCATTGCAAATGTGTCCTATTTACATTCATCTGCACCATTGATCACACGGTATAACATAATAAGCGTCGAAAAAATTTACGAGTTCCGTCTACTGTACTCATAGTTATTTTCCGATGAAAAGTTTAAGAGCTTCATAAAATTCCTTTCGCATTTGCAGAAACAGAAAAGTGATTGTCGCACCCGTGGATCTGAGACATGGCTGATACCACGCAGACGTACAAATTATATGCTACAGTCGCTCACGCACAACTTGCTGTGCTTGCTTAACAAATTACTGTCTGAAAATTTTGACTTAAGCGCATGTAATAGGAAAGAGACACGTGAAATTTTTTTCTCATGCCAGTTTTTGTGCAGCTAATCGTATTCAATGTATTTTCATTGCCTTTATGTTTTTCGTACTGTATACTTTTTTGTGCTGTGTTTTGATGTGTTTCGAATGTGTTTCGGTCAGTCAATTTAAAAAGTGTAACTGCACATGTGTTCAGAATTTTGTGTTGGCTATATACTGCTGCCTTGTACGGGCATCAGGCGCCCTCAAGCTGCCAATGGCAGCTTTTTTTGCCTCATGACCCCCAACGAGTCGTTGGAAATAAAGTTTGTAATTGAATTATATTTTTGAAGGAAATCAGACAGGCGTACAAAAATTATTCGCTCTATGCCCTTGGAAAATATTGGCAAAATAGATATAGGCCTATAATTATTGAGAACACCTTTAGAACCGCCTTTGTGTAATACAATCACTTTTGCCTTTTTAATTTCAAAAGGAAATACACCTGTATCTAGAGCTAAGTTATAAATGTAAGCTAAAATTTGACAAAAAATATCTATAACATGCATAACTGGTTGCATTTTAATTCCAAATGGGTCTTCCCATTTACTAACTTTCATACGCATGAAGGCTGACAGTACCTCCGTGCCGTCACACGAAGTAAGGAAGAGAGTATTGGACTTATAATTGTCTATGCAATCAATAGCACTACGATCATGCCCAGAATCTACAAGCGAAACGAAGTAGTCATTGAATTTGCCAGCTAGGTCTTTACCGGTAAATGTTTCGTTATCAATAATTAAACTGCAGGCACATTGCATTGCTCCTTACACAACAGTGTGTTTAGTCTTTTCCAAACGATCTTTTGATCTTTGATGCCATAAAATAGGTTGATGTGGCAGTCATTTTTCGCTTTCTTTACGACAGCATTTAGTTTATTCCGATGTTGTTTGAAGACTAAGAAGACTTCTAAGTCGCGACTTTTAAGGAAGTTCTTATACAGTTTGTTTTTCTTGGAAATCATTTTAAGAATATGGGCCGTGACCCAGGGCTTGAGAGCCTTTTTAGCTGCTTTAACCGTCTTGTATGAAAAACATTCTCTATAAATTAAAATGAACTGTTGTAAGAAAAAATAGAATGCTTCATTAGCATTTGTATATTTCAGTACAGGCCTCCAGTCAAACTTGATAACAGCAGTTCTGAAAGTATCTAACGTGTCACAATTAATATGCTGTATTTTCTTTTTTATTTTCATGCCAGGGTTAGTAGTATGTGTGACATCATAAGTACAAATTGCGTAAACTGGAAGATGGTCACTGAGGGAACTGTCAATGACTCCTGCCGATATAAGTACAGTTGACTTGCTGACAATTAACAGGTCAAACATTGTAGCTGACGAGGGAGTTACGCGTGTGGGCAGTTTAATGACATTTTTATGGAAATAATATTGCAAAATAAGCAACATACGAGTTCGGTGGGGAGAATTTTCGTCTATATTAGTGTTGAAATCCCCACCTACAAAAATAGTGCAACCACAAGCATGTGCAAATTCAAAGACATTCTCCATATATTCAAAAAAGTCATCGATATTGCCATCTGAAGGACGATAAACAACAACAAATAGAATTCTGCCAGTGCGCACAGAAACGATCTCGTAATGAGCTGTTGACGCAGTTATTTCATCTTCCTTTTCACAGTGCATGCTATCCAACACTAGCAAGCAAACGCCCCCGCCCCGTCTACCAACTCGATTCAGGTGAAAGTTATGATAACTGCTAAAAGAAAAACCTTCATGATAGCTAAGCCATGTCTCTGTGATCGTAACTGCTGTGTAATTGAACTAAAATTCATTTAGAAACTCATGTAAAATTTCTTCTTTACCTCTTGCGGATTGCTAATTAATATGCAAAAGTGACGATGCTGATTCTTTTCCAAGAGTCGCATTCAGGCCACTTGGTTTGGAGTAGCTGTTCATGGTGGTTGAGATTTTGTATTTAAAAGAAAAACACTACAAGCAAGTGCTGTCACGAGACTAGCTTTGCCAGGTCATCCTCCACACGAACAACATGTGCGGATTCTCCATTAGTTCTTCGGACACGCTCGTCTCGGTTTCAGAATGTTCTTGTATTGAAAATGCTTTTTATACAGGGAGCTAAATACACCTCAAAACGTGTTATACGCTCTGTCCACGCAAGAAGATGAGAATAAGTTTTCCCAATTTGTTTGCCTTACTTGGTGCCTAAACCGACCCAAAGTGTCTGCATTTATGTTATGAAAATAAAAGCTGTTGGTATTGATTTGCAACCAAGATCTTTTCTCTCCTCTGCAATTAGATAAATTAGCAATTTTCCACTGATAGATATCTCAATGGTACCTGCACGTACACTTTTTTGTGGCATATTGGCGAGAAAAACATCAATAAGTGTAGCAGTTCACGCAGTTATGCTCGCAGGACCAGTGAGCACATTTGTTGTGAAATATGAATCAAGACCCCTGGATAGGCCGATTTCATTGGATGTTCTTTATAGCATATCTGTATTGCTGTCTCCGCAAGCACTAATGTAAAGTTATGGGCCGAGACAAATGAAAAACATTCATCGAACCGCAATAAAAACCTTCCAACACGACCATCAGGGGCCTATAAAGGACAAGAATAATGCTGCGTGATTCACAAAAACTATTTCTATATCAGGCTCGGAATGAGAAAATTCTTCAGTGTATTCGCAACTTATCCCTTCTTTGAAATATAAACAAACGCCACCACCTCTTTTTGTTTTCCTCTATACAAAAATACTGCTGTGTTCTCCGAGCTGAAGCACATTCTGATCACTTCCAAACCATGTTTCTGTCAGCATGATAGCTGTGAATGCATAATTCATGTTTTCTAGCAAAAACACAAAATTCATTGTATCTGCTCTGTGCTGACGGGATATTCAAATGCAAATATGTACCACGCGACATAGGCTATTCATTAACTAGTAGAGTATATCCAGATGGGGAAGCAGACGAATTGTCCAGTACTGAAAAGAATACACAAACACTTGCAAGGAGAAATGTTATAGCAGAGTAGCAAGGTCGTCCAGGCTTTTGACTACATGAGCAGAACAGTGATGCGTTTCACGAAGAAAACCCTCGCTATTTCTACACCAGGTGTATTTATAAGCATATTCTTTTGCACACCCCTATTGAAAAATCCGGTATCGCGGCAAACCGGACTTTACCGGAACATATCGGTTTCATACCGGTCCGGTATCACTCTCATACCGGCGAGACCCGTCCGGTTTGATGGCTATACCGGTTCATACCGGTCCGGTATCGATCCCAAACCGGACAGACCGCTCCGGTACGGAGCTCATACCGCACAGTCCATTCCCGGTTCGAAGCTCAAACCGGACAGACCAGTCCGGTACGGAGCTCAAACCGGACATACCAGCCTGTATTCAGAGCGATATGTGCTGCGGTTTTGGTGCTTGGTCTGCAGATTGACTGTTGTACGCCAGCAGATATTTTTTAGGGGAAGGGGGGGGGGGGGGGGTTCATCGTGCGCATAAGTGCGATAATCAACACATACACGGTTTTGTTGAAAGGGCTAGGAAAAGGGCTAAGCGTGAGCTTCGCAGTGGCAAAACATGCAGTTTGTGCATGAAAGGCGGGGGCTGCATTAAGGGGCAAATGCGGTCAACCGCCATATTGGGTTCCCGTGCAGCACCCTGACAAAGCCAGGGCGGCTGTGTGCGGGCAAACGGCTGGTATACATCCGCCAGCAGCCTTCGTAAGTCCTGCGCAGATTACTCTGGATTTCACAGTGCAGAACTTCACTACTGGCTGATAAACATGGCGAGCCTCCGGTGACTGCGCCAGAGGCTCCAAAAGGTTTGTTACTGTCGCGTTCATTGCAGCAGCTTTCTTAATGTTCGCTAGCGGCAGTCTGTAGCGACGCATCGATGAAGAAAGAAAATTCTTGGTATTCGTGCAGGAATTTTTTGCACTTCTTCGTCAAGTGATTGCCCATTGATAACGCAACTTGTCCAAGCGCCATCGCTAGCGGCCCCACCCTTCACTCTATCAGGAAGACATACTAATCACAAATCGCCCAGAACATTTCTATCGACGAAGAAAAGGTTAATTCAACGGAGCCGGCAGCTTGGGGTGTTCCTTTAAGAGCGACGCTTCGTGCTAGCTAAAAGATACAGCGCTCGATAGAACAAAATAAAAACAAAAACCACCTGTGGAAACCTTACACGATTAACCCGTATTTGCGCAATTTTTTTAAACTTTTTTCTTTTCTCTCATCACCGCCTTCTCTGCTTTTCCTGGGTCCGAGTTGGTCGCAACCAAAAACCTGCTCATCCCTTGTTTTTCTGTCGGCCTTTGTTCCTTCCCCTTGGGCTCCTCTGTGTCTGTCCTGTCCCTCCTAGTGCCGTTACCCGAAACGGCGCTGAGGCGCTCACTCTTCAACCCACGACAGAACATTTTTTTTAAGCCGCCCTCCCGACCACGCTCCCCGAGAGGCTTCCATGAAGTGGCGAGGAGGTTCCGATACCGCTTGTTCAGAGCGCCAGGTCGCTGCGCGGTGACTTCATGCAGAAGTGCTCCCCCACCTTTCCTGCGTTTGTTTGGAACAGGTTTTTCTTCTCCCCTGGGGCTAGGTTGAGTGTCAAGCGATGAAGGTAGCTGCGAAAACACGCTGGCACTCGCTCGTTGCCGTTGAATTTGTGTTATACAATTTTTTGCGCCTTTCTTCTTGTTGCCTTGATCAGTCCATGATCAAAGATGACATCGCCTTTTATGCGTACGTCCAGTGCAAATATTGTGGAACCCTTGTTGAGGATTTTGCGGGGTCGCAGCGGAGCACCAGAGAGAGACGACCAGCGTGGCAGGCTTCTAGTTCCGAACTGCCCGTGCCGGGCGTGCGCCACGAGCACGCGCTGTCCGTCTTTATTTTCCTCTAGCGCGCGCTGTAACGCCGATCTCAGCGCCGGCGCTTTATAGCGTCGCCGGGCGCTACACCCTATCATCCTTGTCTCAGTGATGAATGACTTCGCTCCGAAAGACGTGAGTGGTGAACATTTGACCGGTGGAGGCCACGGCGCTGAAGGCGGATTTTATGACAGCGACGTCGTGCTGCTAGGACGTAAGTACGCATTTTAAAGCACTCTGTTCTTTAAGTACTGCCTCCGTCTCGGTTATATGCTCGGCGTCAACACAAACGTTCTAACTGACCAGTGTCTTTTTAACTAAAACTTTGTAGATTGCACAGCGTAGAGGGACGAAATAGCGCAAAATTTTCTTTCAGTTACATACCGAAATTGCTTGTCCTTCATGATAACACGACTGAACTAACTTTTATAGTTTGTATTCTTTCTTTACAGAGGCATATGGTGTATATGTGCGAGAGCAATCATCGATAAGCGTCCTTAGGGAGAGCGGCTCAAGACTTTGAACAAACATCACGCATCGCATCGATGCTGTGGTATGTGCCGTAAATAATGGAGGATGACCACGCAAGCATCGGAATCGTCCGAGCAACCTGTTTACACACCAAAAATGTTACGACGTAGATTTGCAATACATTATTGATTGAAATATGGAAGGCGTGAGGTGCATTCACGATACTGAGCATTGCCAATGCTCAGGGCCTGGCGTCTTGAGACGCCTGGCTTGTCTGTGGCTGGTGTGGGCCCACGAGGGCCCGCAATTCAGAGCCCCGTTTGTGCTACTGGTATATGCATTTGTAATTATTGCCTACAGGTCCACCTCGGGAATGGAATTTTTATTCCTTCCGCAACGTGGGCAGCAGTTATGGTGGCACCCAAAGATTCGCGTTTCTGCAAGGACGCAGCCTTTGGACGACTCCACAACTCCTGGAAAGGAGCGTTACAGGGCATGCTTGCCATCGGAACCTGAAGTCAGAAGCCTCCACAGTGGGCAGAAAGCCAATGACCCCTGAAAAGCTACAAGCCATTGGCCGTAAGATGCATGTCACAGTGCTCAATGCATTATGTTGTGTAAAGTAAAACTCTAGTTTGGGCGAGTTGGTTCATGATGAAATAAAAACTGGTATGGCGCAAGGAACGGGGACACAGAAGGCACACAAAACACAGGACTGACGCCAACTTTCAACTGGGGTTTATTGCACCAAGCCTGCCTTTTATACCACAACCAAGCCATATCAACGAAAGCGTAAACGTTGTACATAAAAAACTTCAATTCATGCGACCACTGGCAATATAGTAACGCTGATCATAACAATCTAATCTAAACAGAGCTTGGGAGGCCAACTTATTTTCTGGCCAGCAGAAACACATCAACCAAGGCAAAAAAGAAAAAAGAAACAAGGCACTGGGGCATGACAAATCCACACTAACGAATTATGAAACGCGTGATGAAGGCGAAACAGAGCAAAAATCGAACGACTATGAGATAAAACCACGTGAAAAAAGATAACCAACAATAACCCGGCAAAAAAAAAAAAAAACATGACCAACAATAACGCGGAAAAACATGACCAACAATAACAATAAGGAGGGATGAAGTCTGAAGATACAGCACCTAGCGTCAAGTGATAAAAACTGAAGATCATTCCTGAAGAACAGTCGTCCTAGCGTCTAAGAATCTAGAAATTGTAAAACACCGAAAGAAAGGACGAAATAAGAGCACAAAACCAAGGGAAATCTGCGAACTACAAAAAACCTTCTATAAAAGACGTCTCGGCGCTGCTAAGCATAATGGAAGGCCTGCTAACGCATTTGTTGCCAGCTTTTTCGATGAAATATGCCTCAACAATTTCTCTCTCAGTTTTATCTTTCCCACTCTTTAAAAATCTAGCTTTCTCGAATTCGGGACGGCAATTAGAACAGCTCTTGCAGTGGTCCACCAGGAAGCTTCTTTCGTTGTTGCGCAAGTTTCGGGAATGCTCACTTGCACGCTCATTAAAACAACGACCTGTTTGCCCGATGTAAACGAGGCCACAGCTAAGCGGTATCTCATAAACCACTTGTGTCCTGCATTGCGTGAACTTTTTTTGGTGTTTTATGGTGCAAGCCGGCCGCTTTTCTCTGTTGGTCATGGCACAAAGTCTTGAAAGCTTACAAGGCGCGGAGAATACAACTTGAACATTATGTCTGCTCGCTATTTTCTTAATGTTATGCGACACCTTGTGAATATACGGTATTACTGTTACTGATGAATGCGATACCGGCTCCCTGATGCAAGTGAGTTGCTTGAGTTTCTGCAAAAGCATTTCGCACACCGCCGAAATTAGACAAGGCGGATAACCTGCCTGTTTTAGCCTTTCAACTTGAGTGCGAAAGCTTGTGGACAACATGTGGGGGCAAGATTTGTTTAAGGCAGATTGCAGGGAGTTAGAAACAATCGCGCGTTTTACAAGCTTTGAATGAGCGCTGTCAAATGGTAGCAAGCCTTTCTTAGAACGCGGGTTGTACAGCCAGCAAAGACCTTTGTCCGGAAACATTAACTTGATATCTAAAAACTGGAGTTGCCTGTCCGTAGGGACCTCCTTGGTAAACGTGAGACCCGGGCCGTGGCTTGAAAAAACGGACACAGTCCTCGTGACGGCAGCGTCTAGATCCTGTTCCGGAATGTCCTTCAGAATGACCAAGAAATCGTCGACATACCTGTGTATGGAAACTACATGAGGGTCACTGATATTTCTGCTGATGTCCGCTCCTACCACTGAAAGGAAGATGTCGCAAAGGACGGGTGCAACAGAAGAGCCGATGCAGATTCCTTTCTTCTGGACGTAGAACTTTCCCTCGTAGGAAATTGCGGTGGATTTCAAGTAGAATTCCAATAGCGTAATGAAATTATCAGTGCTTATTCCAGTGGCATTTTGGAAGCGAACTTCTCCTGTAGACAGGGTTTTATCCCTGACCAGGAAAAAGAAAGAGTCATAAGCGACGGCGTTGCTTGCCTGAAGGCCACAGTACATGGCGGTCGTTCAAAAAAGCTGCCATTGCAGAAGCTTTCAACTGCGCTAAAGGACAATGACCTCGTACCGCTACAGGCTGATAAGGAGGGTGGCTTTGCTCTCCTGTCCGCTGGTGTATTCCGTGAAAAGGCATTGGCTGCAATTCACAAAAACTTCAAACAGGTCCCGTTTAAAGTTCGAAAAGAAAAAGGAGAAGCTCTTCAAATCCTAGAAGATTTGCATCTAGAAGGCATTAAGAAATTGGCAAAGGGTGAAAAGAGAGGATTTCTTGAAGTGTTCTTCACTGTAAAGACCCACAAGCCTGGATTCCCGCTGCGCACCATCGTGTCAGAACAAGGAACTTGGCAACGTCTCGTTAGCCGCTACCTCCAGACAAACCTTGGCACCCTGGTAACCGATGACCCTTTCGTTGTGCGCAGCTCATCGGACGTTATTAAGCATTTAGAAGCTTTGCCCGCCCAGAAGTACACCGCGTTCTCCATTGACATAGAGGAACTGTACTATTCGGTTCCTCACCAAGGACTCCTAAGAGCGGTCAGGGATAAAACCCTGTCTACAGGAGAAGTTCGCTTCCAAAATGCCACTGGAATAAGCACTGATAATTTCATTACGCTATTGGAATTCTACTTGAAATCCACCGCAATTTCCTACGAGGGAAAGTTCTACGTCCAGAAGAAAGGAATCTGCATCGGCTCTTCTGTTGCACCCGTCCTTTGCGACATCTTCCTTTCAGTGGTAGGAGCGGACATCAGCAGAAATATCAGTGACCCTCATGTAGTTTCCATACACAGGTATGTCGACGATTTCTTGGTCATTCTGAAGGACATTCCGGAACAGGATCTAGACGCTGCCGTCACGAGGACTGTGTCCGTTTTTTCAAGCCACGGCCAGGGTCTCACGTTTACCAAGGAGGTCCCTACGGACAGGCAACTCCAGTTTTTAGATATCAAGTTAATGTTTCCGGACAAAGGTCTTTGCTGGCTGTACAACCCGCGTTCTAAGAAAGGCTTGCTACCATTTGACAGCGCTCATTCAAAGCTTGTAAAACGCGCGATTGTTTCTAACTCCCTGCAATCTGCCTTAAACAAATCTTGCCCCCACATGTTGTCCACAAGCTTTCGCACTCAAGTTGAAAGGCTAAAACAGGCAGGTTATCCGCCTTGTCTAATTTCGGCGGTGTGCGAAATGCTTTTGCAGAAACTTAAGCAACTCACTTGCATCAGGGAGCCGGTATCGCATTCATCAGTAACAGTAATACCGTATATTCACAAGGTGTCGCATAACATTAAGAAAATAGCGAGCAGACATAATGTTCAAGTTGTATTCTCCGCGCCTTGTAAGCTTTCAAGACTTTGTGCCATGACCAACAGAGAAAAGCGGCCGGCTTGCACCATAAAACACCAAAAAAAGTTCACGCAATGCAGGACACAAGTGGTTTATGAGATACCGCTTAGCTGTGGCCTCGTTTACATCGGGCAAACAGGTCGTTGTTTTAATGAGCGTGCAAGTGAGCATTCCCGAAACTTGCGCAACAACGAAAGAAGCTTCCTGGTGGACCACTGCAAGAGCTGTTCTAATTGCCGTCCCGAATTCGAGAAAGCTAGATTTTTAAAGAGTGGGAAAGATAAAACTGAGAGAGAAATTGTTGAGGCATATTTCATCGAAAAAGCTGGCAACAAATGCGTTAGCAGGCCTTCCATTATGCTTAGCAGCGCCGAGACGTCTTTTATAGAAGGTTTTTTGTAGTTCGCAGATTTCCCTTGGTTTTGTGCTCTTATTTCGTCCTTTCTTTCGGTGTTTTACAATTTCTAGATTCTTAGACGCTAAGACGACTGTTCTTCAGGAATGATCTTCAGTTTTTATCACTTGACGCTAGGTGCTGTATCTTCAGACTTCATCCCTCCTTATTGTTATTGTTGGTCATGTTTTTCCGCGTTATTGTTGGTCATGTTTTTTTTTTTTTTTTGCCGGGTTATTGTTGGTTATCTTTTTTCACGTGGTTTTATCTCATAGTCGTTCGATTTTTGCTCTGTTTCGCCTTCATCACGCGTTTCATAATTCGTTAGTGTGGATTTGTCATGCCCCAGTGCCTTGTTTCTTTTTTCTTTTTTGCCTTGGTTGATGTGTTTCTGCTGGCCAGAAAATAAGTTGGCCTCCCAAGCTCTGTTTAGATTAGATTGTTATGATCAGCGTTACTATATTGCCAGTGGTCGCATGAATTCAAGTTTTTTATGTACAACGTTTACGCTTTCGTTGATATGGCTTGGTTGTGGTATAAAAGGCAGGCTTGGTGCAATAAACCCCAGTTGAAAGTTGGCGTCAGTCCTGTGTTTTGTGTGCCTTCTGTGTCCCCGTTCCTTGCGCCATACCAGTTTTTATTTCATTATGTTGTTTGTCGGTGCCCAATTAAGTGATAAGCTGGGGGCATTACGTACTACCGATCATATTTTCTTTTCTGCAGGTGTTTTGACTACTTCATTGGCCAGCACCCTGTAGAGACCCCAGCGCCGGTAGATCGTCGCAAAGAGTTAAATTATTACCTCAGTGAGCTGGTTCAAGACATGCGAAAAAAATAAACATCTTTTGAAGTTTTTGATGCATTATAATACTCAGCAAGCTACCAATACTTGGTAAAAGCTGGGAGCAAATAACACAATTGCACATCGACTGCAATACGAGTCGCTGATAATCGCAGATTACCAGTCTCTGAGGCTTTATATATTGCAGCATTTGGCATGTACACTTATGGCCCCATTTTTTGGGCAGATTTAGTCCAAGTGGGATATATTTGAAGCATTTTATTCCTGCCTTTGTCCTGTGATACAGGGCCCTCCTGTATAATACTGGCCTAGCCTATAGAATACAGTACTGTCCTGTATGCCGGTATGAATTCTAAACCGGAACCGCATACCGGGTTATTGTACAGGATTTGCGATACCGGATTACCGGAGTATCCTGTACAAAACAGGAGAGTCCTGTATTATACAGGACTGTCCTGTTTTATACAGGATATTCCGGTAATCCGGTATCGCAAATCCTGTACAATAACCCGGTATGTGGTTCCGGTTTAAAATTCATACCGGATTTTTCAGTAGGGACTGTTTGGTTGCAGAAAAGCTTCCTGGATGCATTCCCCAAACTCTCGGTTATGAACACGGAAAACTCCTTTTCCGCGAGAATCTTTTGGAAAGTCAGGTATCGCGCTATGGCTGATTGAGAAAAACGGATGATAACATAAGCCTCCTTGCCTTCTCTCGTAAGAAACCTGTGCAGTGCCCCTCAATGGTCAACTAAGAATTGTGCACATCTTACACACCGACATTCGCTCGGAACACGCAGATGTGAAACCCGATAAGACAGCCACTTTTTCAAGCTATTATTCCGTCACACTCAACATTTCGAATTCTAACGTGTTCGTTACGTGCGAATAATATTTCAGTACACTAACAAGTTTCATTTAAATGTTCATTTAGAACCTCCAGAGATGTTCCGTTTCTACGCGAAACTTATGGCGTATAAAATGTATTAAATTTAGATTGAGTGATGATTGTTTCTGACATCTAAGCATTGCAACCTTGCTGTGAGGGAACGACGGTATTCCCTCTGTTACTTGTGTGTCGTGTAACTGAAACTTGCAAGCGATTACTCTTGGGGCTGGGGATGAAGCGTAGTGAAGTTGCATTCAACCAGCTTCCCCTTTATCCCATATTTTCACATCTAGTCTGATATAAAATGATCTGATTCTGATTATCAGCAGACGGAGATATTAGATTCCCATATCCTTCATGAACTCTCAGGCACCCGTAAGTATTGCGTTGAAGCTCCTCCGTCTCAGCCGGCTCAAGACAGTGAAGCTGTTAGGTGTGTACAAGTGCCTACTACACGTGGTGAATGTAGAGTGTGGTGCATACAAAAGCTGAGACAGCTGATGCGAAGGAAAGTTCACGTTCCCGAACTACTCCTATATAACCAGTCCTACAGAGTCTGACAAGAAACAGAAGCGCAAGCCCGGCGCGATCCTTGGTTAAAGCACGCAAAGGCCAGGAGCAGGATGGCGAGGCGGATTCTCTCCAGACTCCAGAACATAGACTCATTCGCAACTTCATCTTTGGCGCCACCCAAGAAGCGTCCGGCATGTAGCTTCATTTTATGAGCATGGACGCGACAACCACACGGCATCAACGCGAAAGAGCCGCTCAGCGCTGCCCGCGGCTCAGTGACTACTGCGCCCGGCTTCCACGACCAGGATGAGGGCTTCGTACCCGATCGCTGCGAACGATGCGCTGAAGCAAATTTCAGGGGAAGTGGGGATAGCAGCCCATTCCAATAAAGGCTTCAGTTCAACTAGATGCTGGCGTGAACAGCAGCTTGCGCTTGTTGGTTTTCCATCCTGACGTTAACAGTGCAGAACGTAGACGGGACACAAGAGAAGCACACACAACTCGCAGGCTATGATCTCATTTCCCCGCCGGTGAAGCCTTGAGTGGTAAAATTACGAAACGTGTACCCATTTTTAAGCGTGTGCCGTAAGCCCGGCACTGACAGGTGTGTGTGTTCGCATGAACTGCTTGATTCGGGATCTTTTAGAGCCCTACAGGCGAAGTATCCTGAAATCATTCATTAAGTGGACTTATGTAACTCTGCTCGAGTTTATTGGTTTTGAGGCTAGACCCACAATTTGCAGAATGTAATCGTTTTCAAATATTTTTAGCCTGAATTACACCTCTGGAGTATAGTTTTCAAGGAACTTAAAATAATGAGGTAAAAAACAAGAAACTTTAAGGCTACTAGTGTGTTTGGCTTAGGCTAAAGATCACCCTGTGGGAAAGGTGCACAGCCGGCTACAAACAATGTAGCTCGTGTGCGAGATAGGCGAAAAAACAAGTAGTCCGAAAAATATTCCTTTCGCCTAGGTCCAGGCCGTCCGAAGGTACTACAGTAGCTAACATAGGTTCTTAACTAAGGTTTTACGTGCGTTCTGGAAGGCAGTTGCAAAAAACCGCGGAGATAAAGCTTTGAGGGTACAGTGTTGTTCTTAGGAATCTGCACTCAGCCACACCATGTCATCGCCATGCCGATAGCGCTTTCGCGCTATAGTTGGTTCATTGCTTAATTTTAACAAAAACTGTGTGTATGTAGACAAGGGCGAGGACGTGAAGGAATCGTTACTACTTAGTGATGAAGGAAGCCAGCAGGAGGCGCAATAGGAAAAAAAAACTTACGGAGAATTTGTTTTTGAGTTGATGATTGAAGAACTTGTATTATAGTCAAATAATTTCTAACAAATTATTGGCTACCAAGCAAAAGAAAAAAACAGCATGCCTCCAATAGAAATTGAACCCATGACATCCATGTCTCGAACACGGTGCTCTGCCAAATGAGGTATAACGGTGGATATCCAACATTCCACTTTGGAGAGTTTTTGTTATATGTAACCAGTTGATGACAGCGTTCACCAGCGCCACACTCGTCCACAGCGTCTTTTTTTGCGACATATGTGTCGCTGATAAGTTTTCATCGTCGAACATAAAGAGAATAAATAAATGATCCCCCCCTCCCCCCAATTTATTTTCAGTTATGCGGTAGATCGCATGTTTTCGTTTCTTTATGCGGCCACAAATACAGCGCTCTCTCCAGTGAAGCGTAATGCGCGGCATCCTGTGGCCGTCAGTGTATTCTCACGTTTTCTTATAAAGAAAGCGCCTTTTGACGTATACAAAATCCCAACCTCAGAATTCACCAGGTTAGCGCTTCCTCTTATGGGATGGAGATGAACTTTTTAGAGTGTAAATATGCCAAACACGTTGAGTAGACACTTTCCTTAGTTTCGAAGTTCACCCATGAGGCACGAGTTTACAAGAGTAATCTTCGTGTTTTTTGTTGCCTTTTAGTTGGCACGGAAGCAGCATTTGGAACACCATGGCTCATGCAGCGCATCTTTACCCTTCGCAGACGATCTTCTCGTTTTTGGTACTGCTGTGTCCGCCCCCGGCATACTCGGCGGATGACATTTCCACACCGCTGCTACAATCAAGCGATGACGCATTCTACCAGCAGCCCTTCAACTATCTTCACCTGGATCCACTACAGTTAATGCGCCCGGCTTTCTACGTACCTTCATCGTCGACTCTGACGTCACATCGCAGTGGCAATTTAAGCGGCTGTCTGAGCGACAGTCCGTTTAGTTGGCACGGAAGCAGCATTTGGAACACCATGGCTCATGCAGCGCATCTTTACCCTTCGCAGACGATCTTCTCGTTTTTGGTACTGCTGTGTCCGCCCCCGGCATACTCGGCGGATGACATTTCCACACCGCTGCTACAATCAAGCGATGACGCATTCTACCAGCAGCCCTTCAACTATCTTCACCTGGATCCACTGCAGTTAATGCGCCCGGCTTTCTACGTACCTTCATCGTCGACTCTGACGTCACATCGCAGTGGCAATTTAAGCGGCTGTCTGAGCGACAGTCCGTTTAGTTGGCACGGAAGCAGCATTTGGAACACCATGGCTCATGCAGCGCATCTTTACCCTTCGCAGGTGTGTAAAAACGTTTCGCTTTATGCTAAGAAAAGTGACGACCCGTTCTTGCTATTGCTTCCGTGCCAACAAGTGCTTTGTGAAATTGTCTGCGATTGTTTCTCAATGGCGATGCTCATACTGCGCTCCGGTGATGTAGAGACTAATCCGGGGCCCACCACGCGTAATACTGAAGCATTACTTGAACTGCAACATTTGCCCGCCAATCCTTCGGAGCAGATGGAAGTTCTTTTTCGGCTATTAAAGGACCTCCAGGCACGATCTGTAGAATCCGCTAAGGGCCAGGCCGAGTTGGTTAGCGACGTTAAGGCAATTAAGGTTGGTCAAAAGAACATCGAGACCAAAATTGAGGCAATCCAGACGAGGTTAGACAATCTTGAAGAAAAAACAAAGGTATTAGACCGTCTCGATGATGACATTGCTGGAATTCAAGTGTCAGCACAAGTCCAGACAAATCGGCTCGACTCTTTAAAACTGCGTGTTGACGAACTTGAGGATAGATCTCGACGCAATAATTTAATTTTTCATGGAATCCCTGATTCTCGCGAATCATGGGAACAGTCAGAGTCGAACGTAAGGGCAGCACTAGCCGAAGCAATCGACAGCCTACCCGACACAGCAATAGAACGCGCCCATCGCATAGGTCGCTACACGCCCGATAAGTGTCGCCCAATTGTTGTCAAGTTCGCCAGCACGAAAACAAAAGACAAAGTACTTTCCGTGCGAGCAAAGCTAAAAGAAAATGATGTCTCTATTTCCGAAGATTTTTCGCCCGCCACACGCCATGCCCGAAAAAAACTAATTGAGTACGCTAAAAGCCAGCCCCAACCATGTACTTTCCAGTTAAGATACACTAAACTAGTCATGAATAAAAAACAGTTCGTCTATGACCCGGCAACAGACACCATCAGCGAAAATGCCGCGTACGAACCACGAGATAGCGGCGAGCATGTTGATTGTCAACACGTCCCAAGTTAGGAAAGCGCGAGGGGAAGTGGACAAGACGCGTCCCACGTATCAGTTTTTTTTACTAATATTCGTAGCATCATGAATAAACGCGCTTCCTTAACTTCTGTCTTAGATACTTGCAATACCGATATTTTAGTGCTTACAGAAACGTGGCTGCATTCACAGGTTCAAGATCACGAACTTTTTCAGACCGCTCATCGTTTTTCACTCTATCGTTGTGACCGAACAATGCGACAGGGAGGCGGCGTGCTCTTAGCCATTTCGAAAGATCTTGCATCCCAGTGTATTCATGTATCTACTGACTTAGAAATGGTTTGGGCCATCGTTGAACTAAACCACCAGAAGATAATCATTGGTGTTTGTTACCGCCCCCCAAACCATTCATCAAACTTCGTTAATGAGGTACATGATATCATTAACATCGTTACATGCCGTTATCCCACGTTACCTTTATTTCTGCTTGGCGATTTTAACCTACCAAATATAGTATGGAACACTGGATCTCCAACCTTACAGCCTTTTTCTTCATTAGCCAATGAGTTCTTAGAAATGTGCTCTGTTTTTTCGTTTTCACAACTTGTTACGCAGCCTACAAGAATTATGGAATCTGTCGCAAACACACTGGACCTTGTATTAACAGCGCAACCTGATCTTGTTTCCGACATCACGTACTTACCCGGCTTGAGCGACCATTCGGCCCTTTCATTCAACTTGAATATCTTGCGACCAAAAACCGTTAAAAAATTCAAACCGTTTCGAAATTATGCAAAAGCTAATTTTGAAGCCATTAATACTGAATTATCAGTCTTCCTTGACGTCTTTCTACAAGACTTTGACTGCCGTAGTGTTCAGTCTAACTGGAATATGTTTTCTTCCAAAATTGCTGAATTAACAAACAAATACATCCCACTTCGCACCCTTGTCTGTAACCATAACGCTCCATGGTACAGCACCTGTCTCAAGCGCTTGTCTAATAAAAAAAAGCGTCTCTACAAATCTGCGAAAGGTTCTGTTAGCATAACACGGTGGACTAAATACAAACTGGCAGCCCATGAGTATTTAACCGCGCTTAAACAAGCAAAGAATAACTTTCTTCATAATACCCTGCCATCAATGCTTAAAACCGACATAAAAAAATTCTGGCGTGTGATTAACCCCAAAGCGGATGACATGATAACCTTGATTGACAGCTCTTCCAATGTTATTCCAGCTAACGAATGTGCGTCTGTACTTAACGAAGTTTTCCTGCGCAACTTTTCTTCAACTACCAATATTACGCCCCAATCTACGCACAACAATGTTTATCCAGCAATGTTTCCCATAACCATTGAAGCAGAAGGCATCGAATCAATAATTTCATCTCTAAAACCATCTTCCGCTCCTGGGCACGATTTAATCAACGCGAAATTTTTGAAAAACACGAGCTGTTATTCTTCCATTTTTCTAACAAAGATATTCCAGCAGTCGCTCGAAAAAAGTTCTTTGCCGGCTGAATGGAAGGTAGGGAAGGTGATCCCACTCCATAAATCAGGTGACAAGCATTGTCCTTTTAACTACCGGCCTATTTCGCTCACTTGCATCCCATGTAAAATTCTAGAACATGTCCTTGCCTCAAATCTAGCTAGCTTTCTCGAATCTAATTCATTTTTCTCACCATCGCAACATGGCTTCCGCAAGACTTATTCATGTGAAACACAACTAGTATCATTCACGCATCAGCTAAACGTCATCCTTGACCGCTGTTCACTTGCCGACTGTATATTTTTAGATTTCTCGAAAGCATTTGATAAAGTATGCCATAACCTTCTAATGTTTAAGTTACATCAACTTAACATTGATCCCAAACAGCTTGCTTGGATCGAATGCTTTCTTTTTAACCGTTCGCAATTTGTTTCTGCTAATGACTCAACCTCGCAGCCAAGTAAAGTACAGTCCGGCGTACCTCAAGGGTCGGTACTTGGTCCTCTACTTTTCTTAATTTACATTAATGATCTACCCTCTTGTGTTTCCTCTAACATTCATTTATTCGCAGATGATTGCGTCATCTACAGGGAAATAATTTGCGACGATGACATATCTTCTCTTCAATCAGACCTTAACGCTATCTGTATTTGGTGCCAATCATGGTCAATGGAATTAAACATCAAAAAATGTAAATTTCTGCGTGTATCAAGAACATCCGGCCAGCTACCTTCCTATCACCTTAATAATGTCCCTCTAGATCCTGTTTCTTCTTACAAATATCTTGGTATCCATATTACTAGCAACCTCACTTGGTCCATTCACACTTCTTACGTAATTAATAATGCTAATCGCATGCTGGGATATCTAAAACGTAATTTCTCTAAGGCACCTTCTTCCCTAAAACTACTTCTATATAAGACACTGGTCCGCTCAAAGCTAGAGTATGCTGCAGCAGTGTGGGATCCCTTTCAACAAAACCTAATTCACTCATTAGAAATGGTCCAGAATAATTCTGCTCGTTTTATTGTATGTAATTATAACCGAACTGCCAGCATCTCTGCAATGAAATTAAATCTCAGCCTGCCATCTTTAGCATCTCGCCGTAAAGCCCTTAGACTCTCACTTTTTCACAAGATATTTTATCATCCTTCACTTCGCCACGAACTGATCTCCCCTCCCCAATACATTTCATCAAGGCTAGATCACAATAACAAAGTCGGAATTCCATTTTGCAAAGCCAATGCCATGTTTCAGTCATTTCTTCCGCGCACAGCTGCTGAGTGGAATCACCTTCCTGCATCTACTGCTACCATTACTGACAACCAACGCTTCAAAACAGCATTAGAAAACTTCGTATAAGTAGGCGCATCATCTTTTTTTTTAATTCTATATTATTGTTGTTTTTTGTACGAGCGTTTTGTTTGTTTGTTTTTCACTGTATTGCTGCGCTGTATTTTGTGTATTTTGTGTATTATATACTATTAACCAGCACACCAAGAACCCAACAGCTAATAATGTATAACTAGGAGCAATCATTTTTGTATTACTAATTAGTTTGCTGCACTGTACATTTTTTTTTTCTTAAATTTTTGTAACCACTCCCCTCTATAATGCCTCTGGCCCTGAGGGTACACGAAATAAATAAATAAATAAATAAGAAAACCATTTTGATGTTAGCGCTTAAATCTTGATTGTTAGGATTTTTCAGCCCATAGTTTTTCATGGGATGGCGTCCCTGCTTAAAATATGCGATGGAGCCCGGAAGGGAAAAGAAAGGAATGGGCAACGAGAATTAGTTGGCCCATTTTGTCAAACTGGTGTTCACTGATAGTGTGAAATAGCAAGGAAAGATGAAAAAGAAATACTAAAACACAACGCACGAAATTTAGAAAAGATTCTCTGACGTACCAAAGAAAAAGTGCTCAAATTTGGTAATACTTTATTCTAAAAGGCTATTTGTAAATGGCACAGTCACATTCGGAACGACAAAATCAGCGATGAAGCCTGCGTGAAGACACGTATGCTCTGTAAAACTATTACTTCATCTAGGCTCAGGCGGCAGGTTTCATTGCAACAGTTAAGTGTAAAAGTGAATATGACTAAGACAATTGCTATTAAAACAGCAGATAAGATTGATTCAGGAAGCATTAGACCAGAAAAACAGTTGTGAACGCGAAAAGTTCGTGGAAAAATTAATACATTCCGAGAGGCCACTGGCGATGTTAGCGTTGTTTAGAGGAAGAGAATGCTCTCAGTTTAAGCGACGCCTAGTTGTGGAGGTCGGATGCCGCACACATTATCTTCACACATTGTCCAGGACATCCAGGCGGTTGTCACTGCTGCCGGAGTAGTTCTTGAAGGTCTGCTTCTCCGCTGCATGGTAGAATAAGATATGAGTATCGGGCCGAGTAGGCCAGGAACAAGTTGGCAGCATTGAACGCGGCCGAACTGGATCTTATCCCCGCTCTTTAATCATAACAGCTGCGATACTCCGTTTCGAAAAGCCGGTGTTGCCCGTGGTCACAGTCAGGACGCATACCGTGGGGCCGCATAACAGATAGGCGTTTGACTGCTCACAGTGGTGGAGATTTTGTCCAGTTGATATGACAGAGTAATACTAAAGCAGCGCGGGAAGTACAGGAAAAAATATAGGGACATTGACAACCGTTATCGATGCTTCCTGACACATATACGGCTTTATATATTTTGTGTTCCATACAACAATTAAGCGCTTTGTCCAGACGGCAACAGGGCTGCCACACTCGGCGACCCCTTCAGCCCCATCGGAGGCCATATTTCAATGCATTGACATTATGGGGAGATTTTCAAATGGTGCTACGCACAAGTTCCGGGCGGGACTTCGTCACACGAACATAGGTGAACGAGACTCCACCAGCACATATTGCGCGATTAAGAGGCAAAAAGGACAACGGTTGTACAATGGGTCTTTATTGAGCTGTGATAAAAATCTGCCCACACGATTGGTTCGGAAGCAGGCATTAAATACAGGCATAAAGTAATGGGAATTAAGTAATAAACAACTTTAAGCATCGCCTACGGGGTAAGTGGAACTATCATCAGTGGAACAGCGGTGGCGGGGAGTTGCGGGCATTCCGGGAAGACGGTTCGAACACACTACATATCTAAATGCAGCAAATCTTTTTAGTGTGCTACCACTTGAGCTTCCACAGAGCAGCTGAGTCGTCTGTGTCGTCCCTGTGTGTCGAGATGACGCCACAAGACCGTGTAATTCAGCTGACCCGCCTGCCACGTAGATTGATAATGTGGGGATATTAGAGTGCTAGCACTCATTAATTTCGCCCACGTTTGCCCGCTGCCATCTGCGACTTTCAAAAGTTCTATGGCTGGGTGCCATCCGCCTTGCTGCCAAGTGGGTTATCTTGGTCACGTGACAACCTGTCCGTCCGATTCTGAGCGAAGTGTCCAGAGTGGCAGATGGACGTTCAGTGAATGATTAGTCGCGAGATGTTAGGTAAAAGCAACCTGGGTCGTACTACGGCCTGCGGCGGCTGCACCTGCCATAGGAGGGCAGTGGCGAATCGACTGCTGCTGCATGGCTCCGCCTAAATAATTAGAGAGATTTCCAAAAATCTATGGGTATAAGGTAATGAATAGATAACGAGAGAATGAAAATCGAAACGCAAAAGAACCTTATTCGCATCCAGCCTAAGCATGGTAAATCGCCGTTTTTTTTTGCCGCGTTTCTGTGGGCACGGTTTTCGACATTCAGCTGTACTGAAATACAATTTATTGAAAACAATATTATATGGTCAGAATTTTGTGGTACCCACGAAAGTGGTTAAAATAATGTCTTTAAAACTATTCCGGCTTCTCCCTACGACGCTATGCAAGCGAACATACGCGAATGCTTCTGCAGCAATGATGTCGTGCTTCTATGACGTACACGGTCGTCCACTCTTAGAATGCGCTAGCGCATGGCCGCGCTCTTCAGAGGGCCACCGCGTTCGACACAGTCACTCATCGCAGCAAAGTGGCGCAGGAGACGTTGCACCTGGACGTGGTGCTTCGCGTCATCTGCCACTTCGCTTCGATGCGCAGCCGTTTCGGACGCAGTGACCCTCCAAAGAGCACGGCCATGCGCTAGCGCATTCTAACTAAGAGTGGACGACCCTGTACGTTATGTTCCACGCAACGAGGGGCAGACTGGGGTATCTGTGGGGAAATTATTTTATGAGGAAATCAACTGTTTTTCATCGTTTTCTTTCTTTTCCTGGGATTACAGCACCCAAAGAGAATTCGTCCAACCTGCCTCCGCCATTGACAATCCATTCGTATGCAAAATCTGCTCAGCATTCTTCGTATTCTTTTGTTTCGATACGTGAATTCGAGATTTCTCCCTGTCTGCTAAGCAGGTGACATACCTTGATCTGCGGCATCCGGGGCCTCCGCGAAGACTAAGAACTGCTGTGTTCCTCTGCGGACATCCTTCCGAACTGCAAGCAAAGCGAGGGACGATGCATCCATGGTTGCAGCAGCACAATATCTAAGTCGATGGTGGCGTTGTGGTGACCTTGTCGTAGAACACAAGCACTTCGTAGAAGACCACGACAAAAAAGGGGCCACATGTGGGCTTTTACTGCATGAGGCGGATTTCGGGTCGCTTGACGGCGGAGTGAATCACTTGCCCGTCAACGCAACGGTTTGGTCGGTAAACCTTTTTCCGAACATCTATCCTCAGAAGGGCCGAACACCGGGCCGGGGGAAATCTTCTACCCATTGGAAAACGGATGAGCACCCGGCGGCACAGGGGATTGAACCGAGCACCACCCGAATGCGAGACAGATGCTCCACCAGAAGGCCACCGCAATTTTCTTACAGGCTCCTATGGTGACAAATTACACGGATGGATTATAGATTACTCGCACCACAGGACTCAGGTTTGTTAACTACAATCAAAAACACTCATTATCATTTCGCATTTGATGAGTTGTTCAAGATAGTTTCGTTCTCGGACCTTTTTTATTCATAATATACATCAATGATGTCATACAAGTTATTTCTAACACCCCTGTTAAGCTTCGTGTGTACCCAGACGACTGTGTTCTGTATAGAAATGTGTTTAGTGTTAGTGACCAGGCTTTGCAAAACAATGTGTTTTCTTTTTTTATGATTGCAGCATAACGTGGCAAGTCAAGGTCAACTTTCTGAAAACGGTGTCAGTGACCTCTACAAATAAAAACCAACCCTTGCAATTTGACTACGGCAGTGCGGAACACACATTAGAAAGCGCCTACGAATTCAGGTACATTGCCATTGTATTCTCCCCCAACCTAAAATGGCATAAGCATATTCACACTATATGCACAAAATCATTTTCATCAGATTCATTTTTAACCGCTATGACCGCAACTTTTGCCCTTCAAGTCATTACCATGTGTTGGCACTAAATGCCCTCGGGCATCGGCGGATCTGTGACCGGCGTATCATAGTACACAAAATTGTGCACAAGTCATTCTACGTAGCTACTGCCATTTCATTCACCATTCACGAGTCATCCTGCACGTGTGACCCGCCGCACCGATCCAATGAACATTATACCATTCACGTCATCGCTTGATGCCGCAAATTTTCTTCTTTCCCGCACACAGCTGAGTTGTGCAATGAACTCGATGGTTCGTTAAGACAGCTACCACCTCAGCAGTTTGTGAAACAAGTGCCTACTTATGTATTGTGGCCTTCATTTCTATATAACCACTCCTGCAATGTCTCATACCTGAGACAGCATTATCTGTAAATAAATAAAGGGCCCTTAAACCGAACTTACCGGCACGCAGTAACAAAGCCAAAATGAGAATACCTGCGCTCCTGGGATGAGTGTCACCTTCCGACTTTCCTCATCTCAGTTTTTCACGTTTTGTGGAAAATCGGCAACTGAAAATCTAATTTTGACGAGTGGTGCCTTGCGAACAGGGATCGAGACATTGGGTTAGGTTTGCTGTTAAATCGGTATTGAGCGTTCACAGATTTACGGAGGCAGTTAGTGACACATGCACAAGAAATTAGCAGGGAGCGTTGCTTCGACCGCACAGTCAGCCTTTGGAACTCGCGCTCTCTGGGAAGCCACTCTCCTCTCCTTTCTCAAGGCTCCCTGAAGTCGCACTCGCGTTCAGACCATGTAGCCTCGGCCAGCGAAACGTGTTATGGTCATCACCAGCGTTATCTCTTTTATTTTATTGTGAATCCCTTTTATTTTTAATGACTAGCTTGAAAAATGTGCCGGCTCGCTTCGCCTTAAGTTTTTTTTTCGTATGCAGCAGCTATATCTTAACGGCACTGAAAGGGGCGCAAACGTTGGTGCTAACGACAAGGCTTCAACATAAATTGAGGAGAACGCAGCCAGAGCTGATGAAAGAAAAATTACACTCCTAACGTGAAGAGACGAAAACAGCGTAGTTGGTCAAGGCTCAAACACAGGTCTATGGCATTAAAATTGATACGAAAAAATTTGGCTTCAGCAGAGCCCGCAATGCAAAAAAAAAACTAACCGATAGCCGTTAAATGTAACAGACTGGACTCCCAGAAGAGGAATCGCAGCAGGGGCCAGCAGAAAGTTAGGTGGACGGATGAAATTACAAAATGGGCCAAGATATGGCGGGCGTGGCTGGCACAGGATAGAGTTTACTGGAGAGGTATACCACCCGCCTATGTCCTGGACAGGAATAGTCAGACTCATAATGATAGTAATAATGAAACATTCACAAGCAAGCCGGAGCCCAGTCTGCACCTTTCGGCAAGTGGGCCCTTTGCGCATCTTGAGAGTTAGCAGCCTACGAATTTCAGTGTGTGCAGGCGCTTTTCTTTTAAATGTGTATGCTTCGTCTTTCGGCTAACAATCGTGATCTGTTAACGAAACGCTGAACTCAAGATTGTCGCCTAGTCTGATACAAAAGTGCCAGAGATCATTCTCCTCCTATTGTTATCAGCATCACACTGATAGTCTTTAGAACAACTTATAAAACGACGCTATAAAGAAGTCAACGAATGTACGTGCTGCAGTGTGCAGAGTTATGCTCGCACCCTATGTCAAAAATACGGTTCTCCACTGTATAAGACCACGGTCGTTCTCCCCATTACATACAATCGCGCTCTGTTACACAAAGAACATGTTAGCACTGTGAAAATTCCTTTAAGCGTAGGTGATGCGAGAGAATCAAGGTAAAAAGATTCTGTTGTTTGAGCTGCTGGCAGAGGAGTTTCTTGAAGACGTGGAACATTTCAGATTGATAACACAGGTGAGCGATAACGATGATTAAGCCGATGAGAGTGATAAAGGATAGGAGCTCAGGTAATTGGTGATGTTGTCTAGCAGGTAAGAATATATGACTTCTTCTTGGTCCTTATTTTGTTCTTTTACACGAGCCAGCCTTCTTTAAGCTCTTCCTTGCTATGCAATCCAATTAGCATGCCATTGTTTTAAATCATGCTTGTACCTCCCTGCTAAAGCCACCGTGCGGTGATTGTAGTATCTAGAAATAAATGATTAAAAAGTAACTGGTTCCAAGCTTTCGGCTGAAAAAGAAAAAAGTCACCGCTTGTGGGGTAGCCCGGAGCACACTAAGCTCCAGAACACATTCCACATCGTTCCGAAAAATGGCCGCCGTGTACCAGCAGAAGTGGAGTTTGTCGCTATCTGCTACCGGGCTAAGCGTAAGAGAGATTCGCGACAGTACAAACCGGACATGCTTAGCGCGCTTCACTCTCGTTCACAAAAATAAAAGCGTCAATGACAGCAAAGAAACAGCCGGTCACTAAAAGCAGCTCTCAGGCATGTTCCGCACTTCTGACATCAAGAGGAGAAAGAAAGCCTAAGTCAATCAGAAAGAAGGGAGTGGTGAACGCCTTTCAAGAAGATCTTTTGGAGGCCTCTTTGCGGCAAGGTTCAGGTAGTAGTCGCAGTTGCGACATACCTATAAACACTGATGCTGGCGGAATACGCAGCCGAGAGAATGCAGATCGACTGCAGTGAATGTTGGGCTTAAGTAGAACCTGAAAGCTCACTTTGAGTTCATGCGCGGCATGTGCTATGCACGGAATAGTGCCTGTGGAGAATTGACGTGACCAGTGCCCGTTTCCTAAGCGAGGCGCACTGGCTAGCCGCTGTGAGAACTTAATAGGTTTAATACCGAACCTTTCTGTGGGGCGACCTTATGGAAGAAGACCATCACGGCGCGGCCATCTTCCTCGCTCGTATTCCCCTCTCCTGTCGTGCCTTTAATAAGAGCACAGAGAAAAAGAGAGAAAATGAGATATCGCCACTGTGGAAGGCCCGCACATTTAGAGGGTAGAGTTTGAAAAGCGGGAGGGTGAATCTGTGCGAAGTATGAACGGCCCGAACCTCACACTCCGCTCACGAGAGCTAGTGAAAAAATGTGAAAAAAAACACAAGTAAAACAAAAAACAATACTATTTCCAATAAGCAAGGGGGCTGTTCTCATATTCGGTTCAGGAATATGTCATCATATCAGTTCGATAAAATAGAACGTTTTTACGTTACGACGTTGTCCCAGTAAAACTTTCTTGATCGCGCGATCCTAACAACGCGGTGAAAGGCAACCAAGAGGGTCACGCGAGGGTTACATGGTTTTCAGCACTACGTTGAGTTATATGGCGCTTCAAAATGGTATCGTATATGGCAAGCAAGAATTTAGTCGAACATCTTCCCCACGAAGCATCATTATCCCTTTTTCATTTCGTGTATTATTATTTTAAATATAAACTAAATGTCGTCCCTCTTCTGGCACCCAACTTTTAGTTTGTAGAGTAGACAGTCAGTTAGAAAAGGAAATGATTTCTATACTTTGCCTCTCCGTCTCTAGCTGGAACGCGCAGCTGTCTAAGAGAGCAATACAAACAACTAAACAGAAGAAATAAGGGTATTTTACTAATTTCTTTTGATAACACACCAAAAAGGCATTGCTCAAAAAATCAGCAAGATTCAAACTGGCCTTGCTAAAAATTGATTCTGAGCCGCGATTATGAGAGAAGGCTGCCTGCTGCAAATCCCTTTATCGCTTTCAGTGGATAGGGAGAGTTGCCATTCTGTCCGCAGGGAGCTCACCATAGGTTAAAATATCAATAATATTCATAGTGATATTGCTACCTGGAATACGAAGAACCGGGCAGTGGCGAAAGACGCAGCACTCGCGTTAGGCCCGCACCCATAAATCGCCTTTCATTATGGCATGATGTCCTCTTGTTCTTTCGCTTGCAACCACGTAACAAAAAAAAATTACGATTGCAATGCTTATCATTTTCTGAGGATACTGTGACACCTGTAATTCAATAAACGCAGCTGCTTGGTCTGTCCAATAAGGAATTAGTTTGCTCTACAACTACTGCAAGGCAGTAGTATACTTGCTCGGGGTGTCGGCGATCGTCGTAGTCTTATCTTCGCCTGCAAAAAAAAAGGCAGATGGGAGCATGAGACCACCAGACGTTAAAACAGGGGCCACATGCACTATCTGTGTAACCATGCCTCACCCACTTATGTTTACTAATAATTTTATCCTCGAACGTGTTCGAAGAACATACAGATTACTATTACGACCCAATGAACTATGCCAGCAGCTAGGTAAGGTAATATATTCAGGCAAATGAAACCGCATTAAAATGCCGAGTTTAAGGTCTTCCTGTCATTTTGACGATAAATTAACCACTCAGGATGAGATTTCAAATTCCTTGAAATTTGCCTGACGAAGCTTGTTCAGGATCTCGTAGACTAAGTAACGTTGATGTCGTCTCCTAAGGTGCGTACCCAAGTTTACAACACTATACTGGCAATGGTGGAAGCCAGCACCCATATTTTCGTTTTATAATTTTTTCTCTTCAAAATTTGCGTAGGAGAAAAAAAAATCGTCTTGCACAGAAAACACGCTTTTGTATTGCCGATTTATGGACACATATTGTCACGTTGGTAATAAGCGGCCTAGGGTCAACAGCGGCGTAGCCAGGCACGTGCGCTTCTAGAACACTTCTACACACACTTCCTCCTCTTCTTGAAAGGCGTTTTGGTCTGCACGAGCGCTGGCGTCATTAGCCCCCCTCCTCCGATGGCATCGATCCGATGCCGGCACGAACGCAGGGGTGGTCGCTAGAACAGTTAGTGCGTCCTTTCGTTGTAGGGCTTCAGCCGAACAACGTGGACCACCTCGGGGCGGGGGTGTCGTCGAGACTGTTGATTGAATCCCGTCAGAGAAGACTTCATAATTCAGGACTCCAAGGCGTCGCACAATCCGGTAAGGACCGAAATAGCGGGGCAAGAGCTTTTCACTTAGGCCACGTCGTCGGATCGGGGACCAAACGCAGACAAGATCACTCGGGAGGTATTCAACAAGCCGCCTCCGGAGGTTGTAGCGTTGCGCGTCCTGGCCCTGTTGGTCCTGAATGCGAAGCCGTGCGATTTGGCGGGCAGCTTCGGCGCGTTGTAAGAAGTATGCAACGTCGTCATCCGGGTGATCGTCGTCATGGGGCAGCATGGCATCCAGTGTTGTCGTCAGCTGACGGCCACAGACCATGCTAAACGGCGTCATATTGGTGGTTAATTAATTGTACGGCTGTATTATACAGGAACGTAACATAGGGCAGGACATCGTCCCAGGTCTTATGTTCCACGTCCACGTATATGGAAAGCATGTCTGCAAGCGTCTTGTTTAAACGTTCCCTCAGTCCGTTAGTTTGGGGATGATAAGAAGTCGTCCTACGGTGACTGCTGTGACTAAAAACTACAATATGGTGCAGGAGCTCAGTGGAGAAGGCAGCCCCTCTGTCCGTAATCAAAACTTGTGGAGCACCATGATGTAAGACGATTTTATGCACAAAGAACTGGGCTACGTCGAGGGCGGTGCTACCCGGAAGGGTGCCGTCTCGGCATAACGCGTGAGATAATCAGTGGCTACGATTATCCACCTTTTGCCTGAGCTTGATGTAGGGAAGGGTCCCCCCCAGCAAGACCATGCCGACTTGTTGAAACGCTTGTGAAGGCGGCTCAATGGGCTTGATGAATCCGGCTGGCTTCACGGGCGGAACCTTACGGCACTGGCAATCCCGGCAAGTGCGGACGTAACATGCAACGTCATGGCCCAGGCGAGGCCAGTAGTACTTTTCTTGAATTCTGGCTTGTGTTTTAGCAACCCCGAGGTGGCCGGAAGCGGGTTCGTCATGGCAGGCGTGAAGAATTTCATTGCGTACGGACACGGGGACGACCAGCAAGTATGGTCTAGTGTTGGCAGCCAAGTTCTTCTTAAAGAGAACATCGTTACGTACGCAGAGAGACAACAAAGCGCGCCTGAAGGCTTTAGGGACTCTGCTGCTGGCACCTTCAAGATATCGAATGACGTCGCAAAGATCGGGGTCGGCGCGTTGATGCTCGGCGAAATCGTTGGTATGTATTGCGCTCAGGAATACTTCATCGTCGTCAGCAGCGTCATCCGGAGCTGGTTGCAGAGGAGAACGAGACAAGCAGTCTGCGTCTGCGTGTGGACTACCGGACTTGTAAATGACGGTGATTTGTAAATGACGTCCCGGGAGCACTCGGCGAACACTACGAACGTTGCCAAGAATGTTTGGCCTTGCAAGGTTACCCTCGACGTGCACGTTCCCGTAGGTGCAACCAAATGTCCCCCTGCAGTACGCATCTGGGGGCCGTCCCGAGCGGTTGTTACCTTCTTTAGCGCCGCGGCAAATTGTCGACTAAGTACAGAATAATTGGCACCAGTATACACAAGCGCGGTAACATCGGCGCCGTCAACCGAAATCTCCAAGTCGGCAGTTGATGGTGTCTTACTATGGGGATGTCGTGGCGTTCTGTCTCGGCCGCGGTGCGTCGAAGGAGTTCGGCATCCAGGAATGGCGTCGTGGCCACGGAGTGGTGCGTCAGGACATCGGCTAGTTTTGAGGTACGTGGGCTCAGGAATCGTCGACACGGCTACGGAATTCGGCTTTGTTTGAGAACCGTCTTGTGGCGATGGAGGATCTTGTATACTTCGTCGTTGAGCAGCCCCACCTCGAGAGGCTGCTGCATCTAGTTTCCCCTACGGGGACTTTGAGACTGGCCTCGTCCTGGGGAACTGTACCGACGCGGTGATGGAGATCGAGAGAAACGGCGCTGTACGGAGTCCGCTTGCGAGATGTAGTCTGCGATCTCCTGCGGTCGCTCTCCATACATCGGACGATGGCAACCGACGGGGTATCTTCGAAGGCCCATATCCTTGTATGGGCAACGGCACCAAACATGTCCAGCCTCACCGCAATAGTAGCAAAGCGTCAGATTGTCTGGCGCTCTCCAGATATCCATCCTGCGGCGTCCTACCCGCACTGGAGAATTCGGCTGCGGAGGTGGAGTACGCGCAGCGGCGGCGGCAGGTGTGTCGTAACGTGGGTTCGGCTGAGATGGAATAAAACGGCATGTGACGGCGGCCTAGCTGAGATTCGGGGGCTGAGGCTGCACAGGACCGGGAACAGCCTGCTGCACCTCCTCACGGACAACGTCAGCAAGTGTGCCAACCTGCGGCTGTTCCTTGTCCGGGAAGGGCTTCGCCAGTTCTTCCCTCACGACGCATCGGATAATCTCTCATAACGAGTCCGCCGAATTCACTGTGGCGCCCTCTACAGTGGCCGTGAGCATCGACGCTGTTGTACGGTCGTACTGCCGGGCCCTCATGTCCAAAGACTTTTCGATAGTGCTCGCCTCCTTTACGAAGTCAGCAAGAGTCACTGGAGGACTTCGAACCAGCACGGTGAACAGCTGCTATTTGACACCTTTCATTAAAGGGAAGCTGAAGAGATTTTCGAATTCATTAAGATGCTCACGTATGGATGTGGGAACCTTATAAATCATGCGGGTGAAATTTTTTTGCACATTAATCCCTTAGGAGCGACGTAATCGCCGTTTAAAATTGCGCGGTAGCTCCGCCCCCCGCTGTCCGCCGAGCGCTGCTGATGACACTGACGACGCGAGCCGAAACCGGAAACCGTGGGGTGGTGACGTAAACGTTGGTGTTCCGTCGCCTCGCAGCCTCCGCGACCGTGCTTGTTTCTGCGTGCGTGCCATCATAAGCTGCTTCGAGCTGCCGTGTGTTTCTTTATTTGTGCGTTTTTATGTTTGTGGTGACGTACAGAAACGTGTGCAGCATCGAGTGAAGCGGTGAACCATCATGCCGGCGTTCTGCGCAGCCTTCGGCTGCGCTAACACCAGCGGCCGCGACGATGTGGACTTTCATTATTTCCCGCAAAATAAGGAGCTTTCCGCGAGGTGGGTCGCTGCTTTGAAGCGAAGGGATTTCAAGCCCTCAAAGACTACAGTGCTATGATCTGACCACTTTCGTGATGACGACTATAACCAGAGCCTGTCGATAATGCGTTCATTGGGCCTGTCAACAAAGTCAGCTCGACTGAAATCCGGCGCAATACAGTCTGTCTTCGCGCACAGGAGCTCGTTACCGCCACCGAGGCCAGCTTTCGCGAAAAGGAGGAAGCTCGAGGTAGGAATTTGTGTATTAACTCTATGAGAATTTGACTGCGCAAACCGGTGTTCTGTGTAGTGTATGGCGCGTTATTTCGTGGATGCAAGACTTTCGGTAGTAGTGAGATGAACGGCGCTGGAATGAGAACGTCAGGACGGCAGCAAACTGCAGCTTACAAAATAAGTGCTTAACTTTTATGCTTGCAGGCATGCATCATGCATCTCGTACAGCATTACTCATATCAGAGCTCGGCCTTAAATTTTTTGGCTGAAGCAAGAGCTGGAGCGACGCGAAGTGCGCCTCACAACCGGAGACTGCGCACCGAGCGCGAGCAGAGAACTTCGTTCGGTATGCGAGCATGTGAAAAGACGTTATATGCAGCCTCTTTACTCAATTATGTTGGAGCTCACATATTCTAGGATTCATGCGTAGCCCTCAGTGGCGAGAACATAGGAAGTAATACGCGGCACATTTTTCTTCGTGCTCGGAGCGCCGAGAAAACTCTTTGCAGATGCTTCTGGTATACGGGCGCGCGGCGGTTCGTTTTCAATTTCGTTTCGCCTGGGGCCTGGCTGATAGCCGCCTCGTCAGCGCCCAATGTGCGCAGTCATGGCGCTTGCAGTCCGGCCCCAAAGCGTACTTTTTTTTTTAGCGATCTACGTCGGACGCGCCCGCTGGCGCTGTGTTAGCGCGTGAAGTTGCCTGCCAGGGTGTAAGTTTTTAGAGAGATATTTTTTGCGTGGCTATAGTATTTGCAGGAGGTGCTCAAAATCTGCAAATACAACATAATATGAAAATAAAAATTTAATTAAGATATGCAGTTTAGTGAGCTAATGGAAGCCTTCTGCCTATTACTGGTGTCTTCCATATCCCCCAATATAGCCCCAGGGATAAAATTAATACATGGTTAGTTGCCCATTTTTAAAAATAAATTTTGGACCTTCTAAAGAAACACCCGGTATATAATAAATGACCTCACTTTGCACGGAGCTCGCCAATCAACAAAATGGTTTGTGAAATAAACCAGAAGATTTTACTCATACTGAAGCACACTTTTGTTCTGTTTGCAACAATAACATCATATGGCTTATGCCTTTCAGGTTCTTGCCGAATTGCTGCAAGATCAAGGCTGCACATCAGACGATAGTGCAAATCAAAAGTGCATGGAAAATGACATCACACCTGGAGGCTGCACACCAGACAGTCAAGAATGCACACCAAACAGCAATACAAATCAGGACTGTGCAACAAGTCGAATGCCACTGGCAGATGCTGCTGAGGACCCTGCACTGAACTTATGTAAAAGTGCTGACAAGTCTGTTCAAGTTCTAATGCAGCCAATACCAGTAAAGTGTTCTGCCAGGAATACATTTATAATAACACATGTAGTCGTAAAAAATTGTCGAGTGCAGCATGGCTTCATTCATTAATAATAATATATAATTGTGCGCCACGTGTGCTACAGCCAGCCTTGCGATTCGGCCTGCTCGGTTGCAGCCCGAGGCCATCGAGTTAGTGAAAAAAAATCACTTGTCGCTTGATCTGAGAACAGCACGATAAAGGCGGCCGCAAACGGATGGAGATATTCCTACAAGGGCTTGCAGTATGAAGCAACTCGCCTAAACAAGGATTTTAATTTACTGCCAGATACCATCTTGGCACGCAGAACGGAAGGCGCACGTGTGTCACCTCGACGAGTTCTGCCGCAAAGCGCCGCGAACTTCTGTTTCACGCGTGTGTTATGAACCGAGCCGGCACGCAGCGACCGTGAAGCGATGCCAGCATAAAATTTGCGTGCAAAAAGAGCCTGATAACTTCTTGCGCATGTCAGTGGTCTGTGTGGATTACAAGCAGATTTGTGGCAGCACCGACAAGCGGCAAGACAACAGTGCCGACGATCGCATCCCGCTTACATTGCATTAGGAAAATTTCGTGGAGCAGTGCTATACAACATTTGCTCGCTTCAAAATTAATTGTATCTCTGAATGAAGTTTGGCTAGAAAAGCATGCTTACGAAAGGACATTTCCAACACGTGGATATGCTGACGCTTCGCTTTCGTTCAAGCCAAAAGCACCGCTTGCGCCAGCATCGTTGCTTCCTTGGAGTGGTTTGCTCTTTGCGATTGGTTCGTACATATAGGGGATGACGCCAAGATCCTCCTGGTAATCTTCGATGTGTTCCATTGTGATATAAGCATCAAACCAACAGCCCGAACCACCGCGCGATGCGCTTCTTGTACTACATCGGCGGCGGCGACCGAGCCAACGCCAGTGTTCACGTCGCGAGGCGCCCAACCAATCACAGGCGGCAACGAGGCGCGCGAGCTGGCCCGAGGCTGCTGCTGCACTTTTCGCCAAAATAAAACAGGTTTACGCTTTCCTCTGCCTAATTTCGATGAGAAATTCGAATTCCGAGGGTGGAAAACTGTAAAGTGCATCTCTTCACTCAATTTTTTTGGGAAACCTTTCAGCATCCGTTTAAGAAGCTCACCTTCCTCTCCTCCGACATGCTCGGGTCCGCACGTCGGAAGAGTCTCTGCATTTCCTCTACATACACCGTCACACTCTCGTTGGGCAGTTGATACCGGGCCTTTAAAAGCAGGTCAGCTTTCTCCCTGCGCAACGTGCTGTCCTTGAAGACATGGAGGGCCTGTGTTTTAAACGTATCCCACGTTTGAAGGCCAGCTTCGTTGTTCAGAAACCAGGTCCTCGCGTAGTCTTCAAGGGCGAAATAAACATGCCGCATCTTGCAGGATGCGCCCCAACCTTTGTAGATGGCCATCCGGTCATACTGGTCCAGCCAGTCTTCGGCATCCTCGTGTGGTTGACCGTAGAAATGGGGTGGCTCTCGCTGGTGGTGGAGCAGGACCGGCGGTACTATAGCTGGAGGATTCATTGTTGTAGCACTTGACCTCCGAGAACAATGGGAAGCAGGGAGCAGCCCAAATTCGGGAGGTAAGCCATGCAATCGGCGACTGCCCTGGTGGACTGGCGTGTCTACCCTCGGTATTTGTCCGGGGCTGGAATTGCGGCTTGAACGGGGCGTACGTTGCATTAACGACGTACCTAGCACCTCCACCAGGTGTCACGTTGGTAATAAGCGGCCTAGGGTCAACAGCAGCGTAGCCAGGGACGTGCGCTTCTAGAACACTTCCACACACACTTCCTCCTCTTCTTGAAAGGCGCTTTGGTCTGCACCAGCGCTGGGGTCAATATTTTTCCTCGGCAACAGAACGGACCCCTAGACAACACACAGGGCATTGATCTCAGGCACGCAATTCCAGATGTGTATAGCGGAAACTGTGCGACAAGATTGGTGTCACGGACGCCATAGCGTTGCTCCCTACGCTTCTTGTTACCAACGAGCCCCGCAAAATAAACAAAACGCAACAGAAATGTCGGCCTTGAGAGGCTTCCCTCGTACTAACCAAATGTTGTTCACATGGCACAGGGGGAATTAGTGGCAGCGCTGAAGGACGTCAACGAAAACCAAAGAAGAACACAAGGCATGAACTCAAAGCACCGCATTTATTTTAGAGCGCAGCTCTTTGGCGTCCGTTCCTGGGTTTCGCGTCGGCGTCGGCGTCGGCGTCGGCCTCGTAACCAGCTCCGCCCCCAATGTCACGCTTTTCAATTGGTCGAAATGCTCGTGACGTCACAGTGCGCGAATTTCAAATGGGGCCAATTGTACTTTGGCTAGTAACCATGCAACCAATCAAAGGGATCGTATAGTGATGCTGCAACTAAGTTGGACTGAGTTTAGTTAATTACTTAATTAATCAATTAGCCTAATTAATATAGAGGAGAATGAAGAGGTCACAAGAAAAGAAAAGAAAGACACGCTTTTCAATTGCTCGAAATGCTCGTGACGTCACAGTGCGCGAATTTCAAATGGGGCCAATTGTACTTTGCCTAGTAACCATGCAACCAATCAAAGGGATCGTATAGTGATGCTGCAACTAAGTTGGACTGAGTTTAGTTAATTGCTTAATTAATCAATTAGCCTAATTAATATAGAGGAGAATGAAGAGGTCAGAAGAAAAGAAAAGAAAGACGCGCGCCGCAGCGACAACAGCGTCCGCGGAAGGAGACGCTGCTGAAAAAAACAGATAAGTACGAAGCCGCGTTCCCTCCACCACCACGCACTTCCCCACTGAGTAAGACGTTGCTCGTTTCATTTCCTAACACTTATGCGGGAGAACATCCCGTTCCTCTCGCTCGTAACGCGTCCCACGGCTGTGACAACCTCGCGAGGCACTTGTATAGATCTCGTCTTTGAGAATCAAGCATTGGTGTACCAAGTCGAACATATATCAGTCTATTTCTCCGACCACAAAGCTTCCTTCATGACTGTCAAGAACTGTTAGTGGAGTCTTTGTTAAAGGAATACGTGTGAAAAATAAAAAAAAAATTCTGTGATAGCGCATACATGTGTTGCTCGATTTCTTTGCCTCAATCTATCGAAAAGGTGAAACAGCTTATTTGCTGCGCTCAAATTTCGCATTAGGAAGTAACGTAATCGTCAGTAATTTTTTTCGTTCTGCTTTTACTGCAGATCCATGTAGGACGCAGGCTGCAAAAGTTTTTTTGCGCTTTGAAGTGTTTCGCTTGGTTCGGAAGGCCCTTGGAACCACACCACTGAAAAGGCAGCGACAAGAGCACACAGTATTCTGCTGTTTCGTTTTCGCAGACAAAAAAAGTGCTGTCCGTGCACGAGACGGAAATAAAATGCTTTCTTGCGAAGAGCACACCAGAATATTCTGAGGCTGATCGGGATGTCGTGCCACAAAACACCTCTCGTCCCGCGCTGGCAACGATCTCCCCAGGGACTGGGAGAAAACGAGAGATGGGCACTTCATGCACTACGACTACCAACTACGGATCGTGGTCTCTCTCGTGGTCTCTCTTTCTCTCTGCGGTTTTTCTATATATTCGACAGAGCTATGTGTTTTGGTATAGTCAGTAACTAGACAAATTCCGCCATCTTATCCCATATTATTAAAAAAATGACAATTTTTGAACGGGTCAAAGATAAATTCACAGATGTTATGGTGGTGGTGAAAGCTTGTATTGCTCTCAAAGGCAAGTACGTGGACGTATGCATGAGCCGGTCCTTAAGCCTCCGGCCCTTGCTAACACTACCCAGGCAGCACAAACCGTTGGCCCAATATTGGGAGTCTGTTGGCTACGTGTGGCCCTATATAGGGCCAATGTTGCCTTCATTGTCCCCATATTGGCACGGCCACAATGTGCCATTTCCAACATTGGCCCTACTTGTCCGATGTTCTCCCCATATTGGCAATGCCACTTAGTTACACCTCCAACGATGGCCCTAAATGTCCGCTGTCGTCCCCATATTGGCAGTGCCGCCTCATTACACCCTTAACGTTGGCCCTACTTGTCCGCTGTTTTCCCTGTATTGGCAGTGCCGCTCCACGACACACCAAAGGATGTCCCTGTGATTATCTTTGGTTATTTCTCTCAATCCGTTTTTTTTTTCAATATTCGGACTTGTTTATTTATTTATTTTTTTATGACCAACAACAGCGCTAGCGTCGAACTCTGACGCGAAATTACAATAAAAAGCGCGATATAATTGATCGCGCGAAAGTGAGCAGAGGTCAGATTCATTTACGAAGGTATACGAATTTTGAAAAGCGGCGTCTTTTGTAATTATGGTATGCAAAGAAAAAAAGAAAGAGGTGCCACAATCAAGAAAATGAAATTTCGATTCGAGGAATGGTATAATAACGCACTAATTAACGTACTGCCTCGCATATCTCTCGCGTACCTCGCATACCACAGCCCCCGATTATAGGTTGCCGGTTCAAATTCGTGTCTCAAGATATAGGCTAAACTTAACTAATAAGTTTATGCTGCACGAAACGCTGAATCGTATGACACAATCCGGAACACAATGCCTCACCCACGGGATGCTCACCCTAGAAAAAAACAAATAAATCGCTTTTTCCACTAGGTCACAAATTATTGCGTGGCGCATTTGGAGAGAAGAAACGATCTGAGTAAAACGGGATTTTGGTTTTATCCCAAATAAACAGTTGACGTGAACAACTTGCTGCACATTTACTGTGTGAAGAAGCAGCAGACGGGAAAGAAAATGTAGATGTATGTTAAATTGAAAAAAAAAAAATAAGCGAACAAACGACTCTGCTTCCTGAAGCCGCGAAGCTAAGGGGGCTAGGTTTTTTTAATGTCGCAAATGGCTTTGTTATTCTGCTGTGCTTTTTGGGTATTCTATAACGATGGCTCTAGCATACGTTTTTGCTTTAAATTATCACGTTTATCAAATTAAAGATCGGAACTTTTTCCCGGTCGCATTTCCACTATTTTTTTTTGCCTTTTCTTTGCGCGTATCCTTAGTACCGGTAGTAGAACTTTTTGACGGGTTAGTTGGTGCATTGTCTTGAAAGAATGTCGTACGCCAAAAAAGGACGAAACAGGAAGGAAAAACACAGAACAGGAAAGAGGCGCAACTTCCAACTTTAATAACAGGAAAGGAAACCAGGCGCTCTTTTATAGTCGCTGAGCTGCATGACGGTGCGTGAGCTAAAAAACAAATGCGGTGGTGGACGAGTGAAAACAACGCTACAACACAGCACAACAAGTCATAGGGAGGTCGCTATTACAAAAAGCATGTTGATAACTCATGAGAGCGTGAATGATAGCACAGGTTGAACGATTATGAATAAGGATAAGAACTACCTCTAAGATATTAACAATCATGAAACCGATTGAAGGAAGCAGGCGGACTTTGCAAAGGGCATCTAAACGAAACCGTCCAAAAAAGCTAGTTCGTTTCTGGTGAGGAGAACAGAAGGCGTGCTAACGCAGTTGTCTTTTCTTTGATCAATATAAAAAGCCTCAATGACTTCTCTTTCGATTTTGTCTTTTGCCCTGGCTAGAAACCTGGTCTGTTGAAATTTCGGAAAACAATCTTTACAGCTGCTACAATGTAAAGCTAGATTGCTTCCCGTCTTGCTTTTTAGGGTCACATTGTGCTGTCGAGCACGCTCATTGAAGCACTGTCCCGTTTGCCCCATATATACTTTGCCACACGTCAAAGGGATCTCGTATACCACATTAGTGGTACATTTGGTGAACACTGTTTGATGTTTGACAGTGCAGGCCTTTTTGACCCGCTTACCTGACACCATCGGACATATGCTTGCCAGTTTGCAGGGGGCTGAAAAAACCAGCCGCACTCCGTGCCTGGAAGCCACTTTTTTCAAATTGTGCGAAAACCCATGCAGGTAAGGTATGACCTGAACAGGTTTGTTTCCAATGTACCGCTTGTAGTCCGGTTTCTTCATTTTTTGAAGGAGGCTTTCAGACACACTGGTGACCAGTTGCAATGGGTAACCTGCTGACATAACTCTTCTGATCTCATACTGTAAGCTTTCACTGATCTTGTGTGGATAAGCTTTTTCTAGGGCCGACCTAATGCAAAGAGAAACTATTGCTCGTTTTACTAATTTGGAGTGGGCGCTCTCGTAGGCTAACAGAGACTTCTTTGAGCGAGGTTGATACATCTAACAGACGTGGTTGTTGGTAAAGGAAATCTGTAAATCAAAGAACTGCATACAATCATGATCTGCCTTTTCATGCGTGAACTTCAGGGACGTTGACTTCGAGTTAAAAGCGGTCAGTACGTTTTCGATATGCGTATCTGATTCACACTGGGCCGGCACATCAAGCAGAACAAGATAATCGTCAACGTATCTAAAAATGCATGAGACAGCTGTGCCGCAAAAACTGGATTCAAGTCGTCGATCAAATGAAGCCAGAAAAATTTCACACAAAACTGGAGCAACTGACGACCCTATACAGATTCCTTGCTTTTGCACAAAAACATTTTCTTCGAAACAAACAGCTTTGGAATTAAGATAGAACACTAAGAGTTCTAAAAAGTTCTCTACTGTGAGCCCCACTTCATTTTGAAACTTTACTTCCCCGTATTCTTCCAGTTGTTCTCTAACAGCCGCGAACAAACCATCATGAGGCACAGAGTAAAAAAGGTCTACTATGTCTATAGAAAATCCGGTAGTAGCAGCAAGCTTTCCTTCTTCTAAGACCTGCGCTATTTCTCTTGAGCTTCGGACATGGTAGGGATCCCCTCCCGCTATTCTGTCCAAATGGCGTCGTAGAAATCCACTCATGGCTTTCTGCCACGTATCTCTTTCAGACACAATGCTTCGTAGAGGGCATGCCGGCTTGTGCGTTTTTCCTGAAAAGAAGATCTCAAGGTGTCCTGTCTTAGCATTCTTGACAGCCTTTCCTAATGGATCCAGGTTCATTCGGGCCAGTAGTTTCAGTGCCGCACGTTTTTGCTTCGCAGGGTTAAAGTTGACAGTGCTTCAATGAGCGTGCTCGACAGCACAATGTGACCCTAAAAAGCAAGACGGGAAGCAATCTAGCTTTACATTGTAGCAGGTGTAAAGATTGTTTTCCGAAATTTCAAGAGAGCAGGTTTCTAGCCAGGGCAAAAGAAAAAATCGAACGAGAAGTCATTGAGGCTTTTTATATTCATCAAAGAAAAGACAACTGCGTTAGCACGCCTTCTGTTCTCCTCACCAGAAAGGAACTAGCTTTTTTGGACGGTTTCGTTTAGATGCCCTTTGCAAAGTCCGCCTGCTTCCTTCAATCGGTTTCATGATTGTTAATATCTTAGAGGTAGTTCTTATCTTTATTCATAATCGTTCAACCTGTGCTATCATTCACGCTCGCATGAGTTATCAACATGCTTTTTGTAATAGCGACCTCCCTATGACTTGTTGTGCTGTGTTGTAGTGTTGTTTTCACTCGTCCACCACCGCATTTGTTTTTTAGTTCACGCACCCTCATGCAGCTCAGCGGCTATAAAAGAGCGCCTGGTTTCCTTTCCTGTTATTAAAGTTGGAAGTTGCGCCTCTTTCCTGTTCTTTGTATTTCCTTCCTGTTTCGTCCTTTTTTGGCATAGGACATTTGTCACAAAATTCGGCGCACTTTTGAAGCAAACAAAGAAAGACAGCGCCGCGCGGACGCGTCTCGCTGGCGCGAGACGAACGGGGGAGGAGGAATCCCCCGCGGAGCGCCTAGCCTGTGTCAGTGTGCTCTCTCTCTCTTCCACCACCGCTCACCGCCACGGCGTGCGCCGAGGGAATGAGTCATGCACGAAGATTCCTCTAGAACATCCGAGTCGCTTCTACAGATGATGGGGGGAAGAGGGGGAAGCCTTGCGTGCGCTCAGACATGTCCCCCTCCTCTGCACTCGGACGTCGGCTACGCCGCCACGACGGCACCACGCTAGAACACGCGGGAACCTTCGCGAAACGACTCCTGACTTTAACCAATGAGGACGCGCGGCCGGCGAGAGAAAGGAAGGGAAACTACACGGGAGATGCTGCGTGTATGTGCGCGCCTACTCTGGCGCGTTGAACAAACAGACGTGGAAGCGAGCCTATAGAAGAGGACGTTGACCGCTATCAGTCAGTCCGGACCGCCGTTTAAGCTTCATCGAAGCGCGCCCGATCAACTCCCGGGAAAACACCACTCGGCCAGCATCGGACCAACGAGGCAACGTTCGCCAGTCTGCGGGACGGCGTCTTCGTGGAACTCTGGTCGTCGGACTGCCGCAGTGCCCGGTGAACAAATTGTGTTTTATTTGTTTACATCTCTCTCTTGTGTTAGTGCACTTTAGGTGCAATATTGCCTATATATTGTACTCTCTCTCGAGTTTAACTGTGCACGAGTTGCATTTTTTTACTAATCACTTTGTATGTGTTTGTACTAGTGATTGTGAAATCCTCTGTATCGTCTCTTTGCTGTATAAACTTTGTTTTGTTTGTGAACCTTTTGGCTCCGACCCATTCTCTGGCTTGCGACCAGCGAAAGCTGGGCACCGAACGCCCAAAAACCTCTTGTCACTTGGTAGCTGGTCTCCGCTGAGCTTGCCACGCTGAGTCGAGGGCATCTCCATTGAGTCCGAGACCGCTACCCCCACACGCTCTAAGGGTGTCTGGGAGCTTCCCACGTAAAAGTGCGCGAAGTCTGGGTGACAACATTCCTTAATACCAATGAGCCATAACAGGTGCATTGGTGAGTAGCGCGCCGCGTCATTTCGAGCTAGCGCAGACACGCACGGGTGGGCCGCATGACTATGGCTTAGACCGACCTGTCTACACTGGTGTGTATAAAATGTAGGGTATTCGTCGCTCTAGAAGCGAATCATTGGATTATATTGATGAATGGTGTTGCTTGGACGTATGTCATCCTACTTTGTCCGCCACAAGTATCATATATGAAACACTCAAAGAACACGCATTGTTCCCGCTAATTTCATTTACTGTTTTATATTTCCAGTATTTTTATAGTAACACATTTATCTCAGCTGCAACCAAAGAGGCACACGACCGCAGAGATTACGCTAATGTTTGGAGCCGTTTTGACGAAATTCATGCCCAAGCTCCACGTTTCCACTTCCAACCTCTCCGCATTGTCGTTTCCTTGCCGCTTTTCACGTGCTCAACTGCCTATGGTGCATCCTCCGGACATTCCGGAATTCTTTCACTCATTTCACCCCCCCCTCTCCACCCCCTTTTTGAAGTCCCATACAGCCGCCTTTTGCCGGGCCGAGCCTCTTTGTTGGAAGAGCGCTGCCCCTCACCATGCTAGGAGTTATTTTTTCTTTGTGATTTTAGGTACACTGACCTTCTCTAACCTGTTTTCCCCTCGCGCCCAACTAAGCGCAACGCCGCTCATCCACCCTCCCTAGATTTTCTTCTACCCCTTTTACAGCTGCCGTTTCTCTTGCTGCAGCAAATTCTCCGAAAAAATATAAGAAACCTGTCCCATCGTCGTCTCCTTCTTTCCCCAACACTCGCCCAACGAGTATCGCCTGTAGCTAGCAAGGCGGCGAAAAGCCACACAACCAGCGTGCCGACGAAGCATGCGCGCTCAAACTGACGTTGTTCGTTGTCGAGAATCCACACCCGATACGATTTGACAATTATGACGGAATTCAGTAGCCTGGCCTGCAAGATTCTATTTGTGAGTACCACCATACTTTTATATTGAAATGTGTTCGGAAATGAATATGGTTCATGGCGTAATTGCCGCTTTGACTCAGCGCCGACCTTTTTTTTCTCCGGCAGGAAAAAAGAAAGCGACAAAGCACTGGCGCCAACTTCTGAATTCCAACTTTCACAGCGAAATGTCTAGCGCAAAGGCATGCACAGAATGGTGAGAACTTTATTTTTCAGCTTTGATAAAATGGATTTACCGAACGCTGACTCTCTCTTCAATTACCGTGGCGGAGTGTTGTGTGGACCGACTCATGTTGCGTTCATTACGACATTGGTCGTCTATCGTTTGTGCAAGATGAGTACCAGAAGCGCTTATTCTACCACTGCAGCAGTTTTCTGGCCGCGTGTAATATTCCCGTGCCGGGTACCTTTGTCTTGGCCAGTTGCAGGCGCACGAGAAAAAGCGGAATTCCTGGTCCCAGCGAACTTTATCCATGTTGTCTCGGAATTAATCACCCATGGACTATCGGAAGAGTGATTTCGTGTGGTTTTCAAGTAAGATTTCCGTCTGCCCCGTTACATGCATGCCAAGCGGCATCGATAATCTGCTTACTTTAAAAAAGTGTATTCGGTCTCCTGCGTTCAGCGCATTTCGTAAAACTGTGCAAGCAGTCTTTGCATGGAATATTATATTTCATAGCGAAAAAAATTGCTCACAGCTGTTCAATGGGGAGGAGCTGCTACCACCTGTGCCATACTTTGCTGGAACAAAAAGGCAAACAACCAGCTCGCAATAGACATATAATTTTGATAGGAAATATAAAAATAGATTGATTTGTATTAAACACTATATTTATCTCTTTTTGTTACTTTTAATATGTATTTGAGGGTGTGACACGGCAAATTGGGATTCGAAATTAGTAATACGATGGGAAAAAATTGTTAAATTCAATTCAACATTTTGCTATTAGTGTGGGGATTTATATTAAGAGTCATTTAGAAAATATACTTTCAACATAAGTTGCGAGTACCTTCTCGCACACTGCGCGCCACTAAGATTAATGTGTTATTTTATTTCTTGTCTTTTTTCTGCGATGGTTGTACTTACACTCATGATCACATCATGCAGCTCTTTGCGGCTGCGATGTACAGCCAGGTCATCGTGCAAGAGCTTGACGAGGAATTTGTTTCAAGGCATTGCAAAAGTTCTCTTACAAGAGGAGTGCAATGATTAGTGCCGATATGACTCATCGATTCAGCGGCTCCGGCACAGTGCATTTCACGATGTACTGGCACCGTAGATGCAATAAATTTATTTCTTTGAATCCGTTCTTTCTTTTTTGTATGTCTGCTGACTGCTTATATGTAAAATGCTACACATACAAGCTCCGGCTGGTGGAAAACAAGCGGTATATGTCTGCATTGTTGCTGGCCAGCAAGAGGTGTGGTACAAAACTAGGTGGGACCTCCGATCGCATACAATTTCCCACTGGCCTTGCAATTGATATGCCATCTATAAAAGTTAGATCAAGGGTGGAAAAGTGGGCACAAGTCGGAGCGAACCTGGGGCTATTATTGATACTGGCGGAATGTGGGCATACTATTGGCGCGAATTGCGGGCCATTATTGACAGATCGACTGAATGTGGGCATACTATTGGCGTGAATGTCGGGCCATTATTCATAGATCGACTGAATGTGAGCGTACTATTGGCGTGAATGTCGGGCCATTATTCATAGATTGGCTGAACATGGGCATAGACTTGGCACGAACGTTGGCCATTTGTGGATAGACTGGCTGAATGTTGGGTCAATGCTGGTAGCTAGACTGGCTGAGTATAGGAACAATCTTGGCATGAATAAAGAGGCCATTGTTGGAAAAAGTCTCGGATTGCTCAAATGCCAGTGTAGGACCAATATTCATGCCAATTTCCGCCACTCTTTTGCCACTGTTGGACCAATCAATTTGTGCTGCTTGGGTAGGTGGGGCCTCTAGTACGGTATCCTCAGAGGCGTCAGCGGCTGCCCGGACGTGCTCGACCAAGTCCTTTTGGGCCTTCAGGTCCTACCAGCCGAGCAGGCTCACCTCGTAGCCTGCACCACAACCCCAGTGGGGTTGTGGTGCGGGGAAAAAGCTGGGTTGGATGATTAGGCCCACACCATGTAGTAAATGTCTGAAGAGTTCTCCACAGATTGCGGTCAACTGCCCGTGACGGAAGGATCAAAATGTTAGAGCACTGCCGGGCACAGCAGAGTGTTGATAAAGAGACGAAGTAGAAGCCGCTCCTCCGTCTTAGCCAGGCCTTTAGTTGGGCGAGGGTAACGGCTATGGCGAGGCTGATAACGAAGGACAATGTCTTTAAAATATACGCGGGATTGAACTTGAGATTCTGATCTAGGGGATCGAGAAAGGAAGCCCGGAAAATAGCGCCCGAGCAGCGGCGTCGGCTGCCTCATTCCTTTGACTCTACCCATTTCAGCATGAGCCCATACTATGCTCTGGTGAGCAGGGTCCCGAGCGTAGGAGCAATTCGGAGTAGTCGGTAGGCTAAGTATGGTGCCAATCCTTGCTCGACATTCCCATAGGCAAGGAGGCAGCTACCCGACTGTGTATTAGAGAGACATGGGTATTGATTGCTTGAGTGAGCCTTTCGGGGCTTCCGGAATGCGGTCACCATGCCCAGGTGAGGCTGGTTGAAGGTTCTCACGGAGAGATCGAGGGCTCTCTTAATAATTTTGCGGAGCATGACTTCGAGTGCCTCCTCGTCTTGTTTCCGAAGGTAGAGGTAAGCAGCTGAATACAAGATTCGACTGATCGAAAATGCATGCGCCAGCCGCAAAGCGTCTTTGCACCGCAACTCTCGAAATTTGTTGCAAACCCGGTGGACCATCCGCCCACCTGGTCCCAAACCTTGCGTTAGTGTCCGACCGTCTATGTTGATGTTTGAAAATCCGCAGTACCCAGACTTTGTTCAGAAATTGGTCCTGTCTCCAAAGAGAGCTCAAGTTTAGCCGTAACTCATTGGTGAGGGTAGTATGTGTCCAAATTCAGAATTTTGAGCGGAGCATTAGAGGGCGTCAGCGGCGAGCATCGGACCACTATGGTCGCCGTTTGGTGCAGGTTGGCCTCATTGTCTCAAGGAAGCCCTGCGTGGCCCATAGGGTGATGTCATCGGAATACAGTGCATGCTGCACACCAGCGCTAACACCCGATTGGGGCGGCAGGTGTATCATAGCCAGATTGAGTAGCAGAGGAGAGAGCAGTGCACCCTGTGGTGTTCCTCTCGTTCCAAGCCGAAACGGGCCGTCTCAGTGTCTTGGATCTTAATATTGGATTGGCCATTTATGAAAAATTGCCGAATGTATCTGAACGTGTTGCCTTCGCAGCCACTTTTGTGAAAGATGAGAGAGTATTACCTCATAAGTAACGTTGTCGAAGGCCCCCTTTCAAGTCTAAGAAGAGTTCGACCCTATGGTTGTGAAGGCGTTAAACCCGGTCAAGGACGTTCCGACTGAGTTGTAGCAGGACATCCTGTACGGACCTCTGCGGGTGAAATTCGAACACAGAATCAGCGAAGATGTGTTGGTTTTCCATGTCCGGGCACCATTTATCCCCTGTCCCAAAGCCTTCGGAGGACGGTTGGAGACACACCCTTCGTCGCACTGTAAAAGAGGTCTACGTCGAGCTCCGCCTCGACAAACGCCTTTACCCCCCCCCCCCCCATCATCACTCGCTCACGGCGCTGGAGGCTCGGCTTCTTCGGCACATCCAAATGAATGCAGTTATCACCCCGTCTCGCCTCTTTCTCTATCGCTATCGATCGGACCCGTCCTGTCTCACTGCCGCTGCATCTATGCGAACCTGGCCCATGTTCTCTTCTATTGCCCGGCTGCTGAGAAGTCGGTTTCCTACCCCCGCCTTCTCTATTCATCGTCACCTGGCTCGAATGGCTTGGCGCTGAAGGAGAGGAAGAACAGCGACTTCTGGTCGCCCAGGCGGTCGACATGCTTGGCCTGTAAATTATGGTCGAATAAAGGTCTTTTACTACTACTGCTTTTCTATAAACTCGGACATCCTGTCGTGCGCCTTCCTATCCGTTAGTTTGCCCGCACACGAGGCGATAGAGATAGGGAGGGGGTTGTCCGTGTTGATGGACCTGCCAGCCCTGGACATGAAAGTGAGAGGAGCGGTCTTCCAATTGATGGTATGTGACGTGTCCCAAGCAAGACTATATTCACGTAATTCAATAAAGACTTGCTGGTGGGGGCGTCTAAGTTAGCTAGCAATTTGACTAATTTTCTCCTGATCCGGAGCTGTGCCACGTTTCAATTTACGCCGGGCCGCGCACAGATTGTCGAGCATATGATTACGCCAGTCCGGGCGGTCCTGGGTGGTGCTCAAGTATAGGTCCCGCAACTTGTGCGCTAGCTGAGTTGTGTTGCCCTGAAAGCTGTGTATGACACGTTGTAAACATTTCTGAGTTTCTCTGCGTGTTTGCGTTGGGTCGACAAGGGCGCGGCCGAGCCGCCATGTGTTCCTGCTGGACATGTGCCGCGTCGCCGTGTTGTAACGATCCCCCAGTCAAGCTGGGCCTCATACTCGGCGGCCTGCAGGGCGTGCTCGATAATTCGAGCGTAAAGTTTACTGTTATGCTTTGTTCGGCGCCACCGGCGGACAAGGCAATGCCGTACTACCCGGAGGTGGAGGCGTTGATTATCCTCGTCCGATACTACCTCGAAAGCAGAATTTGGGTTTTGGGGGAGCGAAGGCTAGAAACCAATTCTTGGGACCATGACTGGTAGCCTTGCTCGAGTATGGATGTTGCTGTGTTGAAATTTTGCGCAAACTTTAAAAGTGTGGGAGTCGGACTCCTGTTCTGGGTTTTTCTAATGGTCCGGTCTGAACTGCAGCGTTTAGTTGCAGTGGTCGCTACCGGGGGTTTCCTCGGTGTTGACCCAGTCTGCTTACTAAAGGCTGCTGGTAAAGGTAAAATCCGGACACATATCCTTAGTCACAGAATTAACTATACGGGTTGGGTGCACGGGGTTTTAGTGAAGTATGAGGCCCAACGTTGGCTCAAGCTCAGCCAACTTGCGTCCCCGTTTCTCTTCACGGCGGTACCCCCCGACTCGACTGGGCCCATTGAAGTCGCCCACATTCAGGAGGGGGTCCCGACCAGCAACTCTTAGCGCACGGCTAAAAAGGTCAGAGAATGATACATTTTGCAATTGGATGTTCCGTAGACATTTAGAATCTGCAATGGCGGGTTCTGTTTGTGGAGCGGAGTCACCATTACATAGGAATATTGAAGTCGGAGGTCTAAGTCGACCAGATTTGCAATGTAATTTTTATGAACGCATAGTCAAGGCAAGGGGGTCCTGCTGAAGTGTCGTATAGTTGGTTAGGGTGACGCCCCTTCCTGGTTTCTCAAGGGTCACCACGGCGGGCATACACTCAAAAGTCGAGAGGAAAAGCCGACGGTCGGCCCGCTTAGTGCGAGACCGTAGTACTCAGCAGTTCCGTGTATTTACAGTGGCGGGGCAGGCCAATTTAGACAACGGAGAACGCCTACACCAATGTTGTCCCGCCGTGTTGAGAATTACATGTTAGAGGAAAGAAGGGAGGTGCCCGGAGCTATCAATCAGGGGCTGAAATTGAGCTCCTGGGAGGGGACATCGTCCTTACCATCTTCGATGTCAATTACTCGAGCGACAGTTTAGAGGGGTGGCCAGATTCAACTTGAAGAGGACTGGTCCGGCGAGATTTGGGGGGGAAATACACGACCTTTTAGGCGATCTTGGTGGGAAGGGCCTCCATGACCTTAGCAAGAACGTGTTAGATTGCCGTCCCGATAGGGGCCTCAAATTTGGCTTGAAGGCGGGCCCCCAGATTGTCCACAGAAGAGTTCGAAATCACTGGCGCCGCGAGTCTGTCCATTGCTTCTGCTTGGGCGGTGGGGAGGAGTGGTTTTGGCTTCGAGGGCTTCAACACTGGCAAGTAGCATCGCGTTGTGGGCCCGGAGGGATGCTACCAGGTTTTGAAGCAGAGAATCGGCTACCGAGCGTGGGGAGGAGAAGGGGATGGGAGAAATGGGCAACCTTACCTGAGCCGCTCACGTGTGTTAGCTTTTTGGCCGCATTTGACGAGGCAGCGGTCTCGTCTTGCTTGTGCTGGAAGTGGGCTTGCTTCACCGATGTGTCGTGTGGGGCAGAAGTGGCGCTTGCTCGCCCTTGACGTCACGCCCGCTTTGGGGTGCTTGCTTCTTGTAGTTGGCGACGTCACCGAGGGGAGATGAGTCATCGTTAGTGAAGGGATCCTGGTGGCGTGGTTTTTTCCACGTCGCTCCAGTTTTTCCGCCCTTTTAAGGAGCCATCTTGGTGTCGAGGCACTACTTGGAGGTACAGTCTCTGGAGTTTGTTGCATAGTCTCCACCACAAACACCATATTTAAGCTTGCGCTTTTGAGAGCCCTGCACCCTCTCCGATAAAGGACGTTGTAGTCCACACAGTCCGCACTTTTCTTGCCTCGGATTTTGGAGAGAGTCTGCCCTGTGGCCCACGATGTCATACGCAGTGCAGGCCAGGATAGTGTGCAGGTAGGGCTGCACTTGGACGATTTATGAGTAGTAGGTTACCATCCGCGGCTTCACTTTTCTGGCAAAAGTCAGACCAGCGTTATTGGAGGTTCCAAATTTGCGAATTTCCAAGATGGTCCCCTGCCTCCATTGGACATCGTTCTTAAGGGTCTCCGCTGATTCTTCATTAGTGATAGTGATGACGCCATAGGAAATTTCTTCGTCATTGTGCTTGAAATCTCTCCGGAGTGGCACATCCCCCCCTGAGCCGATTCGATCATGAAATCACCGAGCAGGCGGTCCGCCACAAAGCCTTTCTTAGTGCTCGGCCTCCATTTGAGCATCGATGTAGGCACGCAAGGCTAAGCCTAGCTAACAGTATTGGAAGGCAGTCCCGATAGCAAGAGAGGTTCGGGGCTTGATGTTCACGACAAAATCGTTGGGGTGGCACATGCGGAGAGCTTTGGGCCGCCATGATGATTTGGGAGATCGCTGGCCGCGTGTGAGACGAGACCGTGCTGAGGCGGGGTCGAATTGTCAGATGTCGACGTGGCGCCTGCCGCTATCTTGGGTTTCCGGCGCTGAGAGCGCCTCTCAACGAGACGGAGATGTGCGTCCCGGGGCTGGTCCGATTGCCTCGAATTCGATTTCTCGGCTTGTGGTAGCGTCGACCAAGCCATGACGGCCAGGCTTTAGCCGCCTTGAGGCAGGGACTTCACCATGTTGGTGCGGAGAACGGCCTCCTCGGCACTGGGCGCCGGCGCAGCCGTTAGGCCTACCGGTGGCACTGCCTAGCGCGAGTGAAAATCCCCTCTAAATTCGCGAAAAATTTACCCACTGTCATGAAAGTGGCGTCCCTCTGTTCGCGGGTTTCGATGAATTCGTCCATGGCTCCTGTGTAAAACTGACGAACCCGCGGTCCCACGCGTCCGATCGCTGAGGCGTTTCTCCTCCCGGCGCATCGGAGTAGAAAGGGCATGGCAGAACTCGCAGTTCATGTGCCGCTGTCTGGGTCAGCAACCCTCACTTCTATCAGTGTATCGCCATCTGTTTAATAGCTTCTTTTTTTAGTTATGGAGCACAGATATTCTGATTCGAACCTCGAGTTGCTTACTCTCAGCCAGGTGTTAATGTTTTTCTCACAGAGTAATGAACGAGCTTTGTGCTACTGTGCACAAGTATTTGCCTTTTCAGTGCGAAAATACTGATTCACTTCGCTGTACTCTCAGCGTATATCGTTTGCTATGGCACGCATCTTTGAGACCAGATAAAACATCAACAATGCTTATTAAATAAATTTTCTGAGCTCGTGAAATGAGATTGGCGGTCGGGTAAACCAGATAATAACTGTCAGTTGCCACTGAACGATTATCTCGATATTAACTACTGCTGCTTGTCCACAGCACCGCAAATGCGAAACCTCATGCACAAACGCTCATGCCAAGGGCTCATGCCAGAGAAATATCAATTTCGAGTGTTTAGTTCATACCACATAAAACTCACCAAGTCTTTATTGACACCACAAAGCTTCAAAAACATACAAATTGCATCCGATGACTTTTCCCGTAGCAGCGCGGCAAAATATGCCCACGAGAAAAGAAAGCAGCCAAAACTCCACCCTGTTCTCACTGAGGAGACACACAATTGACTGCATTCCCACGAAAATTAATTTTGTGTAAAATATGGACGGTGAGGAAACTGATAAAAAGCTAGAGGGCGCTTAAGCTTCGCCTTTAAGAGTGGAATGCGACAGCGTCTTGCTGCGCTGCTAGGGAGTCCACACAACGCTATCGCCCGATCGTGGCGACGCCTTGCCCGTTGGAGAAATCGAAAATTTGTTTTTTGAAACCATCAGATCACAGTCTCACTTGCCTTGTTGGACGCCCGATCCGCGGATTAGTCGCAGCCTCCGATTACAGGTTGCCGATTCCCCCTATTAGAGTTCACCGGTTCGAATCCCTGCCGTGAGATGGGCACTCATTTATCAAGTATGTTTATGATGCACGAAACACTGAATCATATGATGGCATCTGGAGCACACCGCGACAAACGGATGGCATGATACGATTTTTTTCCCGCCGTCATGGTGGCTAAGTGGTTATGGCGCTTGGCTGCTGACTCCAAAGACCTTTGTTCGTTCCCCGCCATGGCGGTCGAATTTCAATGGCGGCCAAATTCTGGAGGCCCATGTACTCTGCCATGTCAGTGCTCCGGAAATTTCTACCACCTAGGGTTTTTTAACGTGCAATGACATCGCACATCACAAGGGCACCTTTTGAAGTGAAAGCTTCACTACGCTAGGTAAAACCAAGGTCATCGCTTCTGGAGATTCAACCTTCATTTCATCTTCATATAAAGCAAACGAAAGGAGAGGAACATGAGTGGCTTCTGGGACAGCAGACACCTTTGGCGCGCTTTAAGCTACGAGGCAGGCTTTCGTAAACGATACTCGACAATAGACCATTCACACTATCAATCAGGTGATAGAGAAATGCGCAGAATATAACCAACCCCTATATATAGCCTTCATTGATTACGAGAAAGCATTTGACTCAGTGGAAACCTCAGCTGACATGCAGGCATTGCGGAATCAGGGTGTAGAAGAGTGTTATGTGAAAATATTGGAAGATATCTATAACGATTGCACAGCTACTCTAGTTCTCCATAAAGTCAGCAATAAAATTCCAATACAGAAAGGTGTCAGGCAGGGAGACACGATCTCGCCAATGCTCTTCACTGCCTGCTTACTGGAGATATTCCGGGGACTGGAATGGAAACAGTTGGGGATAAGAGTTAATGAAGAATACCTAAGTAATTTGCGATTCGCTAATGACATTGCCTTGCTAAGCCACTCAGGACAAGAACTGCAAAGCATGATCAATCAGTTAGACAGGCAGAGCAGAACGGTGGGGCTAAGAATTAACATGCAGAAAACCAAAGTATTGTTCAACAGCCTAGCAAGGGAACAGCAGTTCGCAATTGGTAGCGAGGTGCTGGAAGTAGTAAGACAATATGTCTACTTAGGGCAGGTAGTGACCGCAGATCCGGATCATGAGAGGGAAATAACTAGAAGAATAAGAATGGGGTGGAGCGCATATGGCAGGTTCTCTCAGATCATGAATGGTAGCTTGCCAATATCCCTGAAGAGAAAAGTGTACAACAGCTGTATCCTACCGGTACTGACCTAAGGGGGAGAAACGTGGAGGCTAACAAAGAGGGATCAGCTTAAGTTAAGAACAACGCAGCGAGCTATGGAAAGGAAAATGATAGGTGTAACGTTAAGAGATCGGAAGAGGGTGGAGTGGGTGAGGGAACAAACGCGGGTTAATGACATCTTAGTTGAAATCAAGAGGAAGAAATGGGCTTGGGCAGGGCATGTAGTGCGAAGGCAAGATAATCGCTAGTCCTTAAGGGTAACGGAGTGGATTCCAAGAGAAAGCAAACGTGGCAGGGGACGGCAGAAAGTTAGGTGGGCGGATGAGATTAAGAAGTTTGCGGGGATTCAGTGGCGGCAACTGACAAAGGACACGGTTAATTGGAGAGACATGGGAGAGGCCTTTGCCGTGCAGTGGGTGTAGTCAGGCTGATGATGATGATGATGATGAAGCTACGATAGCGATGAAGAGCCGGACCTTGGAAAGCAAAGGAAAGGCGCGTAACTGGCTCCCTTGGACAGCGGGCCCTTCAGTCGTGCTTTAAGCTACGTGGCGGTAGTGACAGATGTGCGCTGCATGCGTTGGCATTCAGAATGCGATGTCAGTACACATTAAAAATCCCCAAGAGATCGATAGTATTTCTGAGCCTTCCCTTACGACACCTCTTAATCCATTTCTTCTTTCATTCCCTGCTTTTCGCTCCCTTTAGGGCGTGTTTCGGGTGTCCACGAAGTTTCCTCTCATTAACTACGCCAGTTCCTTACAGCAAAAACAAATTTTCAATTAACGTTTTACCTAAATATTCTGGCCGAGCTATCGGGGCAAAAAGAGGCCACTCACTCTGCGTGACCTTGTAGACGATGAAGGCGACTCCGCCCAGCACGACAGCGCCGAAGGCGACCAGGCCTCCGATGGTGATGAGCATGGAGGCGGCCGACTTGTTGTCGCTGTCCGATTTCGCGGTCGCGCCGGCGCCGCTGGCGCCCCTGCAATAACGTCATCTGTGCTGTGACCTTTCACTTGGAAAATGGAGCGGTCCTCCTGTACTGCCGCATTCTCGTCGTGCAGCGCAGCATGCAGTACTTTACGTCGCAAAATAAAGCACTCGTCTGTCTCATTCCTTGGTCGTACCGCACAAGATAGTTTTTTGCGTTTTTCTTCATTTCGTATCACCCTTAGCGCTCAGTTTCTGCAAGAAAAGTTATTTACTCTGTAGAATAAAATACAGAAGATAATAACACCGAGCTCTTGCATCTCGAATGCGTCCTTATCTCGCCGCACGCAAGTACCAAAGGCGCAGTGAGCTGTGGGCGAATTGCAGTTTTACGCCTGGCGGGTTAATACCCGACAGCACACAAAAGGGAAATGAGTGGCCTAACGCAGCAAAGCACCTGTCTTGCAACTTTTTGCCGACATCCAAGCATGAAGGGCTGCCTAATGAGAAAAAAAAGACAACAGTAAACTCAAGCGAGAAAGCGCCTGGCTATTGAGAGTGCGACTGAATCTGCGCTATCAGAATCGAAAGTACCCTGGTAACCTATGTGCGTTCTTTTCTCCAGCCTGATGATCTTCTATCAAAGTAAACTTCCTGCTAAATATTTCCCTACCCGTACTTAGAGCTCTCAGGCTAAACCTTGCTATGTAGATCTCTTCGCTGCAATATAAAAAAAATGAAAGTCATTTCCTTTCCCTACGTGGCATCAAGGTATTCACGCCTGCAAAGCGATATTAGCGTTTCCCTGAAAGATGGACTTGTGTGAAAATTGTTTGCGATAAGAAGTATACAGAATTAAAGGAAAAGCGTTTGGAGCGAAAGCTGGACCTCTCGCGTACAATCCTTCCAGGTCATGTCGTGGCGCAGGTATGACCTTCGAGCTGCCTCAATTAAAAAACAAAATATAATTATGGTGTAAATGGGACTCAAACGCGGGACTGCGGTATTCAAGACTGGGACGCTTTTACTCCGCCACGTGTGTTTATTTTATTTTGATTGCCTAGCTTTTGCAAAAATTGTACCAAAACAACAATCACAGTAAGACCGAGCTCACAATATACTTTGAATAGAAAATGTACACATTGAGGCACCGCCATCAACCAGCCAAAAGCTGACTCCATCCAACTAGAATTCACGCAACCACACAAGCGGCTTTACTCTTGACAGCCACTCAGGAGGTTCCGCGGCCAATTTTTGCGGAGCTGCAAATAAATTCATGCTCTTGAAAATAAATCCTATCGGTATGGCATCTTTGCCACAGTCATATTTGGCCATTCTCAAATGCCATATACAGTGGAGGCCCAAGAGCTTTAGGAGATCAAATAGTACCGCCTCCTGACTTTCAGGGCTTAAATAACGAAGTTCCTGCGCGTTGAGTAGTAGCCCTTTTTTTTTATTGCGCTTTGTACTATATCCGAACAATAAGCCCCTTCTCAGCATGGCAAAATAACGTGGTCTAATGTTTCCGGCTTTTTACAAGTTAAGCAGTTCCTTCCGCACAGTAAACTGAAATCCCTTTCCTCTAAAAACTTTTTGACTGGTAGCGTGCAGGTGAGTAAATTTAAATAAAGGTCTTTACTCCTCTTTAAAACATCACTGCCCAGGCCTCTACTGTGGAAGGTCATGTACGTGGGCTCAGGGAAAACTATATCACAAAGATTACGGTACTGCTTTTCTCGTTTAGTTTTGTACAAATAATCGCTGGAAAAATTAACACTTGTTAGAATCTCTTTGTAGTAATCGAAAATCCCACCCGAAAGCTCTTCCGTGGATACAACAAACTCCGGCAGCAAGCGCTGCCGCCTTAAAAAGTGGTGTCCCAATACTTTGTTATAGTAAGTCAGCAAACGCAATTGGGGAATTTTCGGGCATGTTAACGATGTATTTATGTGAAGTCCACAACAAATATTTAAATGAATGAAGGAAGAAGTTTTTATTTCTGGCCTTGAATAATGAGAAATTAGCAGACATCATACGTGAAAGATAGCAGTTTATGTAGTAGAAAACTCGCAAACCACATGCCGTCAGTAGTGTCGAAGCCCACGACCTCTGAATGCCGCGAGTGGTTCTCTACCAACTGAGCTTCTGCGCCGGCTGATTGCCCGTTTACATTGGTGCGCACATTTCATGTATCATTGACTTCACAGTACTCGATCTTCATTTCCTTTGCAATGAAATATCTTCTACGCAATAGATGTTTATAAAACTAATTTCTCATAATTTGCAAAAAGCACAAAAACTTTTCTATATACATTACTTGGTTTTTCTTGCTGCTCGCTTCCATCATTTCATAAGGGGTCCAAGATTTCCGCGGTTTTCCACTCAGTAGCTTAAAAATGGCATCGTATCCAGCAGTCATGACGCCACAGGTGCCACAACAGCGACCTAGCACAACTTCCGCCCTCAGCCCTCGATATCACGCACCACGTGGTATTAGCGGGAATTAACAGGTTTTATGTCCGCCGCTATTGTGGATGCTGGCTGTGGTGTACTCTCACAAGGTTATGCTGCGCGCAACATAAATACACAGTAAATGTAAACATGTAAATGTAAATGTAAAGAGTGCAGCCATGGCCGTAGCTCCGCTAGTACGGCACGGTAGGCGTAATGTGGAGGTAGTGGGTTTGCATTACATCTGTCGGTCGTTGTTCATCCTTGTACATCTATCCATCTACGTTAGAGGTAGGAAATGGTAAAACTTCCATTTTCCTCTGCTTCAACACCGCATATATATAAACACTCTGCTCAGCTTTTGTTGCTTTGAGTGCCTGTTGGATTCTATCATATGTTCGCGGCAGCAAAAAAGAATAGGAGAAGAATCCTCCTATTTAGTCATCTAATGCATTACAACTAACTTCTGTCTTCATTTTGAGACATGTTTCATTTGCATTTTTTGTTTATGCGCTACCTTTGGAGAATTTGTTTTTGGACACACGAGCCGTAATAAGCATTCAGTTCTCGTGGGTCAAGCCACATGGCCCAGGCATATGCATAGACCGGGTGTATTTATACGTGAGCAAGTCTGCTCGACTTGTTCCAGTCGCAAAGACACAGGCGAGCTTCAAAATAATAGAAGGTAAGCTAGGCATAAATATAGACTTGGGTGCCCAGATAAAGTTTCGTACTCACGAGTGTCCAAGTAAAGTGTCGTACTATTAGGAACTCAAAGGAGTTGCTCGAGGGCAGCAGAGTGGACCGGCAACTTATGTTCAAAAATAACGACGGAGCCCTGAAGGCAGACTTAAATAGGCTGAATACAGTCATTCAACGGCCCACAAACAAAATCTGGAGGTCACTGTGGCCTCTTATCTGAGCTGGCTAGAGTGCACTTTTTCAATGAAAAGGATATTACCCATCACTGTGAGCCCTGTTGGGGCGCCTCGTCATCAGAGGCATTTTGAAGCTTTCACTTTGCGCAATTAGATGCCTCTCTCGTGCGTGGATGATGACTTTGCAGATCCCTGGCCTGTGCGTACTCCATAATTGTGCCCTTTCACTTTCTGCTTCGTCGGCACATTTCATGGTAGCCCCATTTACGCTCGGAGAATTGGAGACGGCCAGGACTGGCCTGCCGCTTTGGTGTGCACCTGGTCGCGACAGGATCATCAACCAAATACCGCACAACGTGGTCCTTGCACACCAAGGAACTCCAGAACTCCCATAATCAAATTTTCGAATACGGCTACGTAGTGCCTTGCGTAGTTGCTTTGCTTAACCCTGGAAAATACATTACGTACGTGGTCATTTAAGTTCGTTCCTACCTCAATAAAATGGCGAGTGCCTAAGGTGGTTGAAGAGCTGGCATGTGCTCACTTATCGTGGTCGCTAGAAGAAACGCAGGCCATTCCGTCATGAATGACTAAGCTAAGCCCAGGTTTGCATGCACAAGAATGCGTCTTGAACCCGACAAACGACATTGAACATGACATTTTGGCATTTGGACGTATGCCATTTTCTTTCAATTCGCCAGAACTTGCCAGAGGGGTTTAAAAGCAGAATACTAAATATATCGCAAAGCGTGATTATCAAGAGGCATTTACAATCCCGTTTTACTCTCTTTCATCTGTGCTCCCTCGACATGAGTGCGGTTAGGGAGCATTTGATGCACAGGAATCGAGGTGTACCTGAAGGAAGCGTTTGCTCATCCGTGATTTTAACGCCAGAGTGTTAAAACCACTGCACCAAAAAAAAAAAAGCCACAGTCGTCATCCGCGTCGCGCCTTTGGCCATAAGTGAAAAAAAAAACTCGAAATATCCATAGAGAAGCAACCCCGGTCGCAATTGGGCCATACAGGTTACGTGATCTTGTGATGTCACAACTTTCCCACCGGATTGTAGCAAAGTGCCCATCGTGGCAGGTGGTAGTTAACAAATGGCCGCAAGAGGTTTGTCGGGAAGGGAAACGTTGATCTCACAAGCCCCACTGGTAGCACCAAATGCGATGACAGGGCAGTGGCGCTTCCCTAAATCACCGCACCACATCGAAAGGTGTGTTATGAGCACTCCCATGGATCTGTGATTGTGAACGGAAAATTGTGCAAATCCATAAAAGGGCATTCACCTATTAAGTCAATAGCTTCATAGCCTTAAAGCGCAGCTGGAGTATCTCCTCCAGTTTATTTTGTGTTGGGATGGATGTTCATCGAGGCCTCGCAAAAAAATGGCTCTGGTTTGACCAATGGCCGTCCCGAGTAGAATTGCGGAAGCAACGGCGCGGCAATCGCAGCGGCGACGGCATCGAAGGGGTCACTTTGACTGTCCAAAGTGCGTAGGGGCGAAACCGTTTTGCGCACCACCTAGACTGCCTCTCTGGCACTGGTGACGTCACCACTCGATGACACCACACATAATTACTAATTACTGAGTAGGACAAATGACTAAATAATGAAAAATTACTGATTAATGACTAAATACTAATTAACTGTTAATTAATGACCCTTAAGCTTCGCCTTTAGTAGTGGAACGCGATAGCGTGTTGTAGTGCTGCCAGGGAGTCCACGGAACCCTACCACCCGTTCGGCGCGATGCCTTGCGCTTTGAACGCAAAGCTTTTGAGGAAAGGAAATAGAGCAATAATTCTCTGTGATCTCGGTGGACACCTGAACCGCACCGTACAGGAAGGGAAGAAGTCAGAATGAAGGAAGAAAGAGAAAGAGAGGCCGTAATGAAGGAAATTAAAGTTGCATTTGAGGAAACGAAATTACACAGTAACTGTCGCACATCTATCGGTGGACACTCGTCATCCGTTTGTAGAGGAAGGGAGGAAGTGGGAGTGAAAGAAGAAAGAGGGGCCGTAATGAAGAAAATGAAAATTGTATTTGCGGAAAGGAAATTCCGCATTAACTGTCTCACAGTCACTCCTCCCGTATGCGCAGTTGGGACTCCGGGGCTGTGCGAAATGGCTGACACCTAGCGTAGTGTTGCTTCCGAAAAAAAAAATTTCCTTGAGGGTCAGTATATCATGTATGGCGGCTGAAATTTGATTTACCCAGCTACAAACGCAAGCGGCTGGCTTTGATAGCTAAACAAATCCTTGTTTCATAGAGAAGTGTGTACGAGCGCAAAAGACTGGCTTTGTCTTGTTTGCTGGTATACGCTACCGTGTTTGTTTGTTTTTTTTGGCGCTCTTTTAATTCCCGTCTGCAGTGCGACAAGCTCTGGACACGAATGCCTCATCTGTTTTTGTGCCTCAATGTGAACCGTAGAATTTGAAGTGCACAGTACTGAAATCGTCCATCCTCACTAGTTCTACTCCATGAAGATCTGGAGGAGAGCCACGGAATTTTGCAGTTATTCATCTTGCCAGCACCACAGTTTGTACATATGAAATATTTCCAAACATGACACTTGAAGGGAACCCGTGGATTTCTACTGGCGGCTGCGAGGATTCAAATTCTTAAAAAGTCAATGTCAAAACGTCTTATCCTTCGGCTTCAGAAAGGATACTAATGCAATAGGTGGCCTCAGAGAGAAAGTAGACGACCGACCACGACCGACCTCTTCTGCAATGACTTCGAAATAGGTTTTAGACTCGGACTTACTGGGCGCATAACACTTTTACTGCCAAATCTGTGACCTTTTGAGTTGAAGGTAGTGGTGAAAACCGTCTTGGTCATATAAGAGTTTCAATCCAACGTTTATGGTATCGCGTTTTCGCGGTGTGCAGAGTCCTGCTATTGCGCTAATGGATAAATTTAGGCTTGAGGTAGAATATAATCGCCATCTCGATATTTTCACCGATGGTTATGCGTACAAGAACACCGCAGCTACCTTAGCGGCGTTCAACATTTCTTCCCTGTATGCTTCCTGCTCTGCCGTTACTCGAGTCGAGTCCTACACAGCAGCTGAAACCGTTACTTTTGAGGCTGTCCTAGGAAAGCTAAGGTCTTGCCTGGCTCAACGTATTCTCACCCTGACAGATTCGAAATCTGCCCTTTAAAAGTTGCAGCGTGGGAGCTAGGCGAAAGGGTTACGCATTTGCTATCTGCTCCTGATGCACAATATGCGCAGCAGATGGTCGTCTACACGTCTCAGCACGGACCCTCTCACATAGCTACCTTAGTCAGTGAGGTGGTGGACAGCGTGACCCATCCACTGCTGTCTGGCAACCCATCAAGGAAAATCGCTAGATGTGAGAAAACAACCCTTCAATAAAACAGGACTAGGACATTTCAGATCCCGGTGGTGCCTACCCAACACCCAACCAGCCGTGTGCGACCAAGGGTCTATAGAGATCTCGAGCCACTGTAGTGCACCCCATTCGCTCCGGTTCTGCTGCTACCTCCACTTTCGTGCAAAGAGGGGTCTGGCATAGTCCACTCTATTCTTCATGTGGTGTGTGCAGCGGCTGTAGAGCATAATTTTAACATTTGCTCTTTCTTAAGAGCAGGGTGATGTGTCCTACTGGCTTTCATCAGGGGTCACGACCCCAAGATAGTTGAACTGGAGACATTATTTACTCGCTCGGAAGACGATCATTGAGGCGGGATGCGTCCCACCTTGCTAAAAATTTACTTCTAGGTTCTCCCCAGGACAGCACATGGTGGACAGTACCGATTGATTGCTACAGTGGGCGATTGTTTGCGTGACAACGAAGACGTACTAGGATACAGATCGCTACCTCGAACGCTCGAGCTTCGCTGTTATGTAAACCTCGCAACGTTGTAAAAAATTTTGGGAGAATAATCGCAAGGCTGATGTCACGAGGAGAATCCAACAACCTTGCTGATTAAAACAAAATTCTTGCTAGAGAGCACTGCTTGCTGAATAGAGAGTAGTTAATATTGCCCCATTTTTTGCGTGAGCTTCGAGAGAATATGCCATGATGGGCTGCAAAATGTTCCCACCAAAGTAAATGGAGTACAAGCCCTCTATATCACACTTCAAACCGCCTGTAAAAGCCTGCTCTTAATCGCTAGGTTCCAGAAGCCGTTGGCGCGCATCGTGGAAAGCCAGAGCATTGATCTGGTTGCCCTTACTTACCCCCGGGCCGACTTCCGCTGCACCATGATGGAGTCCGGTGGCCTCTTTCCTTTGCTAGGTGCCCCGTCGTCGGCCCCGGCGTCCTCGTCATCCTCCTCATCCTCCTTCTTTCCTTCTTTTCCGACATCCTCGTCCTCACTCATTGCTCACACCTGACAGGACAGACGCGGCGTACCCTAGTGAACAGGAGTGCATCACGTGCATGACGAAAAGAAAGAAGTGAGAATAACGGATTGTAGCCAGATCAGTTTAATCCATGGGTCGAAGTAATGATCAAGCCTATAACAGAAAAATTTGGCGCTGAAGAGGAAGTTGTACAAAATTTAAACAGTCATTGAAAAAGTAACTTGGCAAGGTTACGCCATATTGACCTTCCGATGCGAGCTCTATCCTTATATTCTCAACAACCTTTAGCAAAAAGAATACGAAAAACGTCACATATAACCGCCGCTTAAATTCCGGCTCCATTCGAAAGGCGGCCTCTAGTGATTGGAGGATACGTGGATAGGGAAATTCGGATCCCTTTTCAGTACTGGCGGAGAATCTGAGAACCACCGAAACCGCGATTACCTTAAGGCCTGCTTATAATGAAAGGGGCACTGTGTGCGAACTTCTTGCGGCTGGGCTTGTTGGTGCGTATTCGTGCACATTCGTACGATCACGGGCACTATGTAATAGTATGAAGAAGTATGCCTCTCCTTTGGCGCTACAAAGCACAGTACGTAAAATTGACTTGACACGTAACAGTCTGAAATGACGGCCACACACCTGCTACAGGGAACAATTTCTGATGTATCTAAGGTCACGTGCAATATGGCCCCTGTAGGCGAAAAGTCGTGAAGAATCGATTGCTGCACGAGGTGGATGGTGGCTTCTCGAAGCAAAGCTCACCATCGGCACACAGGAGGCAAGATAGACTAAAGTCATATTGTGTCCTTCGGGAACACTTGCACAAATGGTAGACAGTATTTTAAACCTCTTGACGCTTTACTTGTACTTGGATTTTGTCTTCTGGGCAAGGTAGGCGTCTCGCTTTCGCACATAAAGCATGAAATTCTGATGGCTGCTGCGTCACATAAATTTTAAGTGAGATATTTATGCTATTTTGTAATGAAAAAATTCTCTCCAGGCGAACAGATCTGGCCTCCTCGAAATGGTTAAGTACGTTTACAATAGAATGGTGTTCATAAATTATGAATAGAGGGTCTTGCCTCTGATGCTGTTGTGTTTGATTTTTAGGGTATGTCTCGAGGTTCTGGTATCTACGGATGTCACAAAAAGTGTATTATACGTATCGTACGACTCTTACAGTTCACCCTGAATTTCTCACCGCACCATGTCTGGTGATGTATGAGCACATAGCTAAGAATCCCTTCCTCTCCAATCCCCTCCTCTCTCCATTTTAGATTAGACAAGAAAAGCATCATCCACTTCTCATTCAGGAATGCGCAGAGAAAATGATGCGCTCCCCTTTCAAGCCGCATCTTTTGATGCCGATCTAGCTTCTAGGCGGAGCGTACCCAATTCTAGAACAGCTACTGACGGGTTCGGAGCATGAGAGCGAGTGGCCTGATCCAGTTAATCAACCACCGCGTTCTACGCCATACCCGCGCTCCACTCTTCCAATCCACTCGATGAACCAGCGCGACGCACAATGAGTCAAATCTCCAATCTCCCCAACTCTCCACTTTGATTTGCAGCCGCGGTGTCCCACTTTCCCCAATTGAGGAGAGCAGCTTGGATATGTTGGTTATTCCTTTGTGATGAAACGGCAAAACTACGGGACAGGAGACCGGCCCTGACTTGCAACCCAGTTACATGCCTCTCCCATTCTTCTTTGCAGTTCTCCAAATTTCACTCTACTTCCCTCCTCTACCCTGAAGCGGAAAGCACCATTTCCTTTTGCTCTGCTTTTTCTATTAGCACCTGAGGTGCAGACACCAAAGAGAACCAGCAGAAAATCTAAATTGCAAGTTAAAAAATTCAGGGGGCGCTTTGTTGACCTAAAGTGCGGTGACGCGAAAGCTTTAAGCGCAATGTTGCTGCTTGTGTCACTGATGCGTTGTTAAGATGTTAGGCTTCGCCTCTAAGACTGAAACGCGACAGTGTCTGGCAACGCTGCCAGGCAGTACATAGAACGCCATCGCCCGTTCGGTTCTACGCCTTGCTCGTCGGTAAATTGGTTTTTGAGGAAAGGAAATGTATCTGTCTCGCATATCTTGGTGTACACCTGAACCTCGCCGAAAGGGAAGGGAGATAGGTGGAAGTGAACGAAGACATCGTATTTACTATGTGCGCCTTAGTTCATTCGAAACCATCGAGCTGGCATGGCGGAGTGGTTGCGTGCTCGTCTCGCACTCCGGAGACCGGGGTTTGATTCCTGAACTCGACCACTTTCTTACTCGGTTTTATTTAATTATCTGGTCTGACTAGAAAGGTTAATTAGGCTACTTGGTAAATTAAGCAATTAACTAAGCTCAGTCCCACTTACTTGGATCATCACTATACCATGCCTTTATTTGGTTGCATGCTTACTAGCTCAAGTACAAATGGCCCGTTTGAAATTCGCGCACTGTGACGCCACGACCGTTTCGACCAATTGAAAAGCGTGATATTTTTGTAGACAACTTCTGCTTACAACGATGAGGCATTAAAGGCTTCCGCCTTAAAAGTAATAAGTCCTTTATACTATTTATGACCGAGTGTAAGCGTTGCACTAGTGTTTCAATCGGACGGAGCAGCCTCTGCACCTGACGGGTTGAAGCCATGTTCCATGTTAGCGGGTGGCGTGATTCATGGCAATCACCGTGTGACGTGCCGTACAGCAGATCTAGCCTCCCGATTCAATCCAGCAATCAAAAAGTACATCCTGGACCCCTTCTTCAATTTGGCTCAGCGGCCTCACCATCATCTCCAGCCCTGCCTTTGTCTTTCCTCCTCAATTTTCTCTTTTAAGGCGGAAGCCTTTAATGCCTCATCGTTGTAAGCAGGCGTTGTCGACAGAAATGTCACGCTTTTCAATTGGTCGAAATGGTCTTGACGCCAGACAGCGTGAATTTCAAACGGGGCCAATTGTACTTTGGCTAGTAACCATGAAACCAATTAGAGGGATCGTATAGTGATGCTCCAACTAAGTGGGACAAAGTTTAGTTCATTGCTTAATTAACCAATTAGCCTAACTAAGCTTTCTATACTCCGTTTCATACTTAGCTGTCAACGCTGCCAAAGCTACGAAAGTAGTCCGCTGCAAAAAACAAGCAAAATGTATCCGTCCGCCTAGTGTCGTGGCTGAGTGGTACGAAGCGCGCGCCTGTTTGTTCACTTTACGAAGGGCCTAGGTTCTACTCCCGGCTCGGCTGGTTTTTTTTTCATTTCTTTTTTATTTTTCTTATAATTACCATTAGGTAGAAAGTCGAAACTGTCAAACTCTAATGCCTACTTTGAAAAACACTGCGCTATTTACTTGCGCTGCTTACTTGTTTCGAAGGGAAAAAGCAGTGTAGTGTATTGGCGACGGACATGACTGCGAAGTGCTGTTCTCAGGCGTTCAGTGACTTTTTGCATGCGGTACACAATGAATCATTAATTGTGTGGTGATAGAATTCAGTGCGGCGTCGATTATTCCGAGCAGCCTCGGCTAGCGGCAACCCGGCATTGATCGGCGTACTAAGCGGCTTTAAAGTGAGCGGCGTCTGATTCGGGAAGTCTCCACTTTTGAGCTGTTGTCAAAAGAAAAATTCTTTGAAGTGCTTCCGTTCGTAGTAATGTTTTGTATTAGATGTCGGATTCGGTGTGTTACGGGTGTGAGCTAGTGCGGTGAGATGGGGATTGTTGAAAGCTGTGTATTTGGGCCGTGAGCAGAGATTCCGCTGCGCAGGTCATCGAACGCAACAAATGGTGTCGTATATTAGCGCACTTGCCGCTGCAGTTGACATTGTTTTTGTGAGAAGCCGACGACGAGGTTCCGTGGTTCCTGAATAGGGCGCACAAAGAGGTTGACGAAGCTCGCTGTTCGTTCTCCACACAGTAGCTCGTCATCGTCCTCTCGCGGTAACAATATAAACGAGTAAAAATTCGGGCTTCTTACACACCAATGAGATGTAAGCGCAGCGTCAGTGAACGTTGTGGCTGGCATTTAATTGTTGACATCCGCTCTCATGTTTTTAATCTTTGTAAATATCATCTTTGTAACTAAAGTTGTCCATTTGCTCGATCGTAATCTACTATCGTTGTTTTTCACTGCTGCCACAACTCACAAGGGTGTAGAAACTGGTGCTGTAGGTTATGGAATGGTATATATAAGATTTTCTACGAGTATCATGTGAGTGGCCAACAGCGGTTGTACGGTCGGTGATTTTTACAGAAAAGAGAACAGCGCACCAGGTATCGAAGGAAGGAAATGCTTCAAGTGAATGACTGAAGCAGACGACATGACCGGCCGGCCTGCGCGGCCGGCCTAGCTGCGAAAACCTCCTACAGTAGGGACCGGAAAAAAACCCAAAAAACTAAGGCACTCTGTTTTGTAGAACATAAAAGAAAAAGCAACCTTTTTGCAAAATAAAACACCTTTATTATTATACTGCAATATCAACCAACATTTACTTTAATTTTGAGTTCATTGTGATTTTTACTTTTGACGCACTACATTACGATGCGGACGAGGAGCGCGAACAGGCGCCGCAGCCTTGGCTGCGTTGACTGCTATGTATGAAACGGAGTATAGTCAGACCAGATAAATAAATAGAACCGAGAAAGAATTTGGTCGAGTTCGGGAATCGAACCAGGGTCGCCGGAGTGCGAGACGAGCACGCTACCACTCCGCCATGCCAGCTTTTTTTTTCCTTTATTGCATTTTCACAACTGGTACAAAGAAGTAAAACTTGTCAGCAACACTTGCACTGACACAGCAGGTTAAAATTTTTTCAGTTCAACCAAGTCATCCAACACATTTAACAAAGTTGGCTGATCAGGCAGTGCCTGATACACTTCCCTCAGACGTATGACACCTTCAATGAAATGCTCGCGTGGAGATCTCACAACTACTTCTGCATTGTTGAATTGTGTCCTTGTTTTCCATAAACTATGGAGGCCAAGGAGCATAATACTGTCATAAGGGATGTCCTGTTTTCCTACCGGTAAGAACCTGATGCCACGGGGATGTAGCGGTAAATCTTTCTTTAATGTTCTTTGAAGCACATACCAGAAAAAAACCGCATCCCAACAATCAGGTTTTTTACATAGAAAGCAATCTGTTGACCAAGGGACAAAGAGTCCTTTATCATGCTTCCATGTTTTGACCTACAGAGTTCCGGTATGAAGTTTGAAGAACGTTTTCAAAGATGGGTAAACTGGCATTCTTTTAACCCTTTGGAGCACATCTGCTCCTGGGCCTCCGCAGTTTGACAATCGGTAAATGGGTACAGGGAGCATTGATTCAATTAAATCTTTACACAGATTTTTTCTAGTGACATTGGAGAGGTACTGCATTGAAAATCGCACTTGTAACATTCTGCACGCAAGCACAACTTCACGAAGATAACCTCTTACTGTACCACGCATGTTTTCAACAGAGCATACTACAACTCCTGGTAGCAATCGACATAAACGAACTTGCATAACTGTGCGAAGAAAAATATCGTTCTGGTCGCGAAGAAACATAAAGCGGGACACGATGTGTCGTACAAATAAATTAACAGGACCGAGACCCCCTCTCTTCACGGGCAAGAATAAGTTTGTTCGACTAGTTCTTTCCCATGTCGACGCCCAAATAAATACAGCAAAAACCCAATGGATCCTTTGAATATTGATCCGCGAGGCGCTCAACCCATTCATGACATACCATATCTTGGAGATGAGGAACAGGTTACACACAGTGGCGCGCGAGAACATTGATAGTGGTCGCCCCTGCCACCCACTGGCCTTTTCCTTTGCTATTGCCACTTGTTCATTCCAGTATGGTTCAGGGTTGCTATAAGAGTTCAGCGGTACTCCAAGATACGTCGTCGAAGTTGTGGCCCACCGAAGTCGGGAGTAATAGTCTGGCGTTTCCTCCCAGTCACCATGCCAGAATCCATAACTTTTCTCCCAATTTATTTGCGCCCCGGCGCATTTGCAAAACTTCTCAACAGCCGTGGCTTCACAGATACTCTGTTTACTTGAGCAGAACATGGCGATGTCGTCAGCATAAGCTAAGATTTTAACATGCGCTAACAGTAACCTGAAGCCAGTTATACACTCAGAGTTTAGTATAGCCAGACAAAGGGGCTCAAGATAGATTGCGAACAATAGGGGTGACAAAGGACATCCCTGCCTCACTGAAGATCGTAGGTGTAGGCTTTCAGTCAGCTCCCCATTAACAATGACGCGCGTTGTGCAGTTCGCGTACGCCATTCGTACGCCCTCCGTTATTACACAGCCCACATTAGCCTGATCTAGCAAGCTGAACAGAACCTCATAAGATACACGGTCAAAGGCGTTTGCGAGATCTAGCTGCATCATTGCCACCCTGTCGCCTAGTGCATCGCAGCATTCAAGCACACTTCGCGCTATGTGTATATTAGGGGCTATGCTCCGACCCTTGATACCGCAAGTTTGATGACTCCCCACTAGCATGGTTATGACGCACTGAATTCGCTTTGCCAGAACCTTCATGAATATCTTATAATCTTCGTTGGTGAGGCTTATCGGGCGATAAGACCCCACCAACAGACGTTTTTCTGGCTCAGCAAACTTTCGGTATGAGTACAGTGTGCGATGTTGTGAATGACAATGGCGTAGGCTTTTTCTCGTACGCTTCGATAATAACTTTCAGCAGAATTAGGGCAATTTCTGACTTGAAATATTTGTAAAAGGCGTCTCCTAAACCATCAGGACCGGGTGCTTTACCCAATGGCAGTTGATCTATTGCTTCCTCTAGCTCTGTAACGGTTATGGGCTGTTCAAGACGAATTCTGACTTCATCGTCGAGCCTTGGCATAAACGGCGGGAAATCGTTATGGAAACTGCCCTCCGCCCTTCGCGTGTGTCCCAGCAAGTCACTGAAATGGTCTCTGATTACGCCCTTGATAATGACGCTATGGCCGGAAGCAGACCCACTCCGCCATGCCAGCTCGATGGTTTGGAACGAGTGGAATGAACAAAGGCGCATCTAGTGAATACGGTGTCTTCGTTCACTCCCATCTTCCTCCCTTCCCTTAAGGCGAGGTTGAGGTGTCCACCGAGATATGCGAGACAGATACATTTCCTTTCCTCAAAATCTAATTTACCGACAAGCAAGGCGTAGAGCCGAACGGGCGATAGCGTTCTGTGGACTCCCTGGCAGCGTTGCAAGACTCTGTTGCGTTCCACACTCAGAGGCGAAGCTTAACATCGTAACCACACATCAGTGACACAAGCAGCAACACCGTGCTTAAGGCTTTCGCCTCTCCGTGGTTTTGGTGAACAAAGCGCCCCCCTGAATTTTCTTTCCTCTCTTCTGGAAGAAGATAGGGGTATTTCGCTCTCCACACTCTGTCAGCCTACACCAGTCACTTCTCATGCTTGCGCTCCAGTTCTGGGTTCAACAAGGGGAAGCTTTGGGCTCTCCAGTTCTGGGATTTTCATTTGCATCCTTGCCACCTGATAACCAGGCTTCATATGGACGGATGGCCGGACATATCTCTCCAACTTGGGTTTCTGATCCTGACGTAACAAAAAAGATAAGAAGACTGTCTTTTGTATGCACAAATCGTTTCAGTCTCAACCACAAAAATATTGCCCGAGGTGAAGGTATTACGACGTTTTCTTCTTCACCCATTCTTCTTCATAGGTTGAGAGCGAGAGGGAATTCCTAACACCAGGCACCACAGGGGTGAACCTCGGAGCACCTTGATACCTTCTTGTGTTTCACTAAGAGGGTTGATGCTGTGTACTGCTATCTTGAGATGAAGAATACGCCAGGCAAAGGGGTGGATGCCCAATTAACGGCTGCTTGAACACCACAGCGATGCGTAAAATGTGCTTAACAGGCTTTCTTTCCAGAAGCTCTAAAGAATAGGCCTACTTGTCCTCAGAGTTGGCTAATCTGTGTATCCTTGCGCTTAAAAACGGCAGGGGAAATCTGAATCACCAGCACTCCGGTATCACTAACAAAAAAACGAAGTGACGTATCTGGCACACCAGACGTCAACGAGATGACCCGGTATCAATTAACATCCAGGCGCTGCCTTTTCTGACAATCATTGTCCTGATTTCCTATTTCACATTGCAGTGCTTATCAGCCGTGGCACGTGCAATAAAACTAGTTTTAGTGACGCAATGACCACGCCTGTTTCTTTCGTCCTGAGTGCTGTTTGTGCCACTGCTTTGAAGAACTGTCTGTACTCGCCTTGGACGAAGATAGCACTGAACGCTCTAGAGCAATACTTTTTAGTTGGGACTAGAGCGATTATATGTTTCTCCTACACTCAGGTTATCTTGCTTTAACTGGGAAGCGATGAGTCAACAGAAGAGAATAATGCGGCGTCATAGATCCGTGCGCTCGACGGGAGACGTTTACTGGTGTTTTCAATCGCAAATTGTTTCGGGTGGTATGAGTTATCGACAGGGCATAATGTTATACGGTTTTTGTGTTTGACGCAAATAGTTATTCATAAGGCACTGTTCAATGAATCTGGGTGGCGCAAATGCGAAAAAAATCTGCCAGCTGTTATTAAGCAACGTGCTCAGTTATGACCTAGGGGATAGCCTTTACGTACTACGCTGCGCCGCCTGATCGTAATCAGGCTTTTCCGCTGGACGACAACGAGCCACTTAAGCTCGTAGAATTCGGAAAGATAATGGGGTTTGATCGGCGCAGCGCCACCAGCAAGAGCAAAGTCACTCTAATGAAACACTCAATGAGGGATGGCCCCCGGGCGTGTGAAACGGGTGCTGCTCAGTCAGGCCTCCGATCAAAGCAAGCAGCTACATGCAGGAGGAGACTGCACTCAGTGGTGAGTGCGTCGCATGCACTCTCCTTAGCATGCTTGAATGTGAATACTTGGAGGCAAGCATTTCGTGCTCGAGATATTAGCACAATGAATGCAGGGTAATACTGCCCATGAGAATGCACGTCCTTAACGGCAGAACCAATCGGATGTTGCGAGTTGGAATAACCTACCTCAGTTCAAACATAAAAAAGAGAAAAGGTGGGTCCCGTAACACGGCACACTACCTGATACTACCTGATTAGAGTGGTCTCGAGTGTCTGATTTCCAGGAAGTGGTCTCTAAGTGACCTGCTTCGAGGGCAGGACGGGGCTCGCGACCGCGCTCTAGCGTTACTCTTACATGAAAAGTCTGGAGACACTTGTCATTAAAAGAGGCACTCACGTTCGTAATGCGTCGATGGGGTGTCCGCCGTTGCACTTGGACGCGGCTCTCTGCAGGAGAAGAGGTGTTTCTTCTTCGTCGCCTTTCCTGTAGGTACGCTGCGCCTGCATAATGTTATACGGTTTTTGTGTTTGACGCAAATAGTTATTCATAAGGCACTGTTCAATGAATCTGGGTGGCGCAAATGCTTTCGGTCAGTGACTCCAAGAGATAAAAGTCCTCTGCACTCCTCCTGTGGTTTTGTTCACCTTGCCCGGTTGAAACAACGAAGGCATGCATTTAGAAGACAAAGCTCAAGAAGCGATGGCCCTCAAGGTCTTGGATGGCTGTCGCGTTTGGAGCTTTTTGTCCACAATTGATGCTGTGATATAGTAAATGAAGGTACATGCCGTCACAGGAGACGTGCAGAAGCTTTCAATTTTTAGAAGGAAATAATCCGGCACGCAAACGACATGCTGACGCAAAGCCATGCATTTCTTAAACTGAATCGTGAAAGTTAACTTCGCATGTGTACAGTGGTACAAAAGAGGAGGACGAATCAATTTCTTGGTACGAGAGCGGCTGCATCCCTTACGCAGGTTAGGGTGCTCTATTAAGCGAAGCTCCACATTTAAGCTAAGGTCTGTTTATGCATACTGCACAGCCTAATCCCCCCGTTTAAAAGCGAAATGATTACGGCAAGAAACGGACGCATACAGTGGCTCCTGGCACCCAAGCAAGACCCCAGTGTTATGGAATCCGGGACTGAAGAGTCTGCAAGCACGCAGAGCACGGCACGGAACATAGGACGCATCGGAGTTTGAATCGCCTTGATAGGCGTTGGATTCAACCACATATCGATTGTTTTTAATGATTTTTTGTCGTTTATTTCATATACTGCAGACCATGTATTTTATTAGCAGGAGTGGCATATTCAATCAATGGACAAGACATGACAAGGGTATACGTCCATATCTGTATACGTATACGGATATACGAGCAGTCAGAGAAGCGACTGCCCTTATTCATGCATTATTAAAAAAGCCGCCTACGATTTAACTCTTTCTCTTTAACTCTACAATTTCACACTAAAGCAAGAGTGCAACTTTTGTGTAGCTACTCTTAGTACAAAATGTCTGGCTTGATGTCGTGCGCACTGCAATGCTGCCCGAATTGTAAGAACTTAATTTTTCGTCTTTGATGAACTTACCAAACATAGACAACTTTGTTTATCAGCGGAATAGAAGGCCATGTGAAGTAACATTGGATACGGTCCGGAAGGCATTTGCATATACCGCTTATGCGTGGCAGGATGCAGAACCACTTCCACTGTAGGCCAGTCGACAAGGATGGTAACATTTCCGTGCGGTTTCTATTTTGTTTGCACGCTTGCAGGCCTACTACAATATAAGGAGTTCTTGCTTCAAGATAAACTTTTCTAAGTTATCTTTCAAGGAAAAAAAGCCATAACTCTGGACTCTGGAGATGGGCATTTTGTTGTGGTTTTCAAGTCATCGTTTTGTTTCCCATGTTAAATGCATGCGAAGCGACGCAGAAAAACTAATTGACTTTTTTTAGGTACCAATCTGCATTCAGTTTCCTGCGTTCAGCGCATTTTGCACAAATGTGCAAACCGCATATCTAGCCCTATACGCAAAAATCTGTTTAAAAAGGTTGTTTTGACCTCCATGTGGACGAGATGGTAGAACCTGTGCCTTAACTTTAGCTGAGCAAAAAGGTAAGAAAATGAGCTCGCAACTTAGAAATACGAAGTTATTATATTAAAAGAAAATAGTACTGCAAAGGGGATTAATTGCTGTGAAGAAACCAGGCACTGAACGGCTTTTGTCTCCCCGTCGGCAGTCGTCCTAGCGCCAGGCAGCAGCGCGCGCTCAGCGATAGCACTGCCGCTACCGCACTGACACACATTCATCGTTACAATTGCCCCCGGGGAGGAAAGGATCCACACTGGCAACTCAAGCCATAGTACAGATCACGGGGACATGATAAGGCTTCAGGCGACTGATGTGAATCGTTTCACGACCGCGACCGCGACCGCAGCGATCACAAGGTAGATGTACTATGGTAGCGTAGGCTGCATAGAAGCCCATACGTTCAAAACATGGCGGCTTGTGGTGCGCAGCCAGCGCCATCTTCGAAATGCGTGGACAACTAAAAAGTGACGTCATAATTAAAACAAAAACGCGATGTCAAAGTCACGTGTTTTAGTGACGTCATATTTGTGACGTCAGCGTTACGTGCTGCTTGGCGGGAAAAATAAATTGCTGAACGCCGCGACGCTTCAGCGCGACACCCGACACGAGAACGAAGAAAGAAGACACGACGAGTGCCGACCACCAACGCTATTTTTAGGTAGTCAGTTCTCTTTGTGCCTTTTTCCTTCGTCCTCGCCTCAGGTGTCGCGCTGAATGTCGCAGGTGTAGCGCTGAAGCGATGAAATGTGACGCCGCCAGACAGGTTATCGCTCGCACATCGTGCAACCGCACAACTCTCTTTTGCGTACGGGGGCCCCATGGCCACAAACGATGCCCTTTTGGGGCAAAAGCGACAAAAACACACCAAACCGAACGAAACTACACAGAAGCGCTGGCAAAAGGGAAAAACGGAAACTGAACACGAACGATGCACACCAAGAACTCGAGCAACAAGCAACGAGGAAAAAGTACGGCTAGCAGAATCGAGTTTCAAACAAAAGTACCGTAACAAAAGCAAGCAGAATGGTCAAAAGATATGACCAGGGTATTACATCAGAGCACCGTCAACCTTGGCATCGTCCCGCTGCCATTGCCGCTGCTCTGAGCGAACGCTGTCATAAAATTTTTACAAAGCAAGCGCTATACTTTCTAACAAAATGCACACAACTAAAACATTTTAGAACGGAATCACTGCAATTGTGTTTGAATGCTTTTGAAACATAAATTATGTTCTAATTATTTTCGTCTTCTAGTCGTGTTTTTCCACTCATTTCATTTTGGCGCTTTAGTTCCACCACTAATTTGATGTCGCTAGCACTTGGTTCTGGACCGCATTCAAGCCCCGGCTTCGCGACCTATTTCAATTGACCTTGGCGATCAGACGAGGGCGTCACAGGGGAAGACTGAGACACAACGCGGTAAATTCCGTGATATCTAGCAGCACGAAACCAGAGCCAAGCAAGTAAACTTGTAGATAACGTTACATCGGTTTGACCGGAATGTCGCCAGTGTTTTAAAGTGCAGCTCTTTGGCGCCCGTTCCTGCGTTTCTCCTTTGTAACAAGCTCTGCAGTCGGGACACCGCGCGCTGCTGGCGCCATTTCTCCCGCACGTCCAAGCCGAAAAGCATAGCCGCCGCCGTTCGCCACTGTGTGTCGTCCCCCCCCCCCCCCCCCCCCCGCGCCCTTTTCCTCCGTGGCTGGGACCACGCGACAGCGCGCGGTGTTCTCCGGTTGCCGAAGCGCCGGCTCGGCATCAGCGGATCACGACGCGTGAATCCCAAGCCGAAGCGCAGACCCACGTTCACTTGACCTGCTAGCAGTGCCAGTGGCATCAGTAAGTCGCTGCTATCTCTTCGCCGCGCAACGTAGAACCAGGCATTTGTGCAGTAAGTCGAGCAGATATCCATCTATTTCTCCGACCACGAAGCTTCCTTCATGACAATCAAGAACTGTTAGTCGAGTGTTTCTTGAAAAAGGAATATGTGTAAAAAATGACAACTTGTCTGTAATTGTATATACATATCTTGCTCGAATTGTTTGCCTCAGTCTATCGAAAAGCTTGAACATCTCATGAGCTGAGCTCAAATTTTGCATTGGGAAGTAACGTACTGGTCGGCAATTTTTGTCGATTGTATTCATCGGACCTGAGAGACCGGGCAGGCTGGACGCATCCCTCGGCATACTTGAAAATTACTGGGGCAGGCGCGCAGTCTGATGCATCAGGGAGGTAGGAAAGAATTGTGTCAAGCATACTTGTAGGCTCGCGTCTGTAAAGAGGAAAGAACTGATAACATCCAGTGCCAGACTGGACGGCGGTATTGTAGTGGTAGTTGAAACACAGAAGTTCAAGGTCCCAGTTAGAATGGTCGGGACTGGAGTACATGGCTAGCATGTCATCAAGTGTCTGGTTCAATGGTTTGGTGAGGCCGATGGTCTTAGGAGGGTAGACTGTGCAGGCGCTGTGAACAATGTGGTATTCTTCGAGGAGCACCTGATCAGCGTCTGATAAAAACACGCTGCCGCGGTCGTTCTGAAGCTCGTGAGGGGCACCGTGGCTGAGTATGAGCAGGCGGATAATTGAAGGAAGCCATATCTTCAGTTGTAGCCGCCGGAAGATCCGCTGTTTCAACATAGCACGTGATATGGTCTATGGCTACGATAACCCACCTGTTACCAGATGGAAAGACGCCAGGGGTCCTCAAAGGTAGACGCCTACGTGATTAATGGGCCGGATTTTGTTTAGCTTTTCTTGCACGCTGGGGTGCTCTGAGTTTAGGGGGAGAAGAAGATCATCTTTTTTGATTTTCATGTCTTCGGTGTTAGTTAAACTAGCTTAAAATTCTTGCTTTGCATAGAGAAGTGGCGCAATAGCGATTGTGTGCACTTTCTAGTTTTAGTAAATAGTTTCTCATGTTCATGTTGCATTTAAATACCTTTCACAATTTTATTTTCTATCTTTATAGTTTGGCAAGCTCATCAGAAAATGCCCTTCAAACCAGTGCTGTTTAATAGAAGCGGCAGTCACTTGCCTTGTATTTGTAGGCATCTGTGATGGCAATTAGCAGGTGCACGGTGGTCCATCGCAACAACAAGTCAGTGTGAGTCGATTGAGGCTCCCTTGTGATTTTTACTTCATTCTTTAGCTGTGTCCAGGTTTTGTATGTTGTCTTGATTATGAGGCGCCTAATCTTTTATCTGTTTACAACATTTTTTACCTGATGTCCTGCCACAGTTGCGTAGCTACTGATTCCAAGTGAGGGATCAAACACCAGCCAAATTCGGTGCGTTGCCCTGGAGGATAAATGCAAAGAACCGCGTGTGCTACGCAATGTCTGTACATCTAAAATTAAGAACCCCAGGTGCTCAAAATTAACCTGGAGCCCTTCAGTATGGCATTGCTCATTGGCGGTGTACTGAAATTTATTCTCTAGATTTGCTGGTTTGGTTTGTGGAGGTTTAACGTACCACAGTGACTCGATGTATGAGAGACGCCGTAGTGATGGGCTCCAGAAATTTCGACCTCCTGGGGTTCTTTAACGTGCAGTGGCATCGCACGGTACACAGGCCTCTAGAATTTCGCCTCCATCATACTTCGACCACCACGGCGGGGATTGAACTCGCGGCTTTCGGGCCTGCAGCCGAGCACCATAACCTCTGAGTCAAAGCGGCTGATCATAAGTTTTCTAAAATAATGAACGAGATTTTTGTGCGCCTTGAAAAAATGCTATTGCTAATTTTGTTTTTTTTTCACATTTTTTCTGCAGATGCCACTTCTGAAACACTGCACACTTATGCATCAGTGGCATAGGGGTTTATACGCAGGTGTCTGCCCGCTCCATGTTGTAGAGGTAGTGGATAGAAAAGGCGCTTTGCCGAACCTTTCTCCCCACTCCAACCAAGAATGCCATCAGCGACTGCAGGGAAAGCCGCCCCTTCCACTTCCCGACAGCCTTCCCTCTCAACAGCCCTTGCCATCATCCGCCCACAGCCCCTGCCACCACTCGTCCCACCACCTACCCAATCCATTCTTTACTTCTTTTGCAAAGTAAATGTTCTTTTTATGGATCCTTCGGTTGTCTCATTTTATGAATATTTGCATTGTTGCTTACTAGTGAAAATTTGCATTAATGTTCGTCGCTAAACATGCAAATTAACAAAGGCTTTACTGCTGAGTCATATATAGAAAATGACAGTTGCATGCCAATCTATAAGGCACTGTTGTGAAAAGCTGGATGGGCTTTCATGAATGGGAAAGCCTGTGCTTAGTCTGCATTGACAGTGCCTGAATTGCTGAACCTACCAATCTTGTCATCACTCCTATCTTGGTCCTGACCGGAGTGATAGTATCTCTAATAAATAAATAAATAAATTAGTAATTCCAGAATGGCTGTCCATGGGACTAATATTGGCAACAGCAATGGGACATCTATGGGATAGTTCGTGTGCAGTACATATTGGAAGTACCATCATGGCTAAACATTGGAGTCATCTTTGCAGGACTAATGAAGTATGAATGGAAAAGCCCATATTGGCAATACCAGAATGACTGTACAACGAACCGATTCTTGTAAGAAATATGGGCCACGGTTGAAAAAATTCGGCAATGTGCATGTATGCCAGTGCCAGCAAAATATCGATGCCATTTTATTTCGACAATGATCCATCCTTGGTCCAATTCTGGTGTGCTGCCTGGGTAACCCGCCCGCGGAACCAGCATTTCGATGGATGCGAACCTCAAAAAGCACCCGTGCGCTGTGAGATATCCGTGCACGTTACAGATCCACAGGTGTTCGGAAATATTCCTGTGCCCTCCACTGTTCGTCCCTTACCTCTTTAATTCTTACGTTCCTTACCCTTACGATGACCCGCCGCGGTGGCTCAGTGGTTACGGCGCTCGGCTGCTGACCCGAAAGACGCGGGTTCGATCCCGGCCGCGGCGGCCGAATTTCGATGGAGGCGAACTTCTAGAGGCCCGTGTGCTGTGCGATGTCAGTGCACGTTAAAGAACCACAGGTGGTCGAAATTTCCGGAGCCCTTCACTACGGCGTCCCTCATAGCCTGAGTTGCTTCAGGACGTTAAACCCCATTAAACCAAAACCAAACCTTACGATGAGGTTTTGGTGTCCACCGAGAAGTGAGGTCGTTATTGTGCCATTTCCTTCTTTTTAAAACAATTTCCAGTTTCTGCAACAGTTCCAGTTTCCAATTTCCACATTCTAATCCTGCGTTGCTTGCCGATAGGTACTAACCTCATTTTGACAACACAGCGTGAAGAGCGGAACCAAGAGCAAAGAGCATGGAGGATTGATAGAAAATGTCGGTTTGTGAACTCCTAATCGGTGACTGGTCGGTAGCTCAGTTTTGGAATCCATTGCATTCCGCTGCCGTCTTGTCCTGCACAACAGCCGTACCTTGATCTCATAATCGGAGCTGGATAATCCCGCTTCCAAATCCTTAGTCGATTGGTTTGTTATCCTGCCTAGTTCTGAATTTTCTTGGCACTCCACAATACGCGATAAAGAGAGGGCATCCATACGCAGAATATAAAGTTTGCGTCTATGCCTTCCCGCTAGAGAGGTTTGTTTTGCTCGGATTAGATATCTGTTCTGTTGTAGGTATTCAAAGCTTTTCTTGTTCCCTGAAGCCAAATGGGTCCCGTGGAGAGCATCTGTCGTGCTAGAGTTGCCTCGGCGCCCTACCTATCACTGGATTCATTCCAGCGTTCTCTGATTAGTAGGGTGCTCGAGGGAATAACGTGCTATGTGAGCCGTGTGCTCCTTCGTTCCCTCCGTAATAGGACTCCGCTAGACTCCGTTTGGTGGTCGAGAGTGTATCTATTTTGAGTTGAGTTGGGGGATGCAGAGCACGTTTCCCTAGGCGTCTCGTTGTGTACTTTCTGCACGTTTCTTGGGAGACTACCATTATATTCTTCTTTGCGTAGGAGCTTCTTGTTGAAATGATGAGCGTCATCATCGCTTCTTGTGCTTAAATCTTAACTGTTCATTTAAGCGAAGCTGCGCTTAGGAGTTCACTCTCTCGGTCCGTGCAAGCCGGAGTCGTGGCCCCGTCTGTGGGCCCGGCTGCGTGGGCATATATTGCTTTTCTTAGGAGTCCCAAGTGCCTCCCGTGGGTTTTCTTCTGTCTAATCTGCTTGCGCGCAACTCACGGAGGGTGTTGCTAGGAATCACCTGGGCTGAGATGGGTTCTAAGATTTTAGGGGCAATGTAGCTTCCCTCTGAGTGTGTACGATGAGACTTTATGTGAAGGTCTTTCAGCGGCCGAAGACCGATTTTTCTGTAAGGAAAGCGTGAAATCTACGACAAGGTTGGGTTCGGAATGCGTTCTTGTAAGATATTGTAGACTCTCATTAGCGTCCGTTCAGCGGATCTAGCTATGACTGACAAACCTTGTGCATTCTTGACAGCTTTCGCTACAATGCTGCTTGCTTTCTCTTTGTTTCTCTTCTTGCAGTGTATGTACTGTACAGAGTAGCTATCGTTTTGATTATGCGGCCCTACTTTTGAAGAAGGCGTCAAATAATGTTGTTACTTCTTTCAATCTGATCTCTAGTTTCCCGTCCTACACCGCGCTGGTAGGCGCGCTACTTGCTCTATCATAGCACGTAGCTTCTTTATTTTTTTTAGCCCGAGAATGTTCCTTCTTTAGGCATCCGGGCCTGTTGATTCTTTAGTCCAAGAATGGTTTAGGATTCTTTCAGCTTTCCTCTAAAGTGATTGAGTTCTGAGTTTTCAGGGGAGCGTTGCAGCCCGCATCGGGTGTCGTATTACTTGACTTGATTTCCCACTTGCTGCAGAATGTCCTCGATGGTAGCCATGTATCCTACAGATGTCCAAATTATGATGGCAATTGTGAAGAGGGCATGTACAAGCTCAGAGAAGAGAGACGCCAGAGTTTTTTTTATGTTACAAGGGGGAGAAGACCAAGCATTGCGGCATGCCGCGGCTGCTTATCTCTAAGAGGTCGTATTTTGTATCGCCTAGTGTCAGCCAAACCTGTCTATGTGGTAGGAAGTGTGATGTAGCGGTATATTGTGCTCCCACTCTTGTTCCGTTCAGAAGAATGCCTTCTGTTAAGACTATCGAAAGCTCTTTTGAGATCAAAATCAAGGTTGCTCTCGTTTGATACCGTGTGGTGCGAACTATGATATCTTCCGTACGTTGGATGATGTCCTTCTAAGGGCAGAGGCTTGGTCTTAAGCCGATCATGGCATCCGGGACGAGGCCGTTGTCGTATAGGTGTTTATTTAGTCTATTGTGAATTACTTTTTTCATCAATTTCACAGTGCATAAAGATAGAGATAGGCGTTCCGTTTGTAATTTTGATTCTTTGTCCTGTTTTGGGTTGCCAAGCCACCACAAATGGCATTTCTGCCGTTTCCCAGTTTACAGGATAGCGGCCCTCCTTACACGACTTGTTGAAAAAGTTTGTGACATGTCGTAGGCATGCGTTGGCTAGGTTTTTTTTAGCATTTTGGCGGTTAGTTGTTCCCCGGCCGCGCACGCTTCTCTTTTCATGTCTAGCAGAGCCGGCTAAACCTCACGAAGGCTGATTTCTTTCTCGAGTTATACCCAAGCACCACAGGTAGTCGGCCCGATATTTCAAAAGGATGGCTTCATTATGGACCTTTGTGGGACCGGCCTTTGCCAAAACCTTTCCAATATTGGGCAAATTACGAGTGCTGCTTGGGCTGGGATTGGTTCCCCGGAATCTGTTCCCCGGACAATGGCGCTTTTTTCCCCACGTTTCCTGATACGTTTGTCGAGAACGCCTTTTTTAGGTAAGGTTTTGGGCGGACACGTTTGAGATGGAGTTGGCCAGAAATCTTTCTTTTACTGCCGCACGCGTAACACAAAGCGCGAAAGCGCGGTTGGCTACATTAATGTCTCCCACAAGAAGGAGTTGCCCCATTTGGTCTGTCTACAGCCGACACCCAATGCCGGGTTATAATGCCCTTCACTCAAGTACTGTCACTCTACGGTCAACTCGTAGCATAAGAGTGCGATATTCAGCTACATTTGTAAGTGCAAGCGCTTCCTATAGAAAAACTTTTAACCAACTAAAATGCATGTTCTGACATTGTGTCGTGCACTCTTTGCCAGTAGGTATGGTGGCTCAAGTAGAAATAAAAACGACCACAGAGCAGTCAATTGTATGCAGTCGTACCTGCTGCGTAGTTAAAAAGCATGCGCTTAACAAACAGTGCGGCATGCATTTGATAAGGGATGTACGCGCAATTCTTATGTCAAATGTGGTGCCGAACGAAAGATGTTATAGTGGTGGTGGTGCCGGTGATAGTCATTTTATTCAATAAAGAGTTTTCTCCCCCTGTCCTGCAAGGAAACCTTAGACCAGGGCTTCAAGGGTCTCAGCTGCTTGCTGCGCCTGCTGAACCAGCTGTATTTGGTCCTTTATGTTTGAGCTGGACCCCATGGCCCCGCACTGCTCAGGCACTAGGTTTAGGAATTTCGGGGCGGCCTGATTGCTTAGGCAAGCCCTCGTGCGTTGCAGTGCCTCTGCCGGAAAGCTTACGTGCCAAATTCACAAGAGCACAGAAAGAAGCGAAGGCCCCATGCTAGGGTTCGTAATCGCTAAACTACGCGTCCGAATGCACTGCATTGTTTGCTTTGAAGTCTACTCCTGCCCTGATTAACTTTCAGTCGCTTTTTTGCTCTAAAGGACCGCATGTAGAATATACATGTGCATAGCAGCTAGACGCAGCAGCATCGGAAGCGGCGCTGGGCACCTGCCTTCCATGATTCATGACAATGGCGGGGCCTTGCTGCATGATAGCCGGAGGGTTGGTTCCGCTGGACGGCCGCCCACGTACCCCGATGCATCTTCCTGTCAGGACAGCATTTCTGGCAGTCAGCGGGCTGCCAGTGGTAAATCAAAGAGTACCAGTGCGTGCCACTTCCGTCCAGCACTGGTCACGCCAAGGAGCTTGCAAGAGTGTAACGGAATGAAACGAGCCCCGCGTCAGCTTATGCCGCATCAGAAATGATCTTGTCCTACAAGCAGTCGACAGGAGCAGGGAGCACTCCGCAATCCCGCTAAACAGAATCTCTCCTTCCGAGACGCAGTCGTCAGTTTGCTTCACCTTCGCTGCAAAACTGAGCAGTAGCAGCAGCAGCAGCAGAAGGGGCAGCGCAAGACGCACCATAGGATGTCGTCATCGCTGTTGTCTCTGCCGTAGAGTAAGCTATTCTTCACCAATTTTCAATCCATTGTCCAGCGGGCCAGCTCTGTGCCATGGCTCGAGCCGCACAGCAACCTGTGACCCATCCTTTGTTTCCCATCTATGTTTCAGTCGCGTATCTCCACGTAGAACTGTAACCCCTTAAGTCGTCAATGAGATGCGCTAGCGGAGACCATTTGCAGCATATCTCACCGCCTCAGTCTCGAGAATACGTGAGCGCGTGCCGAGGACGCTGGCCTACTACGTTGTTTTGGCTGCAGGGACTTTTCAGTGTGTGTTACAGTGACATGGATTGATGCCCCGTGCTGCAACTCTCCGCAGTCTCCCGGCCGGCCCGGTGTGGCTCTTCATGCGCAGGCCGATATACAACATCTAATTGAAAAGCTTAGAAACCTTGTTTGCGGGCGTGTTGAGTCCGTCGAGGTTAGTGTGAGGTGGGGCAGCGGTCACTTTGGTGGTTTTCGTCTATGCTTCCCATCATGTTCAGTTCGACACACCATTTCTGAGACTGCGCATCCTTGAACTCTGAAACTTGCTGTAACGGCGCCGCTAATTTCCTGCTACGCCCCTTGGAAGACGCCTGCTCCCGCGGAAGCGTCTTTCCATAGTAAGCAAGTGCCCCCGCAAGCAAATAAGACAGGGGAATTAGAGAGGGTCTTGTGACGTACCGCGGCTGTCTTCACGAAACCCGCTTACGCCGTAGGCTCTCCTATTGGAGAGGCGCCCGATGTCCCACAGCTGGCTGCACTGCCGCGTGGCCGAACAAAGGCGTCTTTCAAGGTTGGCGGTAACGAGCGGCGGTTAAAGCAATTATAGACCTTGCAATTATAGACGCCACCGGACGTTGACTGCTCAACTTATCTGGCGCGATATGTGTGGCCAGACTTGTTTCCTCTTCATTCCTTTGCGTGTAAATGTAGCAGCAGCATCTACATGCTCGCACGGGAAAACAACATTGTTCAGAAGGTCCTTTCGGGCCTGTTAGGAGTGACAACGTACTCTGAGCCTTGACGTGCGGCGCATTTGGTCCTATCAAACCGCTTGGGAAACTGCAAGTCTCAGAACGACAGTTTTCCGTTTTACTGTCTTAGCGCTCTTAATCCTTGGTACAGACCACAGCGTCGTGCAAAATTGCACTCCGAGGCATAAAATGCACAAGGTAGCTTCAAAACCTGCGAGCATGGTAGCGACACACATCTTTCTAATCCAGCTAAATGTCTCAATATTGTAAACACACATGATGAGGTGACTGAAGATCGAAGGACTGCGCTGTCTTCTTTTTTATCTTGTAGACTGGTACATCGCATGCTTGTCACTTGCTTTTTTTTCTTGTTGCGTTCCTTCTTGCACTGTTAGGAATTATACTGAAAACCGCGCACGCTTACACTTGCAACATGACGCACTATATGGAGCCTGCGATTGAGCGAGCTTTTCATATCGCGTTGTACATTGCTGTATCACAGTGTCTTCGAGGCTATATTTTGCACTTTGAAGACGAAAAAAAGTTCTTTCACTGCTGGTAGCACGTTTATTAGTCCCTCACATTAACGCCAGCGCGCGATACGTTCATCGCATTGGATAACGATCAGAGGTACCGACCGCTCATCTGGGCACTAAAGAACAAAAAAAGTCGAATTTTCCGTGTAATGTTTCAATAGCTGCTGACAAACATATTGTTTGTTTAATTTTTCAAGAAAACCTTCACTGGCGAGTATCCAGCCTCCCTCTTTCCAAACTTCCGACACTGTCATAAAAGCATAAATTATAGCACCCCCCCCCCCCCCCCCCCCAATACCTCCAGCGCTTTCTTCATTTATTTCATGCATGCCTTTGTGCGTACCAAAAAGAAATGCATGAAAACAACATAAGAGTTCTTGATGTGTAGTGGCATGAGAGAAATTCATGTGAAATAGCCTCTGAATCTTTTGTAGTATATTTCTGCATGGGGTTAACGGCGAGAAAGGTGACTTGAGGGGCTGATTGCCAATGACATAAGGAAATCTTCTGTATTATTGAAAAAGAGGCTCTGCGGCGTTTTCAATGTTGAAAGACATGAATACCTGACTTCGTAGTGACTCTCTAATGCGTCACAAAGAATGCATAAACATGACACCAGACACTCCACGATCATTTTTGTAAAAGGCGGCTTCGTAGACCTTTCTCTTAATTTATTGTTGTTGAGGGCCGACACGCACTGATGACGGATGGGAGCGCATCATTGTCAAGAATTTGACTGGCAAAACGAGTGGAGAGCGGGGCAGCGGAGTTCGGGAGACAATTTAGAAGAAAGTCCGCGACGGGAGAGGATGCAAATAACCTTACCGGAGAGAAAACGAAGTCGTATCTTTTTCTGTTTTGGTTGGAGTTATTAGCGAGACCCTGGGTTCGAGGCTGAGTCCAACCAACGGGGTAGTTCCCACCTCACATGACATTTTTATTGGAGATTTGATGTTTGGGGCAGGCCGCAAAAATGACAGCCCCGATTTCTTCGTTAATTAAGGGTTTAAAACATAAGAGAATGAATAGCAGGCCATTCCAGTCTGCTTTGGTGCTTTATGCTTAACATCTAACGCGGCTTTACTTAAGCTCTCACGAGTTAGGACTATGACTACAGTACAGCAAAGCTTGGTCTTTTGTAAATTCATTTGTGCGTTTTCCTGTTTTGCTCTCTGTAGACAGATAGATAGACACAGAGAGGGGAAAAGGCACGGATGTTAACGAGAAAGGTTTCCGGTTGTCTACCCTGCACTGGGGAAGGGAATGAGGAGATAAAAGATGGAAGAGAGAAGGAACGGGAAAAAGTAACAATCTGTCAATCAAGGCAGTCTCTCGCAATAAAACAAAACAGTGCCTTGTAAGCCTTGATGGCTGTCGACTGTTGTGGGCACGGACCGAGGATCTTGGCCTCTGTGAAGGGGCGAGGATCAAGGCGGTCCAGGGCACAACGCAGCCTACGTCTTTCTTTCACAAAGACCAGGCACTTACACAGGAGGTGACTAATTGTCTCTTCACAGGCACAGTTTACAAAAGAAGGGCTGTCGGCAATCGCTATCCGGAAAGCATACTTATTCGTGAAGGCAACACCGAGCCATATACGACAGAGTAATGTTGCTTCACGACGCGCTACATCACTTGGAAGACGGAGGCGCAGTCCACGGTCCAATGCCCTGAGATGACGGTTGTAGAACTCTCCCGTGTTCCACGCTGAGAGTGTGAGCTCCAGCCTTAAGAACCGAAGCCCACACGCTGCGTCAGCTCTCGTTACAGGGATATTGACAGATATTCCGTCATTGTGGGCAAAACGGGCAGCTTTGTCGGCCTGGTTATTTCTATTCATACCGCCATGGCCTGGCAGCCACTGGAAATTTATGTCATGTCCTTTCAATGCAGCGTCATGCTTCTGTCAACATATGCTATGCTGCCTTCAATTACAAGCCCGCTCGTACTCATCTACCTTGCCAAACATCACTAGACGAAGGGTTTCGAAACTTTCCACAGGGAAGTGAACCTTTCAATGCAGCGTCATGCTGCTGTCAACATATGCTATGCTGGCTTCAACTACAAGCCCGCTCGTACTCATCTACCTTGCTAAACATCACTAGACGAAGGGTTTTGAAACTTTCCACAGGGAAATGAACCTTCCAATGCAGCGTCATGCTGCTGTCAACATATGCTATGCTACCTTCAACTACAAGCCCGCTCGTACTCATCTACCTTGCCAAACATCACTAGACGAAGGGTTTCGAAACTTTCCACAGGGATATGAACCGAATAAAATAAGAGAAGGGAATAAAATAAAACAAAAAAATAAATTATTCCATGACCGTATGCGGCAATTTTCAAACCAGCCGCTCAGTGTGGAGCTCACTACTCCAGAACACTCTTTTTATGACCAGATGGTTGCAACAGGTATATGTTTTATTTCTTAAAGTATCATGGGGCTTACCCAACTTTTATAAGCGATATTGAATACACTCGCACAAGTCTGGTTGATGAAAAGTATGATTTATTAGTTTACTTCCCAGGTGTGTACTTCAGTGGCACTTTGCAAGCGCTGCTGAACGCAACGACCCTCAAATACATGGCGTATTGGTTGATTTAGCGCTGACCACCGCAGTGCATGGCTTTGTAGCATTCACCTCTGCAACACCATCCTGTACGATGAACTTCAATTTCTTCGGTCTGAAAGAAAAATTATGCAGTAATTACGTATCTCACCACAGATGCACAGAAACACATGACTTCAGGGCATGTAGCAACTCAATAAATATACAGAAATAAATCTGCGAAGATTGGATAACATACCATAGTTTATTTCGCAAGAATTCGGCTTGGAGAATTGTTTTTCAATTGTAGTGGAGCATTTGAAAGCGGCAGCACCTTTTAAGTTTTAGTGGTACAAAATTGAAGTAAAGAACCAAAGCATGCTTAAACCTGCTGCCTATTCCAAATGGAACGCAAGAAGGTCTGTTATATATATAGTATATCCGCATGAACACGCTGTTCCCCCGCCGAAACTGTGACGGTGTGCTTTCAGTTCCTACCAGTTGCGTCTGCGTGTGTAGCGAAACCCCATTGCTCTTAAGTTAAGGTGTGCTGCTATTAGGAACAGAACGCCCGAGGCCGAATTAGGTACAAAAAAGAAGGACGACTTACGCTCGTATATACCGCTACTGTACATTTTTCAGTGCACAGCCGTCCGAGCTAACAACGTTTACCGCCACTCCGCGCGTGACATGCTGTCTTCGGGCTACTCTTGAACTTAGCTCCGAGAAGCGCGGTTTTCGTGGACTATGTTAGCAATAAAGCAATTGCGTTATGGCTGTTGTTCTGGGTGGTTTTTGCCTTTCTAGCGGTCGATACGAGACATTCACTTAAAGTGACCGCGCAGGCTAGCACTCAAAATGAAGCTGATTACTTACCACCAACGAGACCGCGAGCACTTTCATATCCGCATATCGAGCGTGCAGCGTACCACAGTTTAATGTGTGAGGCTTCGTGTAGCATGAACACGTTGCATTGCGCGCGTTGTAACAGTTATACTGGGAAATCATTCGAAATGATTGCACACCAGCTCATGAAGGCTGCTTGATGCTTGGTGCTGCTACCACGAAAGTTAACATCTTTCCATATATTTATTTTTGCCACCTTTCTCTGTTTAACGAAGCAGTCGAAAATATTTTAGGTTTCCTAAGCCTCATTAATATGTTTGTAAACAAATGCATATGCTGTGCATGCGAACGCTTTAATGCGGTGTTTGAATGCACCTACACTGTACGACAACTACCTGCACTTAGAAGGAGCCTTAAACCTTGCCGCTTTAGATAGTAACAATAAAAAGAACATTCAGCAAAGCCTTCAGCGGAAGGAGACAAGTTTTAAAATAATATAGAGACTGGTAATGCCCTTATCATATCCATGAGTAAGTGCATTGAATAAAGTTCCTCCGGCCCAGAATCGAAGCGCTTTGGCTTATTGTCATTAGATGGAACCACATTGCTTACTTCCAAACCATGCATCCAAATATCGAAAGAAGCAACGCTGGGGCTCGGCGAATTGAAGATTTCGTAGTAGTCTTTTTGGAGTGTTCACTACGCAGTAAGCGCGGCGTACAAGCTTACTGCGTAGTAAAATTGTCTACTTGCCAGTGTAGGAAGAGAAGCTAGCTTCAAGGGTGCATTTTAAATGCCACTGGTGCGTATTTTGTTAACAATAAACGCTTTCATAAATGCATTTTTATTTAATCTTGTGAACAAAGGAGGTGTAATTTTTTTCTTTTGCCGGGGTTACCTACTGACAATTTAAAGAAAGGAGACGTGAGGGATGCTAGAAATCTGAGGACACATTACATAGTGTCCCAGTTTGTCTCATTGGATGTTCGGCTTGCGCGTGGTCGTCAGCTGACATATCAAAACCAGGTGCTCACATTTTATTTCTTCGGTGAGCTCATTCAACGGGAGCAGTGTACGCAGCAGTATAAACCTTCATTACGTTAAGTTGATGAGAAGCACTGTGTTGTGCGGTGCACCAATGTGCCGCAACTCATGTGCGAATGACATTTATTCAGATAGACTCCATAGCCAGCCTTGCGCACCTCGACTTGAGCAAGATGCATATGCCTTCTAAACAGAACCTTCAATGATGTGGACCTTTGGCTGACTTCAGTAGAGCTTGGTGCTAGGCAAGCTGGTCATTCATTATTTAATTATTGGATGTAACTCTATTAGGACAACCATGCAGAGAGGACTGCTGTTGTTGCGTTGTCCTATCTTTGTGGTCTTCCTGATGGCAGGACGTCCAATGTTTGAATAACTTTCGCTGACTATAGCTTCCTTCGCAGGCATTTGTACAAGATAACTTTACTTATAAATTTTTCTGACCTGATCTAAAGAACTCGGTGCCTAAACAGGTTAGTGAGAAAGCGTCAACCTATAAGATTTGAGATAATTGGAGGAGGGGATTTTGTATGAGCACAGCAGAAGTAAAAGTGATTTTTGTTGTTTTGAAATTCTCCACACGGTGTCATACGCGTCCATAGAAGGTATATTTACCTCAAATAATCCTTTTTTTATCCATCCTGTTTATCCTCATTGACCCACCTCCCCTGTGTGCCAGATTGTGCGTGTGGTACGCGTGAGCCCGTTTCCGCTCAGTGCGCAATACTAACGAGAAATGTCGCCTTGAAGAAATGCAATATGACTGAATCAGAGCGGAACCGAGCAGAGAAATTTATTTTTGTGCGCGAATTTTAATAAAATTGCTCACAATAGAGAATAAACATTGGACAGCTCCAGAAAAAAAAAGGGTATTGATGACGCATCTCTGTAGAGGAACCGTTGTAATTAAAATCTGAGTACTTTTATAGAGGGAGTGGCCACAACTAAAAAAGAAATAGAAAAACATTTTGAACAGTCGACTACGGCAGATTATTCTTAGGCATTGTGAGTTTATCAAGTCTAGAAGCTGTCATGGAGGTAGGCAGTCATTAATATACCTTTTATTACCATTGGCTTTCGGTACTGCTTATTTTGGGGGCGCTGAGGATACATTTCCTCTGCATGGACAACCTTGAAATTCTGCATCTACTGCCTTCCTCCAACAGTGTACTATTTGTGGTTCAGAACATTTTTCTATATCTTCAAGTATTTCAATGTGGTATATGTATTTGGAAATATCTGTACATCAAATGTTGAGAAAAGTTGTAAGTAAAGTTTTTTTATCACATCGAACAAATCGAATGTGGAATGAATTTTACAGTCAAACCCCCAACGCTGTACTATATGCGAGGAGAATTAAAGATGCGTACTGCGTAGGTTTATCTGGTGTCCCCATGCAATGAATTGCCAAAAAAACGTGTGTGCAAGCCAACAAAGGTGAACGTTACCTGGCATGCAGTTTCGTTCGTGTAAAAGCCGTAGAAGTATTGGCTTCCAATCTTGCAATAACGCGTACAGTAATACAAAACTCTGAGCTGTAAAGAAAATATCAAAGACGCTCTGAGTGCATGGTTTTATGAAGGCACTGATACGCCATTTCATATATTAGGAGAGGTGGATATATCAGGACACGATTTCATACAGCTACACCTGGTTTGTTGCCTTCTGTAAGGGCATTTTACTACTGCAATCTATGCTGATCCTCTAAAGCATGAGTACAAAAGGAAAGAATATCTTGTAAGTAGATTTTAATTCATTCGAACGTGCAATGCGTCAACGCTACCCTCTCTGCTCGGACCTATTACAGTAGTATAAAATGATGGAGCGCTTAAAACAATCATAAAGGTGTGGGGTCACTGTTCTGCTTAGAGAAATGAAGTTTATGTGCTTATAATTTTGAGCAGCCAAAGCACGTTTTGAGCCACACGTTAACATACCAAATCTGCTTAGTTCATCGGTGCATACATATAACTGCCCGACTCTCTGCTGGGGAGCTACCTAGAGTGAATTCTTTACTGGAGAGAAACGAATCTCAGTCAAATGTGTCGTTTATGAGCTCCAGAGATTAACTTATATCCGATATTTGTTCAGTGCGTTATATTCATTGCTTTATTATGCGCCATTAAAACGTTAATATTAGCTCAATGGAACAGCAAGACCACTGCAGTCGAAGGCACAAAATTAGAACACCTTGGAGGCAGGCCCCTAGGACATAGAATTTCTGCATAATTTAGAGTGACCCGTAAATTCTCCTGGCGTCCAGTTCTGCTTCCGGAGATCATCGAAGAATCAACTGTTTCGGGCGTGAACATACCTCTTAGCTTCCTTTTTATATACAGCAGCTGTTCTCAAGCCATTTCCAACGAAGTTGGACAACGATAAATATTGGCCGCATTTGTTTTTCCAGTCCCGGACTACTTGCTGACAGGTCTCGGCTTCCGCTCTGACAGGAAACAGCGTCATGGTCACATGACCTACTTGCCATAGGCTGCTTTCAAACTCAGCGCCAGAGCCGGGCTCCCCCTCGGTTACCGTACAAGGACGCTGTCATCTGCTAGCAGACGACGCAAGCCACAGCCATCACGACGCCGAAGCAACGCCGTGCGCTCGATCATAATACTGAGTCGATTTGAAGACTGTACTGTCAGCTTAACGTAGGTGCATTACAGAATTCAGCTTCGGAGGTATGCTCGCCGCTACTGCTTGTGGCGAAGTTCGCACAAAGTAGCCCAAATCTTTGCGGAAAGGCGGATAGACGTAAGCCTCCGCAAAAATGTTGACAACAAGCTCTATAGCTGCTCCAGTATACGAGTGGTTCACCTGCGGTGCCGGTGGCGAAATGCTACCCAGGTTGGCCGACCCAGGGTTCACCTGCGATGCTTTCAGGTAAGCGTACAGACAGCATGTGGCAAAACAAGCGAACAAGAACCACTTGACGACACGAGCAAACAATACGCGCTCGCAGCTCCGAACGCGCGTCCGTGTGCGGTGGATTTCAAGAAAATAAACAAAGATGCAAGAACAAAAAGTCTTGCGATGGCTCAGAGAGGAGCTACGGAGCTCATGTGAAGGTTTAACGCATGATGTCGACCTCCAGGAGCCCGAAAAGTACTCAAAATGCACACGGAGTCTAACTCAATAAGGCTGCCAGCGCGGCGCGCAGCTATCGTCTGCTGCCTTCTCAGCAGCCCCAAGCAGCCCGCGGACTGCCATAGGCTAAAAACGAACGCGTTGCTATGGCGATGCAGGGAGGTAGGCGGAGCTTTCGGGCTGCCCGAGAAAAACAAATACCGGACTCGAGTCCCCAAGTAGTCCCGGACAGTCCGGGACTGAAAAACAAATGCAGCCATTGTCACGTAGTGGTGACTGCAGTCCGGCGAACAGGAACACAGCGAGAATGTCTTTGAAACTTAACTCTATATTCGGGCTGACTTGCGCCCGCAAAGACCTTAATCACTCGGCAGTGGCGTAGAAACTAGCGCGCTCGGCGGTCGTCAAACAGAATGACCGGCGCTGTCGGCCGTGCTCTTTTTAAAGCTGATAGCGAATCTTCGAGATAAAGCTTTAGAAGCTACTTGAACATTCTGGCGCGAACTAAAAACGGCTCCGTCCGGCTGCGATCAATCGAGATAATTCTAGGCGCGTCTTGCGTCACAAACGAAGCGATAAAACGGCGTGCCGGCAGCCTTGAAGCATGAACAAATAAACACAACAAACAAACGCTACAAAGAATCGCGGCATTACTCCTCTCTCAAAGAAGCATCGACTCGATGCTTTAGAACATAATGCGGCTTTCAACAATAAAAAACGGGCTGTGCAAAAATAAACACCGAATGTGGAAACACGGCGTCCTCTAGCGTGCATGATAGGGCTTTAGGCGTACGACATGAACTACTTCTGGTCATACGCGGCGTCGCTGGGATGCAGTCATTTGTTCAGGAATGACTTCATAGTGCAATTCACCTAGCCGACGAAGAACCTTGTACGGGTCGAAATAGCGGCGCAAAAGCTTTTCACTCAATTCTCGGTGGCGAATGGGCGTCCAAACCCAGACTCGGTCTCCTGGCTTGAATTCCGCGTTGCGTCTTCGTAGGTTGTAGCGTGTGGCGTCGGTCCGCTGCTGGTCTTTGATCCTTAATCGGGCAAGACTTCGGGCTTCTTCTGCGCGTTGTAGGTAGGCGGTGACGTCGACGTTATCTTCCTCGGTAACGTTCGGCAGCATGGTGTCCAGCGTGGTCGTGGCCTCTCTGCCATGGACAAGCCTAAAATGAGTCATCTGGGTGGTCTCCTGCACTGCGGTGTGGTAGGCGAAGACTACGTAAGGCAAGATGACGTCCCAGGTCTTGTGTTCGGCATCCACATACATGGCGAGCATATCGGCGATGGTTTTGTTGAGGCGCTCGGTCAGTCCGTTGGTCTGCGGGTGGTATGCAGTTGTTCTCCGGTGGCTGGTTTGGCTGTAATGGCGGATGGCTTGCGTCAGTTCCGCCGTGAATGCTGTTCCTCTGTCAGTGATGAGCACATCGGGGGCGCCGTGTCGCAGAAGAATGTTCTCCACGAAAAATTTGGCGACTTCTGCTGTTCCGTTCGGTAGGGCTTTTGCCTCGGCGTAGCGGGTCAGGTAGTCGGTCGCTATGATGATCCACTTATTTCTATATGTTGATTTCGGGAAAGGGCCAAGCAAGTCCATGCCGCTCTGCTGAAAGGGCCCTGAGGGGGGTTCAATGGGGTTCAGAAATCCTGCTGGTCGAGTTGGAGGAATCTTTCGTCGCTGACAATCTCGGCAGGTTTTCACATAATGTGCAACATCGGCAGACAGTCGGGGCCAGTAATACTTGTCTTGAATGCGGCGGAGGGTGCGAGAAAGCCTGATATGTCCAGCTGCCGGCTCATCGTGTGAGGCCTGAAGAAAATCTCCGCGCAGAGTTACAGGTACAACAAGGAGGTAGGCTGTCTTGTTCGCTGCAAAGTTTTTCTTCGCGATGACATCATTCTGTAAACAGAACGAAGACAATCCTCGCTTGAAAGAGGCGGGGGTGAAGAAACCTTTGCCTGCCAAGTATTCGGTGAGGCATTTTATGTCGGAGTCCGAGCGTTGCTGTTGCGCAAAAGAGCTGGAGGTGATGGGTCCCAGGAACGCGTCTTCATCGTCGTCCGGCGGCGGTGCGTCTACAGGGGCTCGTGACAGGCAGTCGGCGTCTGAGTGCTTGCGTCAGGACTTGAAAACGACGGTTACATCAAACTCCCGGAGCCGCAGGCCCCATCGAGCGAAGCGGCCGGAGGGGTCCTTCAAACTGCCGAGCCAGCACAGTGCGTGGTGATCGCTGACCACCTTGAACGGTCGTGCGTACAGGTAGGGCCGGAATTTCGACGTAGCCCAGATGATGGCAAGGCACTCCTTCTCAGTTGTAAAATAACTAGCTTCGGCTTTGGACAAGGAACGGCTAGCGTACGCGATGACCTTCTCCACTCCGTCAATTTCCTAAACGAGGACAGCGCCTAGGCCCACACTTATTGCGTCGGTGTGAATTTCAGTCTCAGCGTTTTCGTCGAAGTGCGCGAGGATCGGTGGGGACTGTAAACGACGCTGAAGTTCCTTGAAGGCTTGCACTTGAGACGCTTCTCATTTAAATGGCACGTCTGCCTTTGTCAAGTGGGTCAGTGGCTCCGCGATGCGCGAAAAGTTCTTCACAAACCGTCGGTAGTACGCGCACAGTCCGAGGAATCTGCGCACAGCTTTTTTGTGGCCTAACGATGTGGCCTAGAAACAGCATCTCTTCATAGGCAAAGTGGCAATTCTCTGCTTTCAAAGTTAGGCCGGACGATTTTACTGCGTCTAGTACTATTCGAAGCCGTTTTAGATGTTCCTCAAAGCTCGAGGCGAAGACAACGACGTCATCTAAATATACTAGACAAATATGCCACTTCAGGCCTGCCAGCACTGTATCCATTACTCGCTGAAATGTTGCTTGTGCGGAACAGAGACCAAATGGCATCACCTTGAACTCGAAGAGGCCATCTGGAGTGATGAATGCTGTCTTCTCGCGATCTCGTTCATCGACCTCAATTTGCCAGTAGCCGCTCTTGAGGTCCATCGATGAGAAATATCTGGCGTTGCAGAGCCTGTCCAGTGTGTCGTCGATGCGAGGGAGGGGGTAGACGTCCTTCTTTGTGATGTTGTTCGAGCGCCGGTAATCAACGCAGAATCGAAGTGCACCGTCTTTCTTTCTCACTAGAACAACAGGGGCCGCCGCGGTGGCTCAGCGGTTATGGTGCTCGGCTGCTGACCCGAAAGACGCGGGTTCGATCCCGGCCGCGGCGGCTGGAATTTCTTTGGAGTAGAAATTCTAGAGGCCCGTGTACTGTGCGATGTCAGTGCACGTTAAAGAACCCCAGGTGGTCGAAATTTCCGGAGCCCTCCACTACGGCGTCTCTCATAGCCTTAGTCGCTTTGGGACGTTAAACCCCCTAAACCAAACCAAACCAGAACAACAGGCGCCGCCCTGGGGCTCTTTGAAGGCAGAATAACGTCGTCGCGCAGCATTTCTTCCACTTGGTCCTGGATGGCTTGTCGTTCTCGCGGCGACACTCGGTAGGGGCTCTGGCGGAGAGGTCGGGCGTGCTGGTCGGTTATAATGCAATGTTTGGCAATCGGCGTCTGTCGGACCTTCGGCGATGACGAGAAGCACTCGCTGTAGCTTCGAAGAAGATTGCGAATCTAGTAGTCTTGTTTGTTCCGGGGCAGGTCTGGGTTTATGTCGAAAGTGGGCGAGTTCTCTTGGTCAGGCGAATCCTCTACGGATGGGTCGGAGAGCGTGAAGAAGTCTCGTACGTCGGATATTTCGTCGAGGAATGCAATCTTAGTTACTCTGTTAACGTGCCGGTATTCTTCACTGAAGTTAGTCAGCAATACTTCGGCTTGTCCATTGCGGAAATGTGCGATGCCTCTTGCGATGCCGACTCCTCGGTCGAGAAGCAACTGCATGTTCCCCTCGATAATGGCATCAGTGTTATTCGCTTCCGTGGCGCCTACGGTGATGATGACGCTTGAGCGGGGTGGGACACTCATTTGTTCCTCCAGGACACTGAGCGCGGCGTGATGTTCCGGAGTTCTCATCGACGGGATGGCCTCATCCGTGGAAAGTATGATCATCTTGGATCGCAGGTCGATGATCGCTTGATGCTCATTAAGGAAATCTATGCCCAAGATCACTTCGCGGGAACATTGCCGTATCAATACGAAGGTCGCTGGGTAGGTATGTCCCTTGAGAGTCACTCGCGCTCTGCATCATCCTGATGGCGTAATGAGGTGGCCCCCTGCGGTGCGAATTTCTGGGCCGTCCCAAGCGGTTGTTACTTTCCCGAGTTGCGCAGCGAATGGTACGCTCATCTCCGAATAATCGGCTCCTGTGTCGACAAGAGCGGTAACTTTCCGGCCGTCGATAATCACTCCTAAGTCGGATTTCCTGGCTCTGGATTTACACGTCGTCCTCGGCGTCGGGTTACGGCTTCGTCGGGTATGTGAATCGTGATTGGGGCGTGTGGTCGGAGCTTTTCTTAATGGCGGCGTAGTTTTGAAGGCGGTTTGCGTCGTGGTCGAGGTTGTATGCGTCGTCGGCGTTGTAGGTGCGGCGTCTTCATACGACGCGGTCGCTGGAGGATCTTCGTAGTTTCCTCGGCAAGCAACCTGCAATCGGCAAAGTCTGCCAGTTTCCTTTCATAAGGTTTCTGATATAAACAGCAAGCTTCTTGTGGTAAGCGGCCGTGATGGTTAGCAGTCTATGGTTGAGGAAGGAAAGACCCGTGCTCTCACTGTAATGTAAATTATCAATCGCTCGTACAGCTCTTTTTTGTAAAGTAAGTACTTTCACAAGATTGGTTGAGGTAGTCGTTCCCCAGATCAACAAACAATATTGTACATGCGAAAAGACTAGAGAGAAATAAATTTGTAGTTTGAATTTCCGAGGCAGTATTGTGCGAAATTTATTTAGGATACCAACAGAGCGAGCCATTTTAGTGCAAACGTAGTTTACATGATCTGTCCAGAGTAAATGTGCTTCAAAAATGACTCCAAGGAACATTGTAGAGCTGACACGAGTTATAGGAGCTTGTTCGAAGTGAATTTGGAAGTTGTTCGGAACTTCCTTATTTTTGGCTCTAAACAGTATGTACTTTGTTTTCCTGACATTAAGTTCTAACCTATTTGATTTTAACCAAACAGACAATTGGGATAACCAACTATTGGAGGCTGCTTGCAAAATATTACTATCTTGCCCTGAAAAAAATACGTTAGTATCGTCTGCATAGATTATAATGTTGTCTGCTGGAGGAAGGTTGACGATATCATTAATATATAATAAGAACAACGTTGGTCCTAGAACGGAGCCCTGTGGCACACCAGACACAATCTGACCGATCCCAGATGAAATACCGTTAATGATAGTTGTTTGAGATCGGTTGTCAAGGTAGCTAGCAAATAAGGTTAAAGGAACGCCGCGTATTCCATAACACTGCATTTTTTCAAGCAATATCTTATGGTTAACCGAGTCAAACAATTTCCTCATATCAAGGAATATGCCAACTGTTAGCAGTTTATTTTCTATGTTTTCAATTAGCTTTTCTTTGATTTCCAGTAAGGCGGCCTCAGTTGTTTTGTTTTTTTGAAATCCGTACTGTTGCTTGGAGATGACATGGTTTTTGTCGGGATATTGAGAAAGACGTGTGTTGATTGCAAATTCTGCAATCTTAGAAAAAACTGAAAGAATGGAGAGAATGTGATTGAAATAGTCCACAATATTTGGATCGTGGCTTTTAATTATAATCGTGCAACCAGCATAGCGATAACCAGATCAATTCTTGGTGTGCCGTGCCAGTCATTCAGTATCAATCGTTTTTTTGCATCGGTACTTTTAACAAAATTAATTATTATGAGTCTTTAGGCAGATAATTCGTTACATCGCCTAGCTACTATTGTTCACGAGCAAGTCACCGGCACAAAGTTGCTCTTGCGCACTGTCGTACAAGTACCTCTTCGTTTTTATTCTTACCAAACACAATAAAATATTAGAACCACCTCTCCGATGTAACTGAATGTATATAAGATTACACAAGTTTTATGCAAGCATTGTTAGTACTTTCATTTGGAGTCACTTGTTTGATTTTTGATTATTCTATTGTCTCTTCATCATTTCAGTGTTGTTATTTTCATTGCTGTGTTCAGCTCTGTGTTCTCGTGGAGGCGAAATTCTAGAGGTCCATGTACTGTGCGATGTCAGTGCACGTTAATGAACCCCAGGAGGTGGAAATTTCCGGAGCCTACCACTATGCCGTTCCTCATAGCCTCAGTTGCTTTGGACGTTAAACCCCCAGGAACCATAAACCATCTTTCCTTTTGCATAGTTACATTTGACACTGAATAATCTAGTTTTCTGTGTTTTGATATGCACATTTTTTCGCTGTTGTTTAGTATTCTGACTCTTTGAACTCACTCACCATTGCAACTATTTGTGGACTGAGAGTATGCGAAATATATAAAACAAATCAGTATAATATTAGTAATCTGATGACGAATATAACGAAAAATATTTATTGATATCGCTGTCATTTCTTATATAATATAAAGAATAAAATTGACAAAAGAGCAGGCATATCCCGGTAAAGTGAGAGAGAGAGAGAAATGGACGGAAAGGCAGGGAGGTTAACCAGGCGACGCCCAGTTGGCTACCGTACACTTGGGGAAGGGAACAAAGGGGAAAAAAAGGAAAAAGAGCGGCAATGAAATGAGTTTTCTAAGTGTCCAGTGACCACCACGTCACGAGGACAGAGGGCGCGCACTGAAAACTTAAAGATTATAGACGGGAATACAATCCCGACTCCCTTAAGAATCTCACGAGCGCTTTCGCCGCTTTTCTTTCTGAGGAAGGTTGTGTTCAAGGCCCCAGAACGTTGGACTGTGTTAAAGGACGCAGTCCAAGCGGTACAGAGTAGCAATTAGGAAGCCGCGCTCTCGCTCAAAACAAGGGCGGTCACAGAGGAGGTTTCCGATCGTTTCATCACAACCGCACTGATCACACGCTGGAGAGTCTGCCATTGCGATGAGATGAGAATAGGCGTTTGTGAACGCCACTCCCAGCCACACGCGGCACAACGGCGTAGTATCACCGCTGGGGAGGCCGAATGGTATATGATGTTGAAGCAAGAGGTTGAAGTGATGCGAGCGGGGTGTCCAACCTCCAGGGGCAGACCACGACGTTACAGTCAGGTTTCGGGCGAGCAGTTGAAGGTGACTTGCTGCGTCAGCTTGTAGGGCAGTTTTGACATTGTAGGGCAGTTTTGAATCAGAAAACAGCCCATTTTTTAGGTGATTGTTGTGAGATATACTGTACCGTTCCAAGAAGTGCGGCCAATTCTGCTCCAGTAGAGGTAGTCCGATGCGAAATTTGTTGGTTAATTTGAGTCAGTCGCGCAGGAACGACCACAGCGCAAGCAGAACTAGTAGAGGTTACTGATCCATCCGTATAGACGTAAGTACGGTCCCAATATTCGAAGTGGAGCATTGACAGTGTCAGTTGCTTAATTGCTGGCGTCGATAAATTTGATTTCTTCGCTATCCCCGGAATAGCAAGGCGCACACATGGGAGCCGCATACACCACCGAGGAGAGGGAGGTAGTGCTGACGGGGTGAACTGTTGTGGGATCGACGACTGTTGCGTTGTTATAACCTCTGCAGTGGTCTCTGTGGTCTCTTCAGTGGCAGATGCGCAAGGTGATGCTGTGGAATCCTTAAAATATGACGTATGCGCATTTGCAAGCAGTCTAGGACAATGTAAGTAGAGGTCGGGTGGTCTTTGGCGAGTGCAGAAGTTCCGGGTGTTGATGCGCTCCAAGGGAGACCTAGGCATGTGCGAAGGGCCTGACCCTGCACTGTCTGCAGAGCACGCATGTTAGTCTTGCACGTGTTTGAGAGTACAGGTGTACTGTACCGCAAGTATCCCAGAAATAGAGCTCTGTACAACTCCAGCATTGACTGGACCGACGAGCCCCATAATTTTCCACCCAGAAATCGGAGTAAATGAGCGATAGATGTTAGCTTTTTTTTTCAGTAGAGTGCAATGCGGGCTTCATGTTAAGTTGCGGTCGATGAGGATCCCTAGGAAACGATGAGTTTTGCAGTAAGAAATGATGTGACCGTCGATGCGTACCGGATAGGGAGTCATACATTTATGTGTAAATGCCCCTAGAGCGCACTTTTCCGGTGAAACGCTGAGACCTTGCTTCTGGAGGTAGGAAGAAGTGATCGATGCTGCCCGCTGAAGTCTTGCACGCACCTGGAGACGCGTCACAGAGGAGGCCCAAATGCAGATGTCATCGGCGTACCTAGACATCTGGACGGTGTTGCGGAGGTTCCCAGGGAGGGCGATGGGAGTCAGATTAAACAATGTAGGGCTAAGGACGCTGCTCTGGGGCACACCACGGTAGGTGTAATGCGCAGGCTTCGGGCCATCTTCGCACTGGATAAAAAATGATATTTTGGACAGATAGTTCTCTATCCACGCAAACATCCGACCACCGATGCCCACAGTTTCCAGTGCATGAAGGATGGCCTCATGGGTCACGTTGTCGTAGGCACCTTTCACATCCGGAAATAGTGCCACTGACAAACGTTTCAATCGCTTCTGTTGTTGAACCGTGGATACGAGATCAACGACGTTGTCAAAGTGAAAACCACAGTTACTTGGCACCGTCTTTCCAATGTTGCAGAGGCTGCAGCGGTGTTGCAATAATTGATAGGTGCCATACATCAGTGATTAGGTTTGCTTTTGTTTGGTTTATCGGGGTTAAACGTCCCAAAGCAACCCAGGCTATGAGGGACGCCGTAGTGAAGGGCTCTGGAAATTTCGACCACCTGGGGTTCTTTAACGTGCCCCGACATCGCACAGTACACGGGCCTCTTGAATTTCGCCACCATTGAAATTCGGCCGCCGCGGCCAATATCGAACCTGCGACTTTTGTGTCAGCAGCCGAGCACCATAACCACTGAGCCACCGCGGCGGTAAACTATAGAAGGTGTTCGGAGACCCCACCACATCCCACCCCGCCCCCATGAAATATGCCTGGTAAGAATCGTCTTTTCTTGGGCTAGTTGGTTTTCCATGCTGTAGGTGTTAGCAGCGCACACGAAACAAGGACGGACAGAAATGGAAACAAAACACAGCGCTGACAAAAAGCCAGAAAATGTAGTATGTAAAGCGATAATCACATGTAAATCACAATCACAATCGCAATCACATGTATGTCATGTGATTGCGTTATGGTGAGGCCATAACGCAATCACATGACATATTACACAAAACACCACGCCTCTCGCTAACGTCACAGGAGGAAGAGCGAATTTTTCCTGCTGTGCCTACTCGACCTTGCTTTTACCGCTTCGTCTCACTCTTTATACGAAGTGGGACTTATTGTGTGCCCTATGCAATTTTCACACTCCTCATTCGTGTTCTTTCAAACGCACTTGCAGTGATCCTGTTCTGAGGCGGAAGTATTCAGAAGTTCTAGGAACTGAGAAACTTTAATGAGAAGTATTATCTCATATAATAAATTAGTTCCTGCTCGGTGTGAGTACTTTTATGAATACGCCTCTATTGCATTCTCATAAGACAAGGGTTAATTGAAAACTTTCAGAGTGTCGGTGCCGGTCTTTGTTTTTAAGCTGGGTCCATGAGGCCTCAGCATAAACGACGCGAGAGACGTTCTTGAAGTAAACACTTCTACTACTGGGGTGCGCATGAGTGTCTCAAGCATATGACAAAATGTGGGCACGCTAAACGGAAACGATTCACAAATCTGAGTTGGCGAGTCGGCACAGTTGGGACGCAGACAATTCAAGAGGCTTATCTCGCAACAGGACTCTTGCAGCGCAAGAGGGGTGTAGACGGGGCCGAAATGAGGAAAAGTGCTGCACCACTACCTATTTTGCGGCTATCTCATTTTTTGAGACAACCAAAGCAGGTTGATATCACTGATATTCTTGGTCAAGGGCAAACGTTTCAATATGACTGCCAGCTAAAGGAGGAACAAGATAAACGCTTTCGCCATTAGTACAACCAAAGCTCCTTCACCATTTTCCAGAGAACCCAAGTTTTATTGCTTTTGTCGTCGATTCTGCGGACTCATAGGGCTGACCACCGATAACGCTGATGGGATCTTATGTGGGCTATAGGCTGCTAGATCTATTTTGTCGTGCGTTTTTTTTTGGGGCTTGGCCATCCTAATGCTTCTTCTCATTTCATACTTAATCCCGGGATGCTTTTTCTAATGCTTTGTTGGCCATGAAGAACACACTTTGTTGGCCATGAACAACACACTAAGTTCTTTCCACATGGGGTGAAGTAGGTTTTATTACGTCCCGATTCCAGAGCAGGGCATAGGGATCGAACAGTCTCTTGATACTGTGAGTCAGGCTATGATATCCCTTATAATTTTTTTCCTGGGCGCATGTGTTTTCCACCGTCTCAAAATAAGTGTGTTGCCTACATTCTCGCTGCCTTCCTTTCAATCATGATTTGTGTGAAATTAAGGGTTCTTTTCTTTGCACCTTCCTTGGCGTAACTTATGTGAGGAGCTGCTACTTTTTATATTGGTTTTTACACTGTCAAGTGAAAACTGGGCATTAATCAGTAAGATGATGCTGGAAACGGAGGCAAAACCCTATACCAGTGTCGTCAATGGCTTTTTCGGAAACATAGTGCGTTGTTTTAAATACCAGTGGTCCGTACCTTCCCTATCGACTTGACTGGTTTGAATGCGCATCCTCGGCTTGGCACCTGAAAACCCACAGCAATCTAATTTCCTTCCGTAGAGTATTAGGCGCCTCTTAGGTCCCCATTATATTGTTTTGCAAGCGTTGCTCTATGGGTGCCCATGAATATAAAATTGTGAAAGCGATTTAACTAGTGCAGCTTGTGCAACAGCAAACAACCGCTTTTCCTTGATAGTGAACAAGAATATGGTGCACGTCAAACGATACGGACCAAGGGGTGGTTGCTCCGCTAGGGAGCCAAAGTGGTGCACACATTATTGGCAGCTCATTCCTTGCAGCGGGCCATAATATGATGCTTTTGACAACAGCATTGTAACAAGGCTGTTTAGATTTTTTGGCAGCTGCTGAAGTTCGTGCTTTAACTCAGTCGAAAACGGAAAACGCGAAGTGCAGGGTCTTGCTGAGCGCTATATTGTCTTATGTGTATTCTTTCTCTCTCGCGTCATTCCACCTCGTTATTTAATGCAACATATGAGCCTCTGCCACATCCGGGTGTTTATTGTTTCGTTGGTATCAGCTGTAAACCTCTGTCGCACTATCATTTAAGTATTGTTCATGGTTCATGTTCTGTTCAAATCCTTTTCAACATTGTTTCACATTGGAAATAAATAGCTAGCTTTATTTTTGCAATTGCCAGGAAAATATCGACTTTAAATTGATTCTGGGAAAAAGAATGATAACATTTTTTTCCAACAACATTAAACGTGCGCTTATTCTTCACTTGCTGCAACTTCTAGCTGCCACTGCTTTTCCAACCCCTCTTCCGCCGCTGTGATTCGGTCATCAGGCTAAAATAGGGGTGGCATCATGCTACACCCATACTCTCATCAACTCTTGATCCTTTCCGAAAAAAATTATCAGGAATTATTTCTTTTCGCTGCCTGCATCAGTCCATGCCGGCAACAAAAGATGAACTAACCGGATTATGCTGCTTTTGCTCAAATACCTTGAGATGAGAACAGAAAGAAAAAAAAAAATTTCAGTTCTTTTCTCCTACAAGTATAACTCCCATTTATCACCCAATTGGCCACTGCGCTTTGCTGAGTTGCACGTTGTATTTTTTTATCGTCATCACTTTCTATTAAATAACTTTAGACAAATTTATCACGTCAGTGAATGGCGCTCAGCTCTCAGGTTTGGTACTGGTGAACGATATGTAGATCATATAAAATGATACTTACCCCGTAATAACGCTTGTCGTCGCATTTCTGATATTTTGGAGAAAATACTTTCATCTCGGCCTTCTTTCTGTCATCCTCAGAATCTAAACAAAAAAAAGTTTGGGGATGCCTAAGCTTCGTCTTTAGGAATGGAACGCGACAGCGTGTTCCAACGATGTCAGGGAGTCCACGGTTCATTCGGCGCGATGCCTTGCCCTGTGGAAACAGCTTTGAACGCAACGCATTTTGAGAAAAGAAAATGGCGGAGAAATTGTCTCACGTATCGGTGAACACCCGCAGCCCTATAGGTCACCGGCTCGAATTCAAGCTAGGCTCTAACTTAAATAATTAGTTGATGCTGCGCGAAACGCTGAATCGTATGACACCTTCCGGAACATCCTGCGGAAAACAGTTGCCATGATAGGATTTTTTCCGACGCGCGGTGCGGACAACTATTACTACTACCTAAACACCGACGGCTGTTTGACCGAACGAGCTGTATATGCTCTCGCGTATTAATAAAAGCAATGACAGAGTTACTGCTATCAGGAAGTGAACAATTGCCAGGGGTAACTCTCCGTGCCGAGCGCCTCTTTTACGAGGCTGCGTAATTGCAAGAAGAAAGAACGACTGAAGTTTTCAATCCTGCACTGATTAATGAGAGGTGAAGGCGTTTTTACGACGCTCATGTGCAGATGACGAAGGCGTTTTAACAACGCTCATGTAGCCCCTCCAAATCAATCACATTCGCCTCAGTTTTACTGAAAGTTCCCACAGGAGATTTGAAATAGACCTGTGTGCGACGTGTCATGCACCGAGCATGTACGCACTGCTGAGAAAGTAAAGAAGAAACACTTAATTCTTACCATTGCTTCGGATTTACTGCATCGCATAATGTTCGCGCCCGGTTTGAGTGATCATTGTATTATTCCCTTCAGTTAAAAGCGCATTCTACTAAGAAAGCTAGCAGCATCTCGACAATTTGAGACTATTCGAGAGGCGACTACCCGTCAATTAACAGAGAAGTAGCTCTGTTCATAGAAACCAGCATGATTATCTTTTTCGAGAGATTCATTGATCAAAATTCGACTTTATTTAAGAATATAGTAGCGTCGCTAGTCGATAAGTGCTTATCAAGACGCTGAAGCTAAAAAAAAAAAAGATCCCGATCACAGTGGTTCACCATCGGCATGAAGCGACTTTTGGACAACATGAAACCCTTCTTTTGCCTTGAAAAACGTGCAAACCCTGCAGATCGTTGGTCCTCATAGGGTCATGTTCTCCGAACGTATCCACTAGCTATCAAGAAGCCAAGCGAGTCTTTCTCAAATGCGCACTGCCGTCAATCCTTTCCACTAACTCATCTAAGTCCTGGAGCGTTATGAGGCCGAGAAAACTAACTGCCACTTAACTCCCTGATAGTGCTGGGAATACTATGACAAGCGATGAATATTTTACTGCCTTATACCTTGCCTTGAAAAATCATTTTCTGATTGTTCTTTCGATGTGTCCCCCAGATGTGCTTAAGACCGACTTCTTTCCGATGGACCACATTGCTGGCATTGTCATGTTAATCCAGGGCATGAAGTTATCGAGTTGCGGTGTTCACAATGTTAATGCGTAGTCTTCGAAGAATATTGCTATTTTTTCTAGCATATATTTAGCGCGCCTTTTCACACACACTGTCGAACCCGCCCAAATACTGGCTGACTGGAAGGTAACGAGGGCGGTTGCACTCTTCAACCAAGGTAATCCGAATTCTCTTCTCAACTACAAACCTATTACATTAAGAAGCATTCCTCGTAAACTGCTGAATCACAGTGTATCTTTTAACCTTGCTTCTCTTCTGGAAAGTAAATATTTCTTAATTTCCTGTGAGCATGAGATTCGCAAAATTTTTTTGCATGATTCAACTCTTGTCTTCCGTTAATACCTTAGTGCCATTTTTAGATAAGTTGTTTTGCTCACAGACTGCATCCTCGTTGATTGCATCTTTCTTGACAGACTAAGGCTTTCATAAGGCATCGCATCACATGCTCCTTAAAATAAATTCCCGAAGTATTGGCTGTAATCTTCTAAAATGGATTCAATGTTTCTTGACAAACCGCACCTAGTTTGTATCAGCTAACGATTGTCCGTCATCCTTGTGTGCCGTAACATGTGGTGTTCCCCAAGGCTCTCTTCTGGGTCTTTTACTGTTTATCATATTTATTGATGACCTTCCGATTGGAATTAACTTTTTCCTTAAGCTTTTTGGGGATGACTCTGTTCTTTTTCGCCCAACACATAACGCTAACAATAGTTCACTCCTTCAGTTGAATCCTGATAACGTCTTTAATTGGTATCAGCTATGGTCTACGATATTCAGCCCCTCAAACTGTACATTTATAACACCTCCTGCCAAGCTAACCCGTTTAAAACGCTCTATTGCAAGATTATTGAAGTTTCACTAGAGAGCGTCTTGTTTTATTCATATGTTGGTGTTCACATCACTAACATCCTGGCGCATGCACATGGAATATATAACTTTCACACTGGTCCGCGTCATCCGCCAGTTACTGGGAGGTCGTTGGTAGACCAGTTCCGCTCAGGTGATGGAATCCCAAGCTCAAGGCACTCGACCCAATACAGCGGGTGGTACGAGGGCTCAAGGCGGTATGATATGCGCCGCTCGCTACAGATGGCGCCAGCGTAGTGCGCGCTGCAAGCGCGCTGACCGTTCGGCACTGCGCGTTTAACATACAGTTTGATAACCGCGGCATCTGCGGTCAAAAATAGCTTAACCAAGAACAATAATCATTGTCTAATTTTTTTTTAGGGCGATGGGGAGGCGTGAAGGTTACCTTCGCACATAATGCTGAAAATCAAGTGTACCATAAAAACTTGAAAATTATTACATTTCTTAGCGCAGTAGAATATTGTCTTATATTCCTTCAAAATTTATCCGCGCACTCAGCACGAAATTTCACAACCGTTTACGCTTTTACTTCTGCAAATTACGTTTTCAGTACTTTTTATATGGGTTTTCTGCAGTAGTTCAATGCTACTCATCCGATCTTGTCTAAAAGAAATTTGTGCTCACTACCTTCAGCTGCATTCTCAATTGGCGAGAGAGAGTGTGTTTTGTGGTTTCGCGTGATCTAATTGTGGTTGGAACAAAGAGGAAAGCGTGCGCGGAGAAAAGCAAAGTATCACAGGGTTTACTTCTGCTCAGTTTTCTGAGTGGGGCGTCGTCTGCGCTGTTGCACTCATAAATACATCGCACATGCTGAAGTGCAATTTTCATTTTTCATAGCTATTAGCATGAGCTGTAGCCAGTTCGTTCTAGTGTCCTCGGAAATACCAGCAGAGGGTAGAACAAGTACGCATTCTTCCTTCGAAGGAAGAATGCATATTTGCACCGAAGTTCTCACTGCCGGGGCGAGAGTCATTTGTCCTTTCAACTTGTGACTGTGACCAACCAGCTCAGTCCTGCAAATATTTTAAAACTGGCGGAAGTGTTATCCTCATTCATGACAGTTTATAGGCGCATTTCCGTTGTAGAGCAAGGTACAGGGACCAGAATTTAAAAAACAAATACCCTCAGTGTTGCGATTTATTCCTGTTCGATGCACAGTCTCCTACAAAGGATTTCAGGTACTCACCTAAGTCGTCATATTGAACGCAGCGTCCATTCTTGCAGACTCCCGCCTGTCCTCGTACTATTCCAGAGCTGAATACTTCCTATTATAAGTGATGCACAAACGTTCAGACGTTCTTTATAGAATAAAATTAGGAAGTATCATCATCATCATCATCATCATCATCATCATCATCATCATCATCATAATAATACACCTGGATACGCCCACTGCAGGGCAAAGGCCTCTCGCACGTCTCTTTAATTAACCCTCTTGACAGCTGCGGTCACCGTACCTCATCCACGTGACATTCGCCGCCCCCTGCTACGCTTACTTTCACTTGGAATCCACTCCGTTACTGTTAAGGACCAGCGGTTATCTTGCCTTCGCATGACATGCCGTGTCCAAGCCCATTTCGTGCTCTTAATTTCGACTAGGCGAATATTAACGCAGGTTTGTTTCTTCACCCATTCTGCCCGCTTCTGGTCTCATAACGTCCCACCTATCATTTTTTTTCCACAGCTGGCTGCGTAGTCCTTAGCTTAAGCTGAGCCCTTTTCGTTAGCCTTTACGTTTCTTCTCCATAGGTGAGTACCGGTAAGATATAGCTGTTGTATACTTTTCGCTTGAGTTATAATGGTAAACTGCCATTCACATCTGAGTGAACCTGCCATATGCGCTCCACCCCATTCTCGTCCCTCTACGTATTTCCCTCTAATTTTCCGGATAGGCGGCCACTACCTACCCCCTAAGTAGACATATTTCCTTACTACTTCCAGCACCTGGCTACCAACTGTGCAATGCTGTTTTCTTGCTAAACTGCTAAACATTTTGGTTTGCTGCATGTTAATTTTTGCCCCACCGTTCTGCTCTGCCTGTCTAACTTATTGATCATGCTTTGCAGTTAAAGTCCCGAGTGACTTGGAAAGGCAGTGCCTTCAGCGAATCCCAGATTACATAGGTGTTCTCTATTAACGCTTTTCCCGAACTGTTCCCAATCCAGGCCTTGGGACATCTCCTGTTTGGTTTGGTTTGGTTTATTGGGGTTTAACGTCCCAAAGCGACTGAGGCTATGAGAGACGCCGTAGTGAAGGGCTCCGGAAATTTCGACCACCTGGGGTTCTTTAACGTGCACTGACATCGCACAGCACACGGGCCTCTAGAATTTCGCCTTCAAGAAATTCAGCCGCCGCGGCCGGGATCGAACCCGCGTCTTTCGGGCCAGCAGCCGAGCGCTGTAACCACTAAGCCAGCGCGGCGTGGGGGAACACCTCCTGTGAACAGGCGCTGAATAGCTTTGGCCAGATCGTGTCTCCCTGCCTGACACCTTTATTTATTAGAATTTTATTGCTGATGTTATGAAGGACAGTAGTAGCTGCGCAGGTGTTATAAATATTGTTACGGGGAAATACTATTTACATTTATTTACAAGCGGTAGGTGAATAGTTCCTAGCGGCGAGCAGCAGGAAGCACCAACGCCAGCAGGAAGCACCATCAACCTCTTCTTCTTCGTGCGACCCTTTCACGCGGGAGGTCACTTCGACTTCCACTTCCTCTTCGTCGTAGCATGACCCCCGGCGGCAGGAGCGCCGTCCCGGCGTTAGGCTGGTGATAGAGGAGTGGCGTGGTAGGGCTTGAGGCGCATAACGTGAACAATGTCGGTGGGTGGTGTACATGAAGAGGATGCAGGTGTATGAGGAGCAACTTCATACGTGACATCGGTGACCTGACGCACAACACGGTAAGGACCATGGTAGGGAGACAAAAGTTTTTCAGAGAGACCGACGCAACGGGAAGGGGACCACAGAAGAACGAGCGACCCCGGTTCGTAGGTGACATGGCGATGGCGATTATCGTACAATGACTTCTGCGCTTGTTGGGACGCTTGGAGCCGAGTTCGGGCGATTTGGCGAGCGTCTTCAGCTTGAGCAATGGCGTCCCGGGTGAAGGCGGTGACGGGACGGTCAGCGGATGGCACAAGTGTGTCCAATGGCAGTACGGCGTGTCTGCCGTATAAGAGATAGAATGGAGAATAACCAGTTGTGTCATGCCTGGAGGTGTTGTAAGCGAACGTCACATAGGGCAAGGCGAGATCCCAGTCTTTGTGGTCGGGGGAGACGTACATAGGCAACATGTCTGTTAATGTGCGATTCAAACGCTCGGTTAGCCCGTTTGTCTGTGGGTGGTATGCTGTGGCAATCTTATGCTTGGTAGAACACGAACGCAGGATGTCGTCGAAAACTCTGGACAGGAAATAGCGTCCGCGGTCTGTGAGTTAATTGACGAGGGGCACCATGTTGTAAAATAAGGCTGTGCAAAAGAAAGTCAGTGACATCAGGAATCCGAGGTCGGGAATGGTCCGAGGAGATCGAGCCCTACACGCTGGAACGGCTCCACAGGCACGTCTATAGGATGCAGAAGACTAGGAGGTGGTGCCGAAGGCTTCTTAATGCGCTGACAAAGGTCGCAATTGGTGACGTAATGCCGGACTGTACGGTATAATCCAGGCCAAAAGAAACGGCGCCGTATACGGTCGTAAGTTCGTGCCACACCAAGGTGGCCAGCTGCAGGCAGGTCATGGAGTTCTGCAATTATAGAAGACCGCAGCTGCTGGGGAATGACTAGAAGGAGTGAGGGCCCGTCAGGACGGAAGTTGCGGCGATATAGAATGTCATTTTTAGTAACGATGAGCTGCAGGGAGCGCTTCAAGCTTCCAGAGCTGAGGCCCTCGATGATGGTTTGCAAATATGGGTCTTTGCGCTGCTCCTCGGCGATGTTGTGTAGATCAGAAATGCCAAGCAGGGAAGGGATATCGTCAGTGTCACTGAGAGCAGGTGGCTCGACAGAGTACCGAGACAGGCAATCAGCGTCTTGATGGAGACGTCCAGACTTGTACACGACAGTGTACGAATATTCCTGAAGGCGCAGCGCCCAGCGGCCAAGACGCCCAGAAGGGTCTTTCAGCGAGGACAGCCAGCATAGGGCGTGGTGGTTCGTGACAACCAGAAAAACACGCCCGAACAAGTATGGCCGGAATTTAGCTACAGCCCAAACCAGAGCGAGGCACTCACGATCCGTAATGGAGTAATTTCGCTCGGCAGGTGAAAGCAGGCGGCTAGCATACGCAACCACGTGGTGTGGGCCCCGGGAGCGTTGAGCCAGCACGGCTCCGATCCCGTAGCCACAGGCGTCCGTGCGGAGTTCAGTAGGGGCAGCGGGATCAAAATGTGCCAGAATCGGGGATGATGTCAGCAGGCGGACAAGCGTGGAAAACGCAATTTGCTGATCAGGCCCCAGGTAAAGTCTGTGTCCGTCTTCAGGAGGTCAGTAAGTGGACGAGCGATAAGGGCAAAAGCTTCAATAAAACGGGGAAAGTAGGAGCACAGCCCAAGAAAACTTCGCACGTCTTTCTGAGAATTTGGGCGAGGGAACTGTTGCACCGCTGCAATTTTAGCTGGATCAGGACGTACACCGGAGGCGTCTACGAGATGTCCCAGAATGGTGAGTTGTCGGCGGCCGAATTGGCATTTGGACGAGTTGAGCTGGAGCCCAGCCGTACGAAAGACAGTCAGAATACTCCTGAGACGTTCAAGGTGCGAGGCTTATGTGGGCGAGAAGACAACAACATCGTCAAGGTAGCACAGACAAGTAGTCTACTTAAATGCGTGAAGGAGTGAGTCCATCATCCGTTGGAAAGTAGCTGGTGCATTACAAATCCGAACGGCATCACTTTGAACTGGTGTAAACCGTCAGGTGTGACGAAAGCTGTCTTTTCGCGGTCTTGCTCGTCAACGGCGATTTGCCAATAACCGGAACGAAGATCAATGGAAGAAAAGTATTGAGATCTGTGTAGACAGTCGAGAGCGTCATCGATCCGAGGAAGTGGGTAGACGTCTCTTCTTGTGACGCGGTTCAGGTGGCGGTAGTCGACGCAGAAACGCCAACTGCCGTCTTTCTTTTTAACAAGGACGACTGGAGAGACCAAAGGACTGGACGACGGTTCGATTATGTCCTTAGCGAGCATCTTTTCGACTTCCCGTTGTATCACTTTGCGTTCGGAACTGGACACCCTATAAGGCCGGCGGTGCAGAGGAGCGGCGTCACCAGTGTTGATACGGTGCTTCACAATAGTCGTACGAGCTAAAGGGCGGTCAATGAAATCAAATATGTCCTGAAAAGATGCCGGAAGATGGGTAAGCGCCCCGGCTTGGTCGGCAGAGAGATCTGAAGCGATGATATTGGCAACGTGCTCAGGTCTCGAAAGAGCTGTGACATGATCGTCCGTAGAGGATGATACACATTTTGTGACTGCAGAGATCACGTATTCATCGGTAGGGGACAGCGTGGCGAGGCACATGCCTTGAGGAAGCGTCTGGACGTGCATACTGAAGTTGAGAACAGGTAACCACGCGCTGTTTGCCGAGACATGCGACAACCGTATGCGCAAGGGCAGCATTCTTTGTAACGGTCAAATCAAGGACAGGGGTGATGATATACTGGCCGTTAGGAAGAGGTGGAACAGATTTAAACAATCTGTTCCACCTCTTCCTAACAGATTGTTTAAATCTGTCTTAACCTTAAATCTGTCATAGCCTTAGTCGTTTTGGGACGTTAAACCCCATAAACCAAACCAACCAGATTTAAACAATACGTAAGTAGCGGCTTCAGGTGGTAAGCGGGTGAACCCGGCAGTACAGAGACGGTGCACAACTGGGGCAGTCAATAATACATCAATAAGGGCCGCACAGTCAATAAGGGCTGCGTGCTCACTAACGAAATCAAGGCCGAGTATGATGTCATGAGGGCACTGATTCAGAACGGTAAAGAGCACGGTGGTTTGGCGGTCAGAAATCTTCACACGAGAAGCACACAGGCCGAGGACTGGGGACGTTGTGCCATCGGCAACTCGAACAACGGCTGTAGGAGCAGGCGCCAGTACTTTCCGGAGGAGCCGTCGTAGGTTGGAACTAATCACAGAAATGTGGGCGCCCGTGTCAACCAGAGCAGAGACGGCAACGCCATCGACTTGTATGGTCAGTAAATTGCGCGGGGCACGAAGAACTAAACGAGGATTTTGGAGCCGAGTCGTACATGCAGCATCACCTCTGGACGCTGCAGAAACTAGTTTTCCGCCTGTGATCGTCCGTAGGGGCCGGGAGAGGAAGCGCGCGGTCGTTGCGGCGAACGGGACTGGCGGCGCTGTGGAGATGGTGAGTGGCTGAAGCGGGGCGGCGGGACGTAGGTGGTGGGTCTTGATGTGTCCAAGGGTCGCGAGAAAGAGCTTGAGTCTGCAGCGCCGGGGCGATAAGGTGGGGTCGAGTAACGGGTCCGCTGGGAGGAGTACCATCGACTACGGCAGTGACGGGCGATGTGGCCGACACGGGAACAGTTGAAACAGATGGGCCTGTCGTCAGGCGTACGCCACTCGGAGGGGTTGCGCGGTTGAGGAGCGGCGTAAACAGGCCGGACAGGGTATAGAGGAGGGACTTCGGGTACTTGGGAGGGATGAAGAGCGGCGACAGAGGTCAAACCCAAGTTAGCACTTTCCTGGCGCACGACGGCTTGATTAAGTGGAAGGAGCAGGGGCTGGTTGGCTGCAGGTGTTGCTAAGGAGGCCGGAGCAATAGCTTCAAGCTCACGGCGTACGATACGGGTCACGTTCTCTGGTGAGGTCGGCTGGTTCCGAGGACAAAGATCTTGGCTGGACGAAGACGCAGCCGTGTTGGGCAGGCGTGCGATATGCTGGGTGATCCGTCGGCTTTTGGCCTCCTCGAAGCGTGGGCATTCTTATGCGAAGCATACTACTTTATCTACCACTTCAGCCCTTCACCGTGGTTGTGCGCCTCCAAATCATGTGATACATGACGTCACACCACGTGACACGATGACGTCACGACAGTGGCGAAACGGGGGCCCACCTCGCGCCGTCGCTGTGGTTGTGCGCCTCCAAATCACGTGATACATGACGTCACACCACGTGACACGATGACGTCACGACAGTGGAGAAACGGGGGCCCACCTCGTGCCGTCGCTGTGGTTGTGCGCCTCCAAATCACGTGACACGATGATGCCACACCACGTGACTTGTTGACGTCACGGCAGTGGAGAAACGGGGGCCCACCTCGTGCCGTCGCTGTGGTTGTGCGCCTCCAAAATACGCGACACGATGATGCTTCGCATTCTGCAGGCTTAACCAAGTTAAGCCTCAGCCATTTTTTTTACGATGTCTGCAATCTTGTCACAATTTTTGTAAACGAGCAGATTGAAGGCATCGTCTGCAATGCCCTTCAGCACATGTCCGACTTAGTCAGCCTCGCTCATCTCGTTATCCACCGTGTAGCACAAAGCCAACACATCCTGAATATAGGACACGTAGGACTCCGTGGATGACTGGGCGCGACTGGCGAGATCTCTTTTAGCGGCAAGCTGCCGGCCGAGTGGTTTGCCGAAAAGATCAATAAGTTTCTGTTTACAGTCATCCCAACTGGTTAATGTCTCTTCGTTGGTATCGTACCACTTTATCGCCGTGCCCTTAAGGTAAAAAACGACGTTAGCAAGCATGAAAGTTTGGTCCCACCGGTTGTTAGCGCTGCACCGTTCATACGTGCGAAGCCAGGTCTCGACGTCAGCGTCGTCGTCCCCAGAGAAGGGTCCAGGATTTCGAGGGTGAGTGAGGACCACCGAGGACACTGATTCCGCCGAATCTGGAGGAGCGGCTTCCGTCATTGTAAGCCGTGGAAGGTAGCGGCGGCGTGAAAGGTACGTCGGGGGTGGAAGGTAGCGTCCGCTGCGTAGTTCCGTCTTGCCGCACCTCCACCAAGATGTTACGGGGAATTACTATTTACATTTATTTACAAGCGGTAGGTGAATAGTTCCTAGCGGCGAGCAGCAGGAAGCATCAACGCCAGCAGGAAGCATCATCAACCTCTTCTTCGTGCGATCCTTTCACGCGGGAGGCCACTTCGACTTCCACTTCCTCTTTGTCGTAGCAATATCTTCCAGTGTTTTCGCATAACACTCTTCAACAACCTGATTCCGCAATGTCTGCATGACAGCTGAGGTTTCCACTGAGTCAAATCTTTCCTCCTAATCAATTAACGTTTTATATAGCGGTCGGTTATATTCTGTGCATTTCTCTATCACCTGATTGATGGTGTGATTATGGTCTATCCCCGAGTATCATTTGTGAAAGCCTGCCTAGTAATTCGGTTAATTGAAGTCTAAGGTTGTCCTGATTCGATTTGCGATTACCTTAGTGAATACCTTGTAGGCAACGGTCAGTAAGCTAATCGGTCTGTAATTTTACAAGTCCTTGACGTCTCCTTTCTTAATAATAAAGATAATGTTAGTGTTCCTGGAAGCTTGTGGTACGCTCTAGGTTTTAAGGCATTGCCTATACGTGCTGGCAAGGTTTTCTAGCACAATCTCCCCTCCATCCTTCAAGAGATCTGCTGTTGCCTGAACCTCACCAGCTGCTTGCCCCCTTTGCGTATCTCCTAGCGCTTTCTTTAGTTACTGTTTTGTTGCTGCTGTCGGGATGTGCTATTGCTGTGCGTTACTGCCTGTGTCATCAACGTTCTGATTACGTTGGCTACTGTATAGATTTGTCCAGAACATCTCGGCTGCTTTATCTATCTTATCCATATTGCAAATGACATTGCCTTCTTTGTCTCTTAGCGTATACATGTTTATTTATCTATACTTAATTTGTACGTTAAGAATGTTGTACGTTCGTATGAGCGTTTCGTGTCGTTAGTTTCGTACATTTAGTATTAAGATGCCTCCAGTTTAAATTCATCGCTGATCTTAGAACTCCCCTTAGTCAACAAATTTGTCATTATCCCCCACTTTGATAACGAAATACAAATTGACAAAACACAGGGATAAGATCAACTGCGTAATGGGAGTGCGCAGTGAGAGAAGAATGCGCACGAAATTTTGTTTCAGGCAAACATTGGGTCATTCGGATTTGATTTGTTAAATACAAAAGACGCGCACAACCACACCGTTCCTTACAATGTCTACTGCATGCCCCATATCTGCACAAAATTCGGCCGGCAATGTGTCTTAAAGGATCCCAGCAGGGCTTGCTGAACATCACGTCGCGTGGTGAAGTAAAGCCGCAAGCGTTACGCACTTTGCGTACTAGCCATACTGACACAGCGCAAAACACAGACACAAGGAAAGGCGGGACAACACGGCACTGACTAACAACTCAATTTTTTAATAAAGAAAGGACCGCCTTTATAGATCAGAAATAGCACAAACAAAAAGTGTACACTCATGGAAAGAGAGCCAAACCCAGATATCTGCTCGAAATTAGAACTTCCCCCAACCCCCTCAAGGAGCACAACCAGGTGACGTTTGTTAGAAGCACATACAGAAATTCAGATTTGTCAAAGACTGGTAGAGACGATGAAAAAAGAGGCTCCTTCAGACAACCGGGATTAATCGCGTAGGAACGCCGTGGCCATCAAGTACGTTCACGGTGTTTCTCACCGCTTGAAGAAAATCGGGGAAAAATACGAGGTCTGTTAAAAAAGTATCCGACCTTTGGCCGAAGAAAAAAAAACTGGCGTAACTGGAGCGTTGGAAACCTAATCACCTTCAAAGTAGTCTCTTTGGGACTCCACATACTTCTCCCAGCGATGCTGCCATTGTTGGAAGTATTCCAAAAAGGCCCTTTTCGGAATGGAGTTTAGCTCAGCTGTCGCTGCAGCCATAATGTCCTCTCTTGTCTTAAATCGCGCTCCTTTCAATGGCCTCTTCATTTTGGGAAACAGCCAGAAGCCGCAGGGGGCCATATTAGGAGAGCAAGGAGTCTGTTGAATTACAGGAGTCTGGTTTTTCGCCAAAAAGTCCGAATCAAGTGCGAGGAATGTGCAGGAGCATTGTCGTGATGAATGCGCCAATTTCTTGTTGACCTCAACTCCGGTCTCTTGCGCCACACAGCACCGTGTAGGCGACGGAGGACATCCCTGTAGTACTCTTTGGTCATTGTTTGACCCTGTAGGGTGCGTACTGGTGGTGTGCCACTCAGAAGGAGTCAAAGAAAGCAGTCAACATCACTTTGACATTGCTGCGCTCTTGGCGGGCCTTCTTTGTTCTTGGCGACGTGGAATGCTTCCACTACGACGACTGGGATTTGGTTTCCGGGTCGTACCCGCACACACAAGATTCGTCACCAGTGAATATGGTGTTGATGAAGTCGGGGTCACTGTTTATGGAATTCAGCATGTTCTGTGAGACTTCAACACGAAGCTGCGTAAGCTGCTTTTGGTCCACCGTGATCAGCTTCGGCACGAATTTCGCCGCAACTCTCTCCATGGCCAAATTTTCGGTGATAATGAAATGTGCAGAAAAATTGCTGATGTCCATCTCTGCCGCAATTTCTCGGATAGTCACACTACGGTCCCGCATCACCACAGCATTCACTTCGGCAGTGACCTGGTCATTTCGGCATGTTGATGGCCGACCGGAGCGTGGCTCGCTCGCCACCTATGTGCGGCCGTCTTTAAAACAATTGTACCACTTTTTAATTTGTGTGCTGCTCATAGCATCTTCACCGAAAGCCATACTGAATATTCCGAACGGTTGCCACTTGGCTGTCGTCCAGTTTGTGGCAAAATTTGATGCAGTAACGCTGCTCCTGTCGCTCCGCCATTTTCCTTGGAACAAAAAACCGACGAGAGCACTGCGCACTGCCTCACTCAAACGCTGCGTCCCAGCGACTGACGCTATCGGCGGGCGCGAAAAAATTCGTGCATGCGCACGAAGGTTCAAGGTCAGCTGATGCAAGCGCGCTTGTTTCATATCCATCAGGTGTTCGAAAAAAAAATAAAGTCGGACACTTTTATAACAGACCTCGTATGATCTGAACCTTGATTTCAAATCAGAAAATAGGTTAAAGAAGATTTGTCCGGTGGTCAGTAAGCGGGTGCTGAGCAATACGGAAAGCCACACCAGTAGGGGCGTAGTGTTAACCATGATGTTGAATTTTTGCCATGTAGGGCGGGCGTAGTATATTGTATTGCCCTGTCCTGCGGTAAGACATACATTGGGCAGACAGGTGTTGTGTGAATACACGCTTGATTGAACACCGTGAATCACTGGTGAAACTGCGCTGTTCCAATCTTGTTCTGCACTGTTAGAGTTGTAGTGGTTCCCTTCCAGACCTTAAAGGCACGCGCTTATTGTACGGCAATTGAAATCAACTATCACGTGAAGTGGTTGAAGCCTTCTATATTCGAGAAGAAGGGGGCAAGTGCGTGGCAAAACCTTCGATTAACCTTCACAAAAATAAGATTGCGTTCTTGCAGACGTTGTTTCCAAAACGAGAATGAATTTTTGTGTTTGCTTCTAACAAACGTCACCTGGTTGTGTTCCTTGAGGGGGTTGGGGCAATTTCTAATCTCGAGCAGATATCTGGGTTTGGCTTTTTTTTCCATCAGTGTACACTTTTTGTTGGTCCTCTTTCTGATCTCTAAAGGCAGTCTTTTCTGAATAAAAAATTCAGTTGTTAACCGGCGCCGTTTTGTCTCGCCTTCCCTTGTGTCTGTCTTTCGCGCTGTGCCAGTATGGCTAGTGCAATTGAAAGCCAACTCGCCCAGCTTTGTCATACAGCACTTTGTGTACCGATGGCAGATCAACCAACGTAATACAAAATGCGCATCTTATTCAATCGCTAATAAGAACATCGAAGGGACGCGACACCTCGTGTTAGAGTGCAAGCTGCCGCTGTCAGTGCTGTTCTGAATCTGGTTGGATGTTTTATCTACAGACAGCCATGCAGGAGGAATTTTCCGCAGTTTCCCACGCAACTTTCCCAATATTCCTTCGGGCGTATCATCTCCTGTACACGGTGCTCTCGGTTGAACCTGTTGGATATCGGTATAACCTACGGAAATTTTCTGTTTGCTCGTGACGCGGAAACTGAAGTAGTCTAAATAGGAGAAATGCCGGCGTTGCGTCTGCGTGTGTACTCGCATACAGGACGGTGTGCGGATGACCTGCAGAAAAGGTTTGGTTTATGGGGGGTTTAATCAGACTACCTCTACTGGAGCAGAGTTGGCCGCACTTCTTGCGGCGGTACAGTATATCTCACAACAATCACCTCAAAAATGGGCTGTTTTCTCTGATTCAAAAGCTGCCCTACAATGTCTTCAATCTGCCTTGAGACATAGCGACCATGAGCAGCTTATAGCGGAGATACGATATCTGCATCAGCAGGCAATCGAACAAGACCATGAAATCATCTTCCAGTGGGTACCAGGCCATAGCGGCATTGTTGGTAACGCCTTAGCTGACGATGCTGCTCGATCGGCTCACGAGACAACCAACACTGTCCGCATACCACTGACAAGAGCTGACGCAGCAAGACACCTTCAACTGCTCGCCCGAAACCTGACTGTAACGTCGTGGTCTGCCCCTGGAGGTTGGACACCCCGCTCGCATCACTTCAACCTCTTGCTCCAACATCATATACCATTCGGCCTCCCCCGCAGTGATACTACGCTGTTGTGCCGCCTGTGGCTGGAAGTGGCGTTCACAAACGCCTATTCCCATCTCATCTCAATGGTTGACTCTCCTGCGTGTGGCCAGTGTGGTTGTGACGAGACGATCAGCCACCTCCTCTGTGACTGCCCTCGTTTTGAGCGAGAGCGCGGTTGCCTAGTTGCTTCTCTGCTCCGCTTGGACTCGCGTCCTTTAACAGAGTCTAACGTTCTGGGGCCTTGGACACAACCTTCCAGGCAACGGAAAGCGGTGAAAGCGCTCCTGAATTTCCTAAGGGACTCGGGGTTGCATTCCCGCCTATAATCTTTAAGTTTTCAGTGCGCGCCCTCTGTCCCTGTGACATAGTGGTCGCTGGTCACTTAGAAGACTCATTTACTTGCCGCTCTTTTTCATTTTTTCCCCTTTGTTCCCCTCCCCAAGTGTAGGGTAGCCAACTGGGCATCGCCTGGTTAACCTCCCTGCCTTTCCGTCCTTTTCTCTCTCTCTCTCTTTAACGTACCAAAGCAACTCAGGCTATGAGGGACGCCGTAGTGGAGGGCTCCGGAAATTTCGACCACCTGGGGTTGTTTAACGTCCGCTGACATCGCACAGCACACGGGCCTCTAGGATTTCGCCTTCATCGAAATTCAGCAGCCGCGCCCGGGATCGAACCCGCGTCTTTCGGGTCAGCAGCCTAGCACCGTAACCACTGAGCCACCAAGGCGGGCTGACCCGCAGAAACAATTGTCACTAGAATGATTAGGTAAATAATTACAGCCAATGATTAGAGTCAATATGACGAAACTGAATGTCGAAATAGCGTCGATGGCAAGCAATAACACAGAATTGTAAAAAACGAATGAAAGAATGAAAGTTGGCGATGAAACATGTTTGGTGAATGAAACTTAAAGTAATCGATTAAAAACATTTCATTCATTTGGAGTAAATAGTTAATTAGAAGCAAAAGCAATGAAAGGTTGAATGGTTTGGACGCGTATGCAGCATGTGGGGGAAAAGCTCGAAATTGATGATGAATCGACCAATAAGGTTAAAATCGACAACTAATCGATTGAATGATATTTATTAATTTAACTTATGATTAATCAATTGACCTGTAAGTAAACATTTCACCGATAAAAAATCAACAGATGGGCAATTCACTTTTTCCGATAATTACACGATTGTTAAATAAATTATTATTGACGGTAGTTAATAAACTGATCGGTAATTAATCCCATTGGTCTATTTATTTATTTATTGTACACCTGAAATGCCCCTGAATAGGTGTATTACATGAGGGGAAACAATACACAAAATGAATCTGAAATGAATGACATGGGGTTTAAAACAGAACATTTTCAATGGCATTTTTAGCCATTTCGCCGTGAATTAAACACATGATTGAAAATTATTCAGTTGATCGCTTGTTTATTAATTTATGTATAATTCATCAATAAAGAGAGGAATACAGAGTCGACGAGTGCCGAGGAGGCGTCAGTGCTTTAGCATTCAACCAACCGAGTCGCGAGAGTGATTCCTTTTTCGGCACGCGCGCTTAAAATTCCTCGCTCTCACGTTAGCTGCCTGGGACGCCTCACCTTAAGAAGATTACGAGACTCTTTTGCCCAGCAAATCTAAACACAAACAAACGCCAGCGACTTGCCGCTTGCAGACCGAAAGTACGTAAGCACAGTTGTCGGGCCCTGTTATTTCGCGGCATGCACCACATTCACGGCTAGTGCGAATTATTGCAGTCCTGCAAAGATCACAGTTTACGCAGTCATTCACTATGCAGTGGCCGCGTAGCGTCTGACAGTCCAGTCGCTGCACTCCAGCATACACAGAGGAGAGCACAGGCGAGCAGGAACGTTCACACTCGCCTGAGCAACATGACTTAGGCGCCGGCCATTTGACAAACTGCTCACAGGAGGCGGTCAGGCGCATCGCGTCGAGGGAGGTGCCTTGCTTAGCGCGCCTGCTGACTGCAGCGCGTTCGTCGTCACTTCAAGTTACATGCGCGTTTGTGTCTGATTAGTTAGTGTCTCATGGCATTAGTGTCTCATAGCCACTTTGAGTGCAATTCCAGTGAAAACTTCCCACATAAGTCTAGGGGCTATTTTCTTCGAGTAATCCCTACTTAAAAAAAGTTATATGGGGCAATAACCTAAAATCATTTGTCATAAAGATGTCATAAAATATCGTACAAATATTACGGTACTTGTGTCACAAAGTGTGCATTGCATGAAGTTATTGCATTATACAACTTTGTTTCAGCAGGAAAGCCTCATTAAAGGTTATGTTCAAAATTTCCGAGCCCAGATTTAATGGAATTGTGGTAGCATATTTGTAGTTGGTATTTGTAAGGCGTGATACAGCTATAGTTCTGAACAAAAGCACCAAATTTGTTGAAAGTCCTCAGTCATTTAAGACGCCTAAACAACAAAATGCTTACGACGTGGCCCTAGCTTTCAGATGCCATCTCATGCTCTAAACGCCGGGCACTTAATAAAAAGTAATAGGGGAAATTCCGCTTGAAATTCTTGTCATTTGTCATGCTTTGTCGACTAGACATGATCTTCTGCGGCGTTCATAGGTTTAGATAAGAAAATAAAAACTACTTCAACACTTACAACGCATGGCGTGCCGTCTTCGTATTTGGCGTACTTTCCTGATTTCGTTGGACACTCATGGCGACATTGTGGAGCGTATCCTTCCTGAAACACAAAAAGTTTATCAGACACATTCCTCGATCTGATTTTTTAAGGCGAAAGCCTTTAATGCCTCATCGTTGTAAGCAGCAGTTGTCGACAGAAAATGTCACGCTTTTCAATTGGTCGAAACGGCCGTGACGTCACAGTGCGCGAATTTCAAACCGGGGCAATTGTATTTTGCCTAGTAACCATGCAACCAATTGAAGGGGTCGTACAGTGATGCTCCAAGTAAGTGGGACTGAGCTTAGTTAATTGCTTAATTACCCAATTAGCCTAATTAACTTTTCTAGTCAGGCCATATAAATAAATAAAACGGAGTCGGAAATTCGTCGAGCTAGGGAATCGAACCCCGGTCTTCGGCGCGCGAGACGAGCATGCTATCCACTCCGCCATGCCAGCTCGATGGTTTGGAATGAACAAAGGCACGTCTAGTGAATACGGTGTCATCGCTCACTGCCATCCTCCTCCCTTACCTTCCGGAGAGGTTGTGTGCACCGAGATATGAGAGACAGATACATTTCCTTTCCTCAAAAACCAATTTACCGACGAGCGAAGCGTCGAACCGTATAGGCAATGGCGTTCTATGGACTCCCTGGCAGCGTTGCAAGATGCTGTCGCGTTCCACTCTTAGAGGCGAAGCTTAACATCTTAACCACACATCAGTGACCACACTTTAGGTAAAAAAGTACCCCCTGAATTTTGACGGGTGTTCACCGAGATATGTAAGACAGTTAATGCGTAATTTCCTTTCCTCAAATACAATTTTCATTTCCTTCATTAGGGGCCCTCTTCGTCTTCTTTCACTCCCACTTCCTCCCTTACTCTACGGTGTGGTTCAGGTGTCCACCGAGATGACAGAGAATTACTGCGCCATTTTCTTTGAGTTCAAAGGGCAAGGCATCGCGCCGAACGGGTGGTTGCGTTGCGTGGACTCCCTGGCAGCGCTACAACACGCTGTCGCGTTCCACTCCTAACGGCGAAGCTTAAGCCTAATTAATTAGCAGTTAATTAGTATTCAGACATCAATCAGTAATTAACCATTAATTATAGATTGTAATCATTTAGTAATTAGTACTAAAGTATATGTGACGCAACCAGTGCCGCAGAAGCAGTCGAAGTGCTGCGGAAAACGCTTTCGCCTCTACGCACTTTAGGCAGCCAAAGTGCCCCCTGACTTTTTATTTCCGATCACTTTTCTTTTACGGGAGCGCGACTACGCGTCTTCAAGTAGCTGTTGCTCGTCCTCGCGTACGTGGCGGTGTTATGACAAATCATCAGGGCACTGTCTCAGGCAATGGACATTGTTCTCCACAGCAGCGTGCGACTGATTCATGGCGCGCACTCAAGCAATGCAACGCGGTCGCATGAAACACGCGCAGGTTATTGCGAACATGCTCAGCATCTTGCCTTCATTCTTTAGGCAACTTCGCTTTTTTCCAAATGATGTAAAGTTTGTATTGTTAAAAAAAAATAAGATTCCTGTACTGAGTATAACCGGGAGAGTTTCGGGAAATAAAAATATCCTAATCAGCGGAAATTAGCTTGACTGTAAACATTTCATTATGTTGTAGTCAGCCATCCGAGAAGGAATTAGTATTTTGTTTCAATTTTACATCCCGCGTTTGATTTTATATCCGCTGCACATAAAAAAAGGCCTTTTGTTCTTCGTCAGGCGAGAACAGCCAGTCATCCCGGCGTCGTGAAACAGACATCAAAACAGTGTGCGGTATTTGGGGTGGAGTGTCGCCAAGCGTCCCTAGCTATGAAGCACTCCTCAATGGAGGGCTCTGGAATAATTTCAACCACGTGCCCCTATAGTGCCCCTACGTGCTTTTACGTGCCCCTATAGTGCATAGCGCACAGGCATCCTTGGCGCTATGCCGCCACCAAAACGCGGCCGCGGCGGCCGGATTTAACCGGGGTCTTCAGGCCCAGTAGGCGTGCAGGCTAACCAATGAGCATCCGGGGCGGGTACCTCAAAGAAAGAGGCGCTAAACCAAAATTCACCAATATTGTTACTTTTACACTATGCCTGGCCCCGGTCATCTTCGGAGAACAAGTGCAGGAACTGGCTTAAAATTTATGTAGCAGAAAAAAGGGAAGAGAATACGAGCAAACGCGAGTGCGAAGGTACAGAAAATAAGCGTTGGGTACCATGTAAATCATGCTGCATTGTTTCGTTCGTCCACAGGAAGGAAAGACGCAACGCAGGAGATAAAAATTTCATTTAACGATGTGTAGTTCACTATTTCCATAGTATCATCTATGCTTAGCTTAGACGACACATCAAAATACTAAAATAATGCTTAAATATCTCAGGCGCCAAAAGAATAATGGATTAAATATAACTTACACCTGTAAACGTGGAGCAATCTGGCTTTGGTCCTGCGCATTGAGAAAGCATAAATTGTAAACTGCAAACCATTTATTCAAAATCTTGCATGAGTTGGAACAAATTAATATTATGTATTCGAAGGCATATAAAAGCTGCAAAGAAAGACATTTTTATTCCATCAGTTGCTAAATGAGTGAAGTAGTGAAAGAGATCAGTCTTTGATATTTTAAACTCGCTGGATGCATCGACATGAACATTTTACACTCCTGTGGAGGAGGCTCAGAAATATTTTTTGTAACCTCCAGAGTTGAATTCGTTCTAAAAAATGACGCGAACGTTTCTGTGATCCCAAACAAAATTACCACTATAAAAGGCAGATATAACGATTCAGAATCGAATGAATTGCCGAAGCTTGTCGAACACTGCGCATTTCGTGTCCGATCATGTCTTTTTCTTACATCTATCGCCGATTCTATCTTTAGCGACCGCTCTTTTTGCACTACGAGATTGTAAACTTGTTGGCAGTGGTTTCTGCATAATGCAGAAGACTCAGAGGAGAGGACTTCGCGGGAGTCTACGCAGCGAGAAAGGCTACAAAGTGCCGCGTAGCTGACCACAAATGTGTCCCATTCGCCAATGGTAACCACCTGTGAGTGCGAGGCCCTTCGTAGATCTCTTTGCCAAATATTTGTCTTAAGCTCCTCCCTGAGTCGCAGCGGCCGTTCATGCTCCTCTCGCGCTACTCTCTCTCTGGATCGCAGAAAAAAAAAGTAATCTGCCAGTACAAACCTCGCATTTCATGCAGACGAATACCAGGCCAAAAGGTCAAGGGTGCTTGCCGGGATGCTACACCGATTGACTAACACTGCTCAGTCTCATTAGTGTTGTATGGGCGCTGATGAGTGCTTCGTGGTGAAGTAATAACGACATGAATCAAAATTATTGTGTTTGGCCGCTGCTTTAACTTGCTTGGTGGTGGTAGCATTTCGTGACATCTGATTTCGCCGTTTTAGGCATTGTTTCTGGCGTTTTAACGCGACAGCGTTACGGGCCCCGTGTCGCAGAAAAGCCGGTATCGTCGCCGGTGTCTGCGGCGTTGGCCTTGAGCGCAAAATCACAGAAGCATTAATATATAAATCCGAGCAGGAAATTGGTCAAGTTAGGAAATCAAAACCAACGCCTCCGGAGTGCGAGACGAGCACGCTAACCACTCCGCCACGCCAGCTCGATGGTATGGAATGAACAAAGGTGCGTCTACGGAATACGGCGTTATCTTAGAAGCGTGCTTTAAAGACATGTACTCTGGTCCATATTAGTAATTATGAGCATGGAAATAGGAGAAGTCGCAGTTAAGCATATAGCAAAGTACGTTTCTGCTACGTTTCCTCTTCGCTTGGCGGGCATGTAGCGCCATCAGGCGGCGCCCACTGAAACCACTGCCTCCTTGTTCTCCTCGCAACGTACGCCAATGCTAAAACAGCGCCTCCCGTTCGTCTCCCGAACGGGAGCGCCTCCCGTTCGTCTCGTTTGGGCGCAGTGGGGCCGTGCGGGGACGCGGGAATCACGAGGTAGCGGCGAACAACGCAGCGCACATCCAAGGCGCGTTCACCACGAAGCTTGCGGCTTGCTGCTTGTTCGTTCGGCGCGGAAGCTATGCTGGCATTCACGGGATAACGTTTGTTGATAACGCTGTGCCGACGAACTACGACTGCAACTTGAGTTTAAGTGAGAAGTGAGAAAGGAAAGGATGAGAAGAGGAAAAAGGAGGGGAAGGCGCTCTCGCGTCTACTGTTAAGGAGAAGCTTAAGCGTCCTCCTAACTTAGTGGGGCACATGCTACTTTGACATCATGCCCTTTGGTGTTTACGGCCCCTGATCGAAAGTAACCTTGGGTGGCCGGTAAACCGACCTCTTTTCAGTCATTAATTGCAGTGGCTGACACTGCAACGCCGTATACTTTGAAGTGAAGTGCTCAACGCAATGGAGAACATTTAAACGGCGCGATACTCTTTTCTGGAGGAAAACCCTAGCGCATATAATATTTCTCTCTTCCACTTTGCTGAGCAGCGCTGTTTTCTGAATTAGTATCCCATCGTGAAGCAGCACTGTATTTTTGCCATCTTTTCCTGCCAAGGGCCATGTAAAGCTCGAGAATGATAAGTTCACCTTGATGCACTACGTAGACGAAGCGGTTGAAAGATTGCAGCAACTGAACTCACTACGGATGACGCACGTTCCTCCATAACAGCGTCCGAAACCACCCAGCTTGTTTCCATGTGGAGAGACCTTAGAGGACAAATAGAAATGCACTGAATTAGGTCATGTGCTACAAAGATATTAGGGAAAGAGTTATGTGACTGGTGAAGAGGCGAGTGCAGACGTAGCTTAAATAAAAAATCGGACAGCCTTTGATCACAAACTCAGTTCCTGCAGCCATTTGGAGGTCACCCAGAGGCAAATTGCCTACATTGTGCTTCGCAAGCGAATACGAAGAGAGATGAATTGCAAAAACAGAAAGTAGGACGTTCGTGTGATGTCATTGCGTGTAATGGCCCTATTGTGATGTTGGTACTGTGAAAGAATATTTTTTTAGGTTAACCTAAGAAATTCCTGATTTACAATCAACTCTCGCAGTGGTGGCTGCATTCAGTATGAAGAATGTACCACCGCAAGTCGTTATAATCTTCGCTGAGGTTCTGCGCTCTAAGACGCCGTTGCAGAGTGTTTTTTAGTGCCACGCAAGAAGTGAGGAAATATTTTTTGGCACGTCTCAAGGTGCACTCCACTGCTTCTGCGATGTCCTACGCAGTCGTTGGGGCTTTAGCCGCCTTATCGGGGAAGTTTGGCGTGATCGAACGCAGAGGACAGAGACAACTCTTGCTAATCGTCGATAACCGCCCGCACATTTGCTGCTATTGTCGGCGACGAGTTCATTCAGCGTTTGAAGAGAAGCACGCCCAACATAGTATTCATGTTCAACGCTAAACTTTGAGTGACATTCGAGCCTTGGCCCGTCTTTTTATCGTGAACACGTGACTTTGTTTTGCAAATGCTGATTGGGGTGAAGATAATGTATAAGGCTGGGTCGGGGGCTATTATCAGTGGGGCCACCGGCGAAGTGCCCGAGAAGGCCATTTTGCAGCTCAGATCATTTTTTTCCATATCCTGCATTTGCCCATAGTGTATACCCCCCCCCCCCTCCCTCTACTCCTATCCTTTCTTACTCTCGCTGCCGGCTTTCTTTGTCTCTCCCTGTCCTTTCATGCCGCTAACTGCAGCTCAGGTGAGTCAGGTTTCGACGGCAGATGCCGCGGCTAACAACATCTTTTCCTTCCATTGCTTTTTTATTAATAACTATCCCCTAACAACAAGAGCTCAGCTCGGTAATTTAGGCGAAGGAGACAATTGCCGTGCCTTTGGAGATGCTTCAGTGTTTACGGGTGAAGTTCATCAATAAAACCTTGGTTTATTCACTAGGAAGTTCGGCGATATTTTTTGCGAAGCAGTTACCTGTAACGAGAATTAACTATGCGTTCGTTTCAATGATACCTTCAAATCTTTTGCCGCTCTCGAGTTAAAGAGACAGCTATCCTTGAACGCGGTTGGACGCTCATTTCTAGCAGAACTTAGTGTTGCACGGTGTTCCCTGTTTTGAATCAGCTTGTCACGCAGGATCCTGGAGGAGCGAGATCGACTAAGGCAGGAGGCTTATAGCAGGAATTTCTACAGTGGAAAGTCCAGGGCAGTATCTTGCGGCGTCAGTTTTCCCAGAGCGGTACGATGCTCACCGGTTTGGTGCAGGCGTTTGTGATCATTCTCGCGGTGAACCGCCTCTTCTGAAATACTTCTGTCGACGCACGCAGTGGCCAAACTACAGCGACTAGGGGCCGAAACGCGGTCGTGAGCACAAGAGAAACAAAGTTCCGTTTGGCTGTAAGGGTAGTTAGAAAAAAAGTTGACCGACTCCACCACATAAATTAGTGCGGCAGAAAGCACAACGGGCTAACAGTGCGAACAGAGTGGAGAGTTTTCAGGTGCCTTCCAGGTGGCACATTTTTAAAGTCCAGTGGCGTTTGTATATCATATGGACTGGCCTCTCCTTTTGTAACGTCCTGTACGTAAGGCACCCGGGCCGGTTTGACACTATGCCAAGGGCACAGTGCCGCAGTGGGGTAGGTCTTGAATTGTGGTGCGGGCGCTTTTCGTTTCGGCTACGGTTTTGGATTGGAATGGGTCGATTTAATCGTCTCTTTTACTTACCCATGACTGTTATCTTTGAAATACGCTGCATGAGGATGCGCTGGCGACGGCAATTCTTTGTGGATAACCTGGCATGTAATCTCAGATAATTTGCATAACTTTTTGACTCCTGGCGTCACTGTGGTTTTGAAAATTCATACCTGTCAGCCGTATTAGACGTGCCTTGGTGTCCACGATTACCTCATGCGTGGGCGTCTTGGAGATGAACTCGGAAACGGTCTTAGGTTTTTCTTAGGGCAGGGAAAAAGTTGTTCCATGTAGCTTCCCGTAAGTAGTTAACTTTCTTTGCTGTAATGTTGCCGTCAGCCCGTGAAGCTCCTGCATCATTCGTCAGCTAATCTGTGGACAGTTTTGCGTTGGATGCGCTATTGCAGTAGCGGTTCGGGTCCCTATTTGGAGACTATGTCAATTGACGTATTTAATCTATGTCTTTACTGATTCCCAGGTCCACAAAAACTTTTTTTTTTATCCAGGCTCGCTCCGGCGCAGTAAGAGCGAACAACTCATACCTCATATTCATGGTCGTCTGGTCTGTGGAACGTGGTCGCGCGAAACTGCTCCCTCCTGCCCCTACGATCCCCAATGACACTGCATTGAATATATGAGAGAAGCCAACAGCCAGAGAAACCAAGGGACGTAGGGGATTTTTAATTTTTAATTTATTCATGTTGTGCTGTTGTTCGATTTAGAATATTACTGAATATGTTGTCACTTGAAGCTAATTGATTAGAAAAGCAGAAGAAAAAACAACCACATGCCGACGGTGGGATCCGAACGCACGACCTCCGAATCACGCGTCCGGTGCTCTACCTCTGAGCAACGGCGACGGCTGTCAAATCTTCTCCTTTGGGGGGTATTTATGTTTACAAATAACCTAACCTTGACAGTGTTCATCAACGCCACCCCACGTTCTTAAGCGGCGGACGTAGCACGTCCTGAGTTACCGCTGATGTGACGTAGAACGTCATCGAACGGCGAGGGTGGAAGCTGTGTGAGAACCCTCTTATGCTTCCTATGGCGTCAAGGCTGCCAGAACCGAGGCGCTCGCTAAGCAATTAAGCAAACAAGGGGAGGGGAATGAGGGGCTCGTTATAAATATGAGAGAAGCCAACAGCCACAGAAACCAAGGGACATAGGGGATTTTTAATTTTAATTTATTCATTTTGTGCTGTTGTTCGATTTAGAATATTACTGAATATGCTGTCACTTGAAGCTAATTGATTAGAAAAGCAGAAGAAAAAACAACCACATGCCGCCGGTGGGATCCGAACCATTTTATTGTTTTCTTTTTGACAGAACCGATTATTCACTCTATTTAATGACCGCCTGAGGTAGTTATCGGAGCTGTAGATGTGGTTAGGTTGTGTTTCGGCACAGGAGCTGTATATGGTTCAGAATGGGCAGTGTTCTGAGGTGTTGTACACCGCATGTTACTTGAGATGCAGAGCTTGTCTAAGCATCGTATGTAGTGTGTTCCACGCACTGTACATATTTGCTAAACGCGCAATTAGATCGTCTTAATTGGGCCGGTTGCGGATGAACATTTGCCATCCTGAATCCTGATCTATAGGTCACTCGCAGCGGACATTAAACATTCCTCACAAAAAAAAAAATCAGGAATTGACTGTTATTTACGCTGAAGTTAAATGGGTGCATTGCAGTTCTCACGCCATCTCTGACACAGTGGTGGGATATGGATTTGCACCCCTCACAATCCACTGATTAAAATAAAATATCGACCGCCATAAATAATGACTCATAACCTCTGAACATGCAGGAAACATTTCGAAATAAGGCTTACCCAGCACTGTGTTCTATTCGGATAGGCGCCGAGGACAACACGGCCATTCTTTATACATGTGTAAAGGCAGGGATGTGTATATAACCGGAAAAAAGAAGAGCGCAGTTTTGGAATCTAGTGCTCTTTTTATTCAACGACTCTTCGCAGCATGCCTACTGATGACTTAGCAGTAGGGTTCAAGGATAGAAAGCAAGATAAAAATGCACAGAGATAGCACCTGGACAACTCTCTTCATACTGCGTGGAATCGGACATTCGCAGAGGCATTAGTGCGGGTGCTCATTTTTGTCTGGCATCTTAGTTACGTTAAAAGATAGGGATCGCATGTGGCATTTCTGTAACTAGGCATTTTTTTGCGAAACCGAAGATCAAACTGGTGCGAAGGCTTTGGCCAGGAATGGCGAATATCGCTTATAACTGCGAGCTCGAAACGGTGGTCCACACTTACCACTATAGGAATTACGATTTTCTTAATTGCTGTCTTTGTTTTTTTTCAGTGACGCTATTCACCTGATGTGAGAGATAACATTGTGATAACATTGTGATAACACCACGTCAGCGTCACGCAGATTGAAAACGATCGAACTGCAGTAAAATTTCATTATAAAACGGCCTGTTCCGCAGTTAGCGAGAAAAAACTGCACTGAAGGGAAACAAACTTGACTATAACATTTTTGAACTGGCCCCAGATATCACCGACTGGTATGCTTTCAAACGACCCGACCGCACACTTTACACAAGCACCGGAAATTTTCTTGGAACTAGCACAGCTTACACGTGTGTGCTGTAATAGCTCCATTTACAGGCGTGCGCCGTATTGCTTCCGCAAAATCCGCCTTGCGAAACTCAGCTAGCGTCACTCAGATATGAGCTCCATATAGACAGTTTTTTCGATTTAGATGTTTTCACCACCACCACCAACTTGACACACATGTAAGCTATATCCAAAGGGAAATGCTATGACACCACCCAGAACGCCACCCAGATACCAAGGTGGTGATAGGGTGAATGCCGCGTCATCATTATCACCTCCTGACTCGTCGGCTCGTGATTGTCGCATAGTGCCGTTTTCTGCGGACATGACCTTGAAAGTGAGCCATCTAGTGATTTCATGATCCATCTAGTGATTTCGCATTGTTCGTGGCTAGGCACTCCAGTATCGTAATACCGCCCAAGGTCGTGATAAGGTAATGCGAAAGCCTTTGTGCTTGCACTATGGCGCCTTGTGCTGAGCCAGCGTCGTACAATGGGAGCGGATATGGTTAGAATCGTGGCACAGGTTTAAAAATTCTGAGAACTGGGTAGAACTTTGATTCACAGCAGCAGAATCATTTGAGCATTCAACATTAGGAAAACTGAAGTCTCTCAGTTTAAAGATATGTGTCGTATGGTATCGCATGATAAAGCACTAAATGTCCTCGTGAAGTGCGGCCTTAGTAGGCAAAGAAAATAAACTCACGATTGTAAGTGATCACTCGTACACACGCAAGTGCTAATGCTGGCACAAGTGGAAAAATGTATTACAAAATGCATTTTTGATAGCGATAAGGGCTCTTCTTCCAGATCGGCTGTCGCTGTCATATCGCTCAAAGCTATGAGTGCCCTCATAGTCCAATTTTTCACTACTTATTTTTGCGAATAACCACGTTTCCACCACCGTAACAATAACAGCGGGATAAAAATCAATGGCTGACGACAGAGCTACGCCTTTGTTGAGTGCACTTTGTGCTTTCGTGAAAAGTATCGATATGTTTTCAGCTTCTTGGTGTGGAAGAAATAGCTATCAAGAATTATTCTCCTGGGCGACTGCAGAGGTAGTCACGGCCGCTGCTCATTTAATAGGAATATATTTCGCAGATGTGATCGGTGCCATAACCATGTTTTTTTGTTAATGTTAAGCTTCGTGTAGCGAATTGTGAAGTTTTGTTTGCTAGTATTTGCAAATCGATAACCTTGCAGGGCAACAGTCTAGTACTTTTTCAGAAATATTCACCCATAGATATACGAGAGGCTTCTAGCATTGCCCTCCGGGAAAAGATGTTCTCTGTAACCTTAAACGCTGAGAAAATGGGAATTATGGGGCGGGTCTTATTTGGAGAGAACGACCCCATATCGGTGCGCTAATGATATTGCCATGCCTAGAGTAATATTGTTGACATGCAATGACAATGTGTCGCGAAGTCGGGTTTTTGACTCAGGCCAAGTCTCTGTGGGACTGTCAGCGATTTGTAAAAAAAGCAGGTTGTCCCTTTTTGAGCGATCCTGAAAATCGTCAAGGCGGGAAATGAGGTTGATATTCTCATTCTTTCTTGATTTCGGCCATAGGTGACGAGTTCTCAAATTTATCAGCCAACTATTGTAGCTCATTCAGGCTGGTTGGTAAATAAGACATAGAGCGGGCACCTCTTGTTTTTGTTTAAGGTGGCAAAAGTTAATAGGAAGGGCAAAAAAAAAGAACTGCACATTGCTTGCTTGACATTCATTTCAACTTTAAATAGGCTCATTACGAGAACTGGTAGCAATAATTTGATTCAACTTTGTTTTATAGAATTAAGATTTCGCAGCCTCTCAGCATTTAACTTCTTTATTAACTGCGTGCTGTACGGCAAAAGTTCTTATTTCGAGTCTATAGCTATATTTTTTCGTTTCATGTCGTGTTGACTGTTCACATTTTTATCGATCTGTAAATGCGAGAAGGGCAAATGTATAAGAAGTTGGCCATGTTTCCCTAGAATGCTCTGATTGTTATTTTCCGTCAGGCAACGCTAAGGTCAAATGAACGTAATAAATTGTACCAGAGACATCTAACAAAAGTGCTTGGTTGCGCTATGCGGTTCGGCTCAGTCACTAAAAGCACTGTATGCTTCTGCTGCGGTCTGTGCTCATCTTAACAATCTTACCGTTTTTCGGATTCCGTCACAATCCCATGTGGCCGGAAATGTGCTTTTCCACTGCGCTGAAGAAACTCCTGCGAGAAAATAGATGACGGATGCATTTTTAGAGAATAGCGAGGCCGATCCATGATTTTAGTTCAACGCAACAGTTACGCTACTTGGTACGGCAATCCTTATTTTGCCAGATCGAAAGGAAATACCCTCTCTGACGAGGCCCGCTTATTATCGTGTCTCGGATTCCTCGCGGAATTTTCTTTTTTGATGCCGATCTTTTAGCGTGGCGTGTAGTAAATATTCCAACGGTGAGGCGTGGTTCTTGTTGGGCAGTTTTACGCCTTAAATTAAAGGTAACATCTTGCACGACCTACCGCTATGAACATATTTTCCACGAGAAGAAAGGAATGCCTCATTATTAATAATCATCTTCATCACCCTGATTGCACCAACAGCAGGACGGAGGCATCTCCCACATCGCTCTAATTAACCCGTATCTGTGCCAGCTGCGGCGAGCTTTTCCCCACAAACTTCCTAATCCCATCCGCCCACCTTACATTCGGCCGCCCCTTGCTACAGTTGCCTTCTCACGAAATTCAGCCCTTTACCCTTAACGACCATCAGTTATCTTGCGTTCTCAATATGTGTGCTGCCCAAGCTGAATCACTCTTCATGAAAGCAAAAGTGTACATCTTGAGTGCCAAAACAGAGGTTGCGTTCCTAATGGCAGCGAATACGGTATAGACAAAATATGCGTGAAAGCCTACACTCATTGAACCTTCTTCGGGTGATTGTACCCATTCTCACCTTTCCCCGAGGTGGGCCGCTCTTTGTTCTTCGTAGCTATCATTGTCTATACATTGTACTTGTTCATCGTCGGGAAGTTTTAACTTTTGAAAACTGCTCCTCTCAAACCTCGATTATAAAAGGTTCTTTGATGATGTAGCGCGTGGTTAAATGTCAAGCACTTGGGTTATAAATCTACAAAAAGGGTACCCATTTGTAGACGCTGAATATGAGCGACTTTGAGCTATTCGGCGTAGAACAGAGAGACGAGCACTCAACACGATTCATATAGAAGGCATCACGTTGCTAGGCGAGCACACAATCATTTTCAACGTCATTTTGACATCCTTTGGCGGTCCTTTTGCGCGAAGCTTGATCCCAGAAAGCCTCTCTCTAATGTATGCAGCACTGTACACAGCCTAAGTAGTCAGCCCGCGCCACTAAATCCTTTCCAGTGCGTAGCTGTAAATGCGAATATTTCTCGTCTGGACACAGTGGAGGCTTTCTGTTCTAAGATCATCGCGATTAACAGCCATATCGGTGCCAATGCCTCTCTAAAGCTTTACTTCTTCAGCTTACTCTACCCTCCTTGACTAACCGCTCACTATGGAAGAATTCCATGCGGCTCTGAAAGCTAGCAATAAATAATCGTGCCCATGACCGGATGGCGTCGGCTACACTACCCTTTCTCACCTCAGGAGTAAGGAAAAGGTAAGGCTGTTCGTAGTTTATAACACCTCCTGGGAGACCGGCTGCCTTAAAACTTACTGAAAGCGTGAACGTTTCATACCTGTCAACAAGCCTGGAAAACCATCAGCTGACTTAAACGCCTGCTGTGCCATTGCGCGTCTAAACTGCGCCCGAACACTGACTGAGAAAATGGTACACTCCCGCCCTACCTGAAACCTGTCGAACAAGAGAATTTACCTACCAACCATCTCCGGTTTCCGAAAAGAACGCAGCAGCATTGACAACCTTATGGCGATTACCAATTGTGTCAAGCGCACTAAAGCAGAGCTGTCTATGACCATTGCTGTGTTTCTTGGCATGAAGTGGGTCTTTGATAATGTCATACATGAGGTCATACATTAGGCAATTAATCCAGCCTTACAATGAACTCGCATTGGTTTACGAATGTATACACTGGCTGCGTCACTATCCACACGAAAGATGGACTTTCATGTCAACAAGTGAAGGTGACATAGCTCAGCAGCAAATATCTCATGGAATACCTTAGGGGGGATTTAAGTCCCATCCTTTTCAATGTCTCACTTGTTGGCTTGGAAAAATACTTGCCACCTATAGTTGAAACTGATGACATCTCTGAAGATGCAGATGACATCTCTGTATGATGTTCCGGCAGCAACATACGCATTTTGCATGCCCGACTACAGGGGGCAATAGGCTGCTTCTAATCAATTTTAAGTAAGCGCGGTCTCTCCGTGTCGCGATACAAAAGCTCAGCAATTGCATTTTCAAGGCGCCATCTTTCGCGTTTCGTGATGAATGTTGCTGGTACCCCAAGACCATACTTCACAAACTGTAAATTCCTAGGGGTGCCACTTGGCATGGGCTCTGATGGTCCACACATGTACAAAAGATGAAAATCAAACTCATCTTACCTCTTTCGCCTGCTCTTCATTACCAGAAGAGGCTGCTCTAGAACTTCATTACTACGATTACAGCTACAGTCGCTTAAATCTTGGGGGTACCTCGCAAACAAATATCAAACGCCTTGACGGTATGGAAGCTAAACCCTTCATAATCTGCCTCAACCTTCGCAAGAACATTTCCACAGTGGGTACTCTAGCAGAGCGCAGACGTCTACCTGTATCAATACCGCTAACCCGGAATCTGCTTCACGCCGAGGCGCGGTTTGTGGCTCGTACATCTAACAATTCACTTGCACGGTACTGCAAAGAGAGTTTCTGATGTTCTCCCATCAATGTAGCAGTGCGCTGTCCCAAGTTCCTCCCCACCTTAAAGGTACGCTGCTCGGCAAGTGAAGACAGCTGTTCCTGGAATTAAACAAAAAAGAAACTTAGGTGCGGTTCAACTACTCTTGAACCTGATTATAGAGCGAAAACTATGGCGTATCGAGAAAATATGCGCGGTTTGCCATCTGTAACGTTTAGCGCATTGCGCGGACAATAGATAGGCAGTGCGCCCACCCTGCAACCATGGCAGGCGGTAGTTAGTGGTTGATCGCGATGTTTTTCTCACCCATTCAAAGCTGCGGGCTGTACCTGCAGTGCCGCGTGTTTTCCACAACGTTGTCAGCGCTAATGCATGAAACGCACATATCTCTAACCACCGCTGGTACCTCAAAGCGCGATTTAGGCGTCCACTGACCCAGGAAGTCAGTTATGCGCACTTCCTTTCCTTAAAATCACAGTATCTAAAAGGCTGTCAACGCCAACGTCAATGAACACAATGGACGCCGACGTCCTATGGCTTCAGTGCTGCGTTTCTGTCACAACGTTGTGAGTGCCACGTATGCAGCGCACATTTGTCACTACCGCCCTATAGCTTAAAGCACGACTGAGGTGTCCAATGGCCAAGGGATGTGGATTAAACGTGGATTTCAGGTCGAAATACACCATGGGAAGATTGTCGTCGATCTTAATAGACTTCAACTCTTCCAGAAAGTGGGGCGAACCTTTTACGTGTTTGGACGTGCGTTCGGACAAAGGAGCAATTACCCAGTGCAGGTATGCAGACAACTTTTGCAGCGAGTACTGAGTTAAGTCAACAACCCGGTGTAGTGGCACATCCTTTTTGGGCATGTTTGGCACCTTATAATGGTTGGCGTGAAGCCGTTATGTTAGAGCATGTGGCTGTAATGTTAGCCCAACTTTTGAGGTATGAACTTCAGTACATCTTGAAGACGTAATCTTAGCCCTACTTTTGAGGGATGAAGACGTTCTCTCTTGAAGAAGTTCTCCAAGCTCGGCTCATATTCTCTTCGTTGGGTACCGGGACAGCTTAGCGTATGTCGTTGCATCCTTCAGTATCCCCTGCTTTTTTTCCGCGCATAGTCGATGAGGTTCAACATTAGCGAGGCGGTACCCTTGTCAGCAGGTAGGAACAGAATATCTTTGTTCTTCAGCAGCCTGACTAGCACATCGCTTTGCAAGCTGGGGCCATATTACGTATAACCGCTTCAACAGCACACATCATGTGGACAGTATTTGGAGTGGCACCGATGCTGAAGCTGAGGCAGCTGTTAACCAGGCTGTGCTCATCCGTGTACAGCTGGCAAGAAAACAGGTGGTATAAGAACATGCTATACACGCTCCACCGTATTCTTGTTCTACTTAATGAGTGAGTTATTTCGATCTCACGGCCCGCATCTGCAGTAACAACCTGCCCTCAGTAGAGGTACGTAGTTCCTTTTTATATCCACCGCCTCGATACCAACGGTAAAGTGCTGTTTCCTTAAGAGACTGTTGAACGTTGGTTTAGTTATCTCCATATTAATTTTTAGGCTGCAGTTCTGCACTGCCATCCTGAATTTGTATAATCAGGTATTCCAAATGTAACATTAGGCCGAAATTTCTGCACGCCAGAAAGGAGGCCCTAATGTGCCACAAGCGTTGATTTTCAAAGGTATACTAGAAAAAAAAGAGCACTGCAATACTTCTGGTGAGCATTATATTGACCAAAACTTAAGCAGCATGTTCAATTCGTTCATGTTCAATAGAGAGTCGAGGGAATATTAGCACGTGCGCGGTTAGTGGAATCAGCCACTTTCGCAACAGTTAAACGATAGCTTACCGCTCGTAGCTATTAGTGCACCAGCCAGGAAACATGTAAACCTATGCATTGTGCCAAAGAGCAAACCAGCACCACTACGTCTCAAGTGAGCGATTTCGAGTTTCAGCCTTTTTGAAGACGTTTATATATGCAGACTGTGAAAAGAATGCCTTTAAGGTTGTTACCCGTGTCATAAGACACTTCTCATGATGTATATCGGTGACGTTAAGCAGTAGCATTGTCAAGCGCTACACGTCACATTCAGCCAGCGGTATTCGTCAGATATGATCGGCCTAAGCAACTGGTGCTTAACATTATTCTTTAAAGAAAAGCAACATTTCATATGCAGTGCATGTGGATTGGCCATGCTGTTTAAAGATCTTTGGTTTCCACCGACTAGCGACAAGTTATACAAGATAACCGATAACTCTTTTGTAACGAGAGTCTATATTCCAAAAAATACCTCATTCAATTTTCAAGCACTTTGTGAAGAACATGCCTCACTAATCTATAAGGTAATACTTTCGTTTGCGTCACCATACTACCAGCTCTGTAGAAAATGAAGGTATTGAAATATTTTTTCGAGAATTGTCTTGGCCGCTGTTTTCCGACTCTCGCAATCCGACGCTCACAGCACCAGCTGATGTCGTGCCGAGATGACCAAGTAGTGATTTGGCCATAATAACTAGATCTACGTGGAGAATGTTGTCACGAGGAAGACGAAGCTGGAAGTGGTGCGGGACGGAGCGCTTCAATTGTAATAATGTTTAGGGGGCTCTAAGACAGATCTCTGCGGCAAAAGCGTTTGGGATTTGGTCACACTAGCTGGGGAGATTGGATTACCTTTCATGCATGAATTCGCGATAGGCCACACTTCTCCGTGCTCAAACCTTATCACTGTTAGCTTTAACTTCCACCAGCCTTTCCGCCTCGGTACTGAGTTGGTTCATAGTTGATTGCGGTACATCTAGATATCACATAGCTAGCATTTTTGGTGTTAATTGGTGCTTAACTCTGGCGTATTCACCATTGATGTGATACGTTAATGGTAGCCAGTTTCAGTTCACTTTGCGCGCTACTCTTGCGTCAGCCCTTAATTCTGCTGAAGAATCAAAGAATGAAGAAGCACATGCTTGGCTGTTGACGAATACCGTAAGAAGTCTGAATTTCTTATATTTGCATCAAAAGGGAACAATTATACCAGATAATGAAATGCATATTGTACCCTGGATTTGAGGCGCAGAAAGGCTGCATGGAAGACGCGCCTCCATAGACAGTTCCTGAAAAATTGATATGATTACAAGTTTATTGCACCTAATTTTAAACGAACAATATCACGAGCGAAAGCCGGTAATGAATCTGACCATTTCGATTTCCAAATAAAATCAGGAAACCGAGCCGCACTTTTCGGATTTTTAAGATCGCGCATAAAGATACAGGATTTAGAAAATTTACCCTTATGCGTTTTGTCTGCGCAGCGAGCAGTGGTAACAACTGAAGCAACTGCCAAAGGATAAGAGCCCCGCTTCTCGTCTGTACTTTCTGTGCGCTCCGTGTTTTTAGCGTCAGTGGATGACATTAAGCATTACCCAAAGATTATCCTTACAGAGCTTTTCCAGATAGTGATGAGGTTTTTACTTGGTGCTCGTGGTCCTTATAGGGTAACATCAAAAAAGACAATGATCGTATTTGAGGAGTATCCTAATTGTTAATCACTACTGTTTATTGCTCTTTATTATCAAACGTCCTTAGATTGATCCTCAATGAAAACTCGCCAAAGTGATCCCTTTTTCCAAAATAAATGGGGGCGGCTATTTTCAGGAAAATATTAGAGCAATTTCACTGGCATCAGACACAGGCAAATTAATATAAAGGTTCATACCCCTACATGTTCCTGGGTTTGTGGATCGCGAAAATGTCCTGCGTCCCTGCTAACAACTTAGTTTCCGTCCAATATGTTCCATACGGAATGCACAAGCCCACCAAGAAAGTCGAATTTTGCTTGCTCGACGGCAAAAAATGCATGCTGCTTTGTTTACATCAGGCGTAGGCAAAGCTTATGAGCCCCGCCGCGGTGGCTCAGTGGTTACGGCGCTCGGCTGCTGACCCGAAAGACGCGGGTTCGATCCCGGCCGCGGCGGCTGAATTTCTTGAAGGCGAAATTCTAGAGGCCCGTGTGCTGTGCGATGTCAGTGCACGTTAAAGAACCTCAGGTGGTCGAAATTTCCGGAGCCCTTCACTACGGCGTCTCTCATAGTGTCAGTCGCTTTGGGACGTTAAACCCCAATAAACAAACAAACAAACAAACAAACAAACAAACAAACAAAGCTTATGACAGAGAGGAGCACAACACGTTATTGCAAAGACTGCACACTGTGCAGTTTCTACATTATGTGATTGTTTGGATATCTGCGTTCCCCGAAAACTAATTTTTTGTCTACTAAAAACGTGTCAACTCTGAGAGATATACACAAACTCAAGGTGTTCCTTAGGGTGAAATTCTTTAGCCGATGCTCTTTATTACTCTACTGAGCTCTATTCCTAGCCATCAGAAAATTCGCACGCACGGCTATATGCACGACATTGCATTTTTCACGGCTGCCCCTGGCGTTTAATCTCTTTATGTGGACCTGCAGTCGTATATGAATTTGCTTGAGAGCTGGCTGTGTGGCTTGCGACTGACTTTAAAAGTTAACAGGTGCGCAATCCTTGCTTTGAAATAAAAGATACCGTTCATCTTTCTCGAGCTTAACAGCGTCAAAATATTATTCAAATCTTCAGTGGTTATGGTGCTGGGCTGCTGACCCGAAAGACGCGGGTTCGGTCCCGGCCGCGGCGGTTGAATTTCTTTGGAGGAGAAATTCTAGAGGCCCGTGTACTGTGCGGTGTCAGTGGACGTTAAAGAACCCCAGGCGGTCGAAATTTCCGGAGCCCTCCACTACGGCATCTCTCATAGCCTTAGTCGCTTTGGGACGTTAAACCCCATAAACCAACCAACCATTATTCAAATCTTTAAAATACGTTGGTGTCACTTATGACGACAACATCACATGGCGCTTTCACAATGACCATATTGAAGTGTTGTGCCATTTTGCATAAAATTAAGCTATCGCCGCTCTGGAATGCGCAGAGAGGCACTCTTATTGATTTATGCTGTGTACGTCCGACCAATTTTAGAATTTGTATGTGTGCTATTTCCGGGTGCAGCAGCTGACAATATTCGGTCGCTCGCTCGTTTGGAACGTGAGTCGCATCGATTCTGCCTTGGGCTCCCCAAATTTGTGGCTAACACAGTGCTTTACCTTCAATCCCGAATTCCACCTTTATTATCTAAAATAAATTTCAAGCAGTTGGAGCGTACCTCAGGATATATGAATAGTTTCTAGTGCTCCTTGTCTGTTTTTGTTGCCAGCCGACCCCCGTTGGCGCTCTGTGGTGTGTTTTCTACGTTTTGTCCTTCTCTGCCGCGCCGAAGCATTTCCCCTTTTTTAGTCCATTGGGCTAGGCTCACGCAGAACTTATGCAAAATTTGCTTGGTCCTTTAAATGTCCTCCTGTCTAACATACTCCGACAGAAAACAGTGGTGTTCCAGAAAATTTGTCTCTCATGACATTTTCCCCAAAAAATGCTGAGCATTTATCACGCCACGTTTAAAATAGATTATTATGAGAACATTTACAAAGCCTTCCTACTAGCACAACGATTGCTACTGACGCCTCGCAATGTGATGGAACGGCAACGATGGGAATATATTGCCCGCTTCCAATTCGTATTTTTCTGAGCGCTTTCCGGATTTCACCCCGCTTTCCAAGTGGAGTTTCTGGTGGTTGTGCTTGCTCTTCGCAAACTAGACCCATCTTTCTCTGCAGCGGCTGTCATCATAAACTCTTTATTTGTGCTCGTCCCTTCCTTCGGATCTGGATTCTCCAATCCTGTGCACCTTCCTATCATTACTCCCGCCCCATTTGAGCCTTGCGCATATATTATGGGAACCAGGACATAGCAGTGAGAGTACATGAAGTTGCTGATTGTCTGTCAAACGCCTCCCTCAATGGCCATTGCAACAGCTTGGCCTTTGTTTGAGCAGCTCAATCATATTGTCGTCTGGAGCCACCGTACTTGGGCACAACCAAAGGTCTGTTTTTACCACCACTGAAATTTCTTCCTGAAATATACTCGGCAAACCTTGGTAACATTTCTTAATTATTATTTCATTAAAAGTATTATTAGTATTATAATTTATAATCACTCGGCTACAAAGCCCACACTGTCCGTCTCATGCAAGCGCTGTGCATTTCCCGTTTTGTTTCAGTGTTTATTCTTTTTCTTTTATTCTCTCTTCCCTGGAGTCATTTTATCTTTGGCTATGAAAAAATTTATTTCGAATTCTCTGCGAACACGAATTTTTGCCCAATCTCCCTGTGTGGTCACGTGACATTGTACGAGTATCACAATCACAGCAACAGCGGAGCACTGCTCTCGGCCGGCGGCCATTAAATCACCTTTTCCATCGTTAACCACACCGCGATTGCTCTTCTGGTCATCACAGAGCATTTGATGTCAGCTGCGGGGTAACATGGGTGATCTGGTCTTAAATTTTTGGCGTCCTGCTTCAGCCGTGGTTGTCGCCCGTGAGTGGGCTGTGCCCTAGCACCCAGACCCAAACTGACTTCCCTTATCTGCTCCCGCCCCGTCCGCCCCCGCGACCACTCGACCCGACGAAATGGACCCGATGCATTCATCGATTCATCGAACCTACCGATCCCACTGACCTGAGAAGCCGCGCACATGCGAAGACACTGTCGCTGTGCCCATGCCGTTCGGAGTGTGCAAGGGCCTAGGGCATCGGTTCCTAGCCACCTGCAGCCCTGCAACTTCGTGGACCAGGAGTCATTCGCTCATCTCTTTCATTCTGCCGGCCAGCACTCCTCCACCTTGTCATTACTCTTCTACCATCCTCTCAAAACCATCACCAAATCGTTCGTCTCTTTGTCAGTGATCAGGACGATCCACCGGCAGCCCCGGGTAGTTACCCGAAAAAGACGAAGCTTCCAGTGGCGCGGTATGGGGCGCTTGCTCTAGCGCGGCGGCCATTAAAAGATTTCTTTGCTATCACTCATCGCGCGCATTCTTAGGCTGCATGCCATGATTTTTTATCGCCCGGATCTGATAGATTTTTGTTTAAAATATTTAACGCCCACTTCCTTACGACTTCGTCGAAGTGGCTTTGTACTGTGCTTTCTGTACGGACACTTAAAGTAAGCATTGAGGCAAGGTTGTGTATTCTAGTTTCAGTACAGATCATTTTATTACCTTAAAATTCCGCCGGTGTGGTTTTACGTAAGGACTGGGTTCCTATTCACTGAGTAACGATCATGGAAAATATTTATTGAAAAAATGGCTAGATAAGAGATGCAGAATCGAAGATGGGCCGATAGTAGCAGCGATTTCGTGGCGAAGACCGTTCCGGTCTCTAGCAGTTCGGAAGCAAAATGGGGCAATGAGGGCGGCGGTCCGGGCGCCTGGGCGCGCAACTTGCGGTGGCTGGCTGCTTCAATAATATGGGCCTGCTGGTGCTATGATGTATGATGCTTGATTAAGGGTTGAAAGAAATAACTTGTTTTACAGAGAAAGGCTCGAAACGTGATGTCGACATAATAGCGTTGATAAACCGGATTCTGGTTTTACAGACGAATGGCGGACGTCATGCGACTACTATTCATGAATGAATCTAACAGCACGAGCTTCCACTGCTTCTAATCCATTGCCGAGATGTGTTTGGTGCGGGTTCCGTATTGGCATTTTTGCCTAACAAGGAATTTATAAGCTAGCAATTCTACATGTGCGGGGCGCTTCGCAGATTCCGTTGCACACAACCTGTTAGCAGCGGAGATAATACTGGCGGAATCTGCTCTGAGACAAATCATGAAATAGGGTTACACCTAGGTATTGAGTACAGGAAGGAAAGGGACTGCGCCGGCGAGAGGACAACATGCGTGCATCATCAACTTCTAATCTTTTCGCGATGCCAGCATATAAGGTAATCAGGACTTCTTGCGAACTTTCTTTTCCAGCCAACTTCTTCTGTGCTTCCAGGGATGGCGAATATGATCTATATTGTGCCCCATACTGAATCGGATGTGGCTCCACGAATAGCTTGGCGTTTCCACAGGCAGCGTCTGCCCCATTGAGACTTGGGTTCACATCCGACCTCTTTGAAGATTTCAAAACAAAGGTGACGGCATTCGGGCGAGACCTGGGACTGTATTCTATAAGTTTACCATTTTAAAACGACCACTTCGTGTTCACCTGGTCCTTTGTAATTGGCTACTCTGATCTATTCAAGGCATCAAGTGCCTGTAGAAAGCGGCCCGGACAATGAGTGGCTGGCGGCCCGCCTTACAACTGGCTTGCATTGGCTGCGATGTGCAGCTCCTCTGCACTTTGTCAGCGGCAGTCGACCGACGTGCCCACTGGTGGTGATTGGAGGCTCAGCCACCAGTAGGAACCTGTCTCCTTATACCCAGTGACCCGATCGATTTCCACAACCGACTGAAAGTTGCGGGTATCTCTGGGTGATCATTGACGGAGGACGATAGGGACGCGTCCGGTTGGTACGGCAGAATGGTAGCGAAGGTAGCAGAAAAGCGACGGCCGTAAAGGAGAAAGAAAGGAGAGAAGCCAGTTGTGCACTGCAATCTGGTATTGTACGCATAGGTTACATACGGATGGGCAGGATCCCAGTTAGAGTGAATGTCTCCGAAGGTACGGTTAAAGCGCTTGGTGAGGCCTTTGGTTGGCGAATGATATGCGGAGGTGGTGCGATAAATTATATTGCACTCGATGAAGAGTTCCTTCGCAACATATGACAAGACGACACCGCTTCTGCCGCTCAGCAGTTCGTGAGGATGAATCTGTTCAAAACCATTGAGGTGACACCTGAGGCTGTGGCAGCCGAAGGGCTGCGGTTTCTGCATTCCTTGTCAGAGGGCCAACCGCGACGACAGGCCAATGGTTGCCGGCTGAAGTGCACGGAAGGGGGACTTATAAATAAAAGCCGACGAGGTCAAGTGGGCGTGGCGAGCTTGGTAGGGGCTGCAATTCACAATAAGGACGATGAGGAGGGCGACATTGACAGGTAAGACATGAGCGCAAGTATTTAAGGATGAGTTGTAAATGCCGCGCCAGCAATATCATGGCCAGATCTAAGCATATGTGTTGAAAACTCCGACACTACCATGCACCACGTCAGCGTGAAATTGGTCGCAGGCTTCCGAGCAAAGCTGACGGGGAATAACTAGCAACCACTTGTGGTCATCTGAGCTGTAGTTGTGGTGATAAAGGAGACTATCTAGAGTTGAGAAATGGAGAGTATGGCGGAAAAGAGTATGCGATGGAGAAGCAGGTGTTGGGCTGGAGGGGAAGTCAAGAAGAAAAGAAATCAATAGGTTGGCACGCATCGCCGAAGGCATGGCGCTCATGTCAAAACCGCCTTACAAGAGGCGGTTTTGGGCGATCGGCTTCTTCCATGGGTACCTGCCGGTATCCGCAACATAAATCTAAAGAAGAAATTATTTTTGTGCCTAGCAAGCAATGTAGCGCGTCATCGATGCGTGCAAGGGATGGGTGTCCTGGCGCGTAATCTTGTTAGAGCGGTCATAATCTGAAAACAAACATCTGGAACCGAGTTTGTTTTTGACGAGCACTACCGGTGAAGCCCAAGGGGTGCTTGAGGGCTGGATGTCGCCGTTTTTGAGCCTTTTGTCGACTTGATGTGCAAGAACTTGGTGCTTGATTGCCGGCACACGATAGGGGCGCTGCCGTAGAGGAGCGTGGGCATTTGTGACGATGCAATGTCTGACAGTAGATGTTTGGCCCTATGAGCTGTGGTGACAGTGGAAGGAGGCGTGAAACTGGTGGAGCAAGTAGAGAAGGTGCGTGCGCTGCGGCGGAGGAAGGTCTACGTTGATGGAGCGGAGAAACAATTCTGTAGAGGGAGGAGTGGGTGTACTAGACTAGAAATGCACTAGACCATAAATTTGAATTTTTAGCTTTCACTGAAACTTGGTTTACCAATGATTATGATGTCATACAATTTCCAGGATACAAATGCGCATCAGTTTCACGGAGTAATAAGAGAGGGGGAGGTGTGGCCATTTATGTAATGAACCACCTAAACTATGTCACCATTGAAGATTTCTGTGTCATAGATCAGCACTTTGAGTGTGTCATGTTAAAATGTGTTGGTACCATATTTGCCGTTATATACAGGCCGCCTTCTGGATCACAGGCAATGTTTTTAGTATTTCTTGAAAATATGTTAGAACAGTGCATGCAGTTTAAGTCGCCTGTAGTTATTTGTGGTGATTTCAATATCGATCTCTTATTGCCTGACTCTAATCAGCAAAGGATGCTTGATATTTTTTTCTCGTTTGGTTGTGAAAATGTGATACATATGCCAACTAGAGTGACTGATATGTGCCGTACTTTACTAGATGTGTGCTTCACAAGCTACAAAAAGGATGATGTGCAAGCAGGTGTACTGATAGCTGATGTTAGTGACCATTTGCCGATTTTCCTGTCATTTAAACCATACTTTACAACACAGAGTCATTCCAAAATCAGTGCACCGATTACATATAGAATCATTAATGAAGCAAAGACCACAATATTTAGAAACTTAGTAGCAGAAACAAGTTGGGCAGAGGTTTTTCAACTATCTGACCCCGTTACAGCATATGACGTCTTTATTAAAAAAGTTACCGAGCTCTATAATCAAGCCTTTCCTACAGTGCAATTCAAAAAGTGCAAAAAAGCCAGAAAACCATGGATAAATGCTGAACTTCTGAAAATAATTAGAAATCGTGACAGACTATTTGCCTCTTTTATCAGAACGAAAAATATAGACAGTTTGATTGAGTATAAACGAATTCGTAACAAGTTAAGCTCTGATATTAAAAAAGCCAGGACCAGTTATTACGAACATAAGTTTACTGATATCTGCAACAACCCTAAACAGGTATGGAATACCGTAAACAAGCTAATGTCCAAAAATGAAAGAGACGGCATCTCTGAACTTGTTATAAATGGTGTGCCTTACACAGGGGCGTCGCTTGCTGACAAACTTAATGAGCATTTTCTCATATCAGGGGCTTCAAGTAAATCTCAGGCAAGTAACTGTGATTTTACATCGTATCTCACATCCAACATCGAAAGCTCAATGTTCATGTTTCCAACTACAGAATTGGAAATCTGCACAGTAATCAAAAACTTAAAAAGTAGCAGTGCATGTGGTGCTGATGATATTAAAGTTCAACCTATAAAATCCGTTAGTCACATGATTAGTGAGCCACTTACGCATATATGCAACCTTATTTTGAGTAGCGGAATATTTCCAGACAAACTAAAAATTGCAAAAGTCTCCGTCATACACAAGGGAGGCGATAGAAATGATATAAATAACTATAGGCCAATTTCGGTACTACCAGTCCTCTCGAAAGTAATTGAACAGGTTATAAACATCAGACTACTAAACTTCTGCAAGCGAAACGATATCATCGCAGAACAGCAATATGGATTTCAGAAAGAGAAATCTACTGAAATGGCGCTAATAAAAATTAAGGATAAGATAATAGACAATTTTGAGCAGAAAATATATACAATAGGTGTTTTTCTTGACTTTAGGAAAGCATTCGATTCTATCAAGCACCCGATATTGTTATACAAGTTATATAAATATGGCATTAGAGGAACGGCTCTCACATTAATAAAGAATTACCTCTCAAATCGTCAACAGTACACGAACATCCCGAATGCAAAGTCCAGCTTAGGTCTGATACATTATGGAGTTCCGCAAGGATCAATCCTTGGGCCGCTGTTATTTCTTCTGTATATAAATGATGTAATTAACGTGCCCTCTACACCAGAAATAGTACTGTACGCTGACGATACCAATGTATTCTTCTGCGGACAAGATCTGGAAGCCCTCCAAGTAGAAACCAATATATGGCTGCAAAACTTATCCACATGGCTCCGCACTAACGAACTGCAGTTAAACACTAAAAAAACTAAGTACATTATATTCCGCGCACGTAACAAGTGCATTAAACAAGAAATACTGATTCAATTTTGTGATGAATCTATTGAACGTGCAATATCTCATAAATTTCTTGGCGTCATATTTCACGAACATCTCGACTGGTCCCCTCACATTGAAAAAGTTCGCACAGGTATCTCTAGGTCCATTGGTATCATGTATAAATTAAAGGACCTTTTGCCTATGTGGCTAAAGAAACAACTATACTACACACTGGTACATTCGCGTTTCCACTATTGTCTTCTTGTTTGGGGCACAGCACCTAAAACAAGCATAGAAAACATATACTTATTACAAAAGAAATTTCTGCGACTAATGGATAATGCACCATACCTTAGCCACACTGCCCCATTGTTTAGGAAACACCAATTGCTTACACTGTGGAATGTTATAAACAAAAAGATAGCGTTAGCCACTTACCAACAAATGCATTCTGATCCTGCCGCCTTTTGTCATAAGTATCTCACGAAACCACACAGCTACAACATACGGCACATAAGTTATAATAAGGAAAAAATACGTACTAACTACGGCGCCCAGAAACTTAGCTACAGAATTTCCAGTTTTTTAAACGATCACCATCCTGCTGTAAACATTATTCAAGAAAGCAAATCATTGAAAGCTTTCAAAAATTGCATCACCATGTATCTGTTGTCACTCCAGGCATAACCACTTCTTTTTTTCTTTTTTTATTCTGTTGTCTCTCATAGTACTTCTCCAACTGTAGATAAATGTTTAAGATGAAATTACTGCAGTTCACTGTTAACCAATCCTTTCTGTATTTCCATTTCGTTTTTATGTCTATTTTACTCGATGAATGTCTTGTGCTCTCGAATGGGAGCAAGAAGGGCGTGGACTCTTTGTCAGGCATCCTTTTGCCTTTTAGTCTGCGCCCTAGGCAACTGTACCATTGAGTTGTCTAAATAAACACTTTGACTTTGACTTTGAGAAGATGGTTGCCTGAGTGCTGTCAGATTGATGTCGGATGCACCGGCACTCTCTTCACCGTGTATCGTGGTGGAGCAGCGCAAAGGACGGGACACAAGAAACAAGGAAAGACGAACACACCACGATGCTCCACCACGATGCAACAGCACCAACTAGCCCAGCAACTTGCTCTTCTAAACTCTCTTCACGAGTTAGAATAGAAGTGATGGGTGGCACACAAGCTGACACGTTCGCCAAGACGCAAAGAACTAGTTCAGGAAAACGGGTTACAGACTCACAGTACCTAGGGCCCAGCAGAAATAGTCAGTATGACGTAATGCAGGGGAAGACACTTGCGGCGGAGAAAAGTATGAACTGGCGTAAAAAAAGGAGAGTGTCATATCAGAAAGAGTGAGAGGAGAGGCGGACAAGGACGGAAGATCATGGTGGTCGTCCGATGTCTTCGGTGACGAGGGCTTTGATACATGGCTGCTCTGCCCCAGTCCCTTGGCAGGGATTGGGGCAGAGCAGAGAACCAGACTTCAGCGCGAGAGTAAGCGATTACAGCGGTGTGAGTAGACATGAAATCATAGCTTAAACTAACCATATGGGAAAAAACGCAAAACGACGAACTCGATCGTATATACGACGTCCTGAATAACGACTTGATCCATGCAAGCTGCTGACGGCTGGATGTGCTGATCGCTGGCCATGCGCGACGAGAGACCAGCTGCCGCCGCTGGGGCTCAGTGCTTTTGTCGCTCGGCTGCTGACCCGATTGACGCCGGTTCGATCTCGGCCGCGGCGGCCGAATTTCGGTGAAGGGGTATTTCTTGAGGCCCGTGTGCTGTGTGATATCAATGCACGTTAAAGAACCCCAGGTGGTCGAAATTTCCTGAACCATTCACTACGGCGTCACTGATAGCCGGAGTTGCTTCGGCACGTTAAACCCGAATAAACCAAATGAACCAAACCGAGAGACCGACAATCGGCGTCTTAACTTTCTTCAAGCAGCGAAAGAGTGTTGCGTCTGAGGTTCGCCGGTCTTTGGTAGTTCGACGGGGATGCACTTCTTCGCGCAGGGACAGCGACATCTAATTTTCCTGTCAAGAATCAATAGAGCGGTAGCGGATAGGATACCCCTCATGTAAAGCCCTCACCTGAGGGCCCTTGAGGTATTTGTAATAAATAAATAAAAACGGAGCGGCGTCGCAGTGAAAGGGAGCGGCGGTCGAAAAGCGCTGAGCAGTCGGGCGTGAATGGACGGGTCGACGTACAGGGCTCAGTAGACGCGGATTACTGATGTGCTGGAGTCCAGTATCCGACAGTTGGTGTCGACTTTGGCATACGGCGACGACAGTGGCGGGCTATCTGACCAGGCAATTCGCAAGTGTATCTAGTAGGCCGGTTATCCTTTGTGCGCCAGGGTCTCGAGCTCTTGGAGAGGGTCGGAGATAAGGTATCGGCACTTGCACGGGCACTGACATTGCAGGTTACGCGCGCTGGCAAGTTCGTGCGAAGACTTCGGCCTATGTCAGTTGACCAGTGAAATGTCTTGGGACAACGTCGGCATAACTCATCGGAGCGGTGACAGGTCTTGGGGCAGCGTCTGCGCTCGTCAGCGGAGCAGCCACCGGTGATGATGAATGGGAAAACGGAAGCGTCTAAAAATCTGCCCTATAATCGTATTTTGGAGATCCGGGACCCAATATGGTAGCGACCCTCGAGACCTAGGCGGAAGCGAAAGCTGGCGCGCCACCTCCTTACAAACAAAGTCTTCCATCTGCGACAGCAGGGAGGAGTTAGCCGCTGCAGGCGTCAGTCCAGCAAGTGACTCTGCCTGAGCTCGGTACTGACGAGTCGGGACCTTCTGCTTGCGCAGCTCGTCGAAGCTCTGGCAGAGCGTGATGACTTCCGAAACGGTGCGCAAGACCCGCGCTAGCAGAATTTGAAAGGCGTCGTCATCAGTACCTTTCAAGATGTGTTTTATCTTGCAGCTTCCGGCATGCGGACGTTCGCTAGTTTGCACAGGGTGTTGAGGTCTCCTATACTGGTAGTAAAGCTTTCCCCGACTTGGGGCAAGCCATCTAAAAACGGCGCACAGAAAAACACGCAAAACACAGGGAGAACGGAAAGGACAAGAGCGCACTAGCAACTGAAGATTGGTTGGTGAAGCTTTTCGAGCAAGCTTGAGTTGCTAGTGCTCTCTTGTCCTGTCTGTTCGCCCTGTGTTCTGCTTGTTTTTCTGTGCGCCGTTTTTAGATGGATCGTAACCAACTAGCCCCACTTTCTGCTTTAATGAACTCTATTGGTGCAAGCGTTCAGGCAAGCGCTGCTCAGCGAGGTGTTGCCTGACATCCGGGCGACAAACGACTTCACAGAACTTCTACTTCAAGGCCGACCAAGTTCTAACGTCCCCTTCGTGGCGGCGATTCCTAGATTTACTACGCTGGTAAGCTAAAAAATTAAAAAATGACATTGTTTAGCTTTGTCTTCTTATTCCATTTGTTGTAGAGGCTCAACTGTTCGTAAGATGCGAGCCAGTCTTCCACGTCATGTTCATCTGTTCCGATGAAGATAGCCGGGTCCCGCTGGCGAAGTGAGCTGGCACAGAAGACAGCCGGTGGGCCTACTTGCACGGCTATATGTTGGACGTCCTCAGGCATCGTAGGTGTCGGACGAGTGCGCCTACGGAGCTCCAGAGCGCATATCGTCACCCGGCGACCCCACCAAATGTAAAACGGGGGTTTATTGAAGCCACGTCGAGCACATGGCACGCGCAGCGGTGGAAATGCCGCTGCTAAACAGAATGTTCATCTTGGTCTTAAGAATACTTTTTTTTTTTATCTACCAAAAATGCACGAATCGGCATATATGTGTATCTTTCTATGGAAACTCCGGAGGTCATTTTACTTTAGGCATATATTATCTGAATACATACGACTAACACTGTTGTAAAGCCATCTCTGGGCTGTTTAAAAGATAAAGAGAAATTCCACGCGTTTTCCTCTGAGACAATGAAGAAAGCGCTGCTCTGGCCAACCTTTATATTACTTACGATATTACTTTGATAGCTGTCCTATATAGCCCGTCACATATCTACTGCACTAAGAGATTAAGTTTGACCAGGTTGGCCCACTGAAAGAAGAGGAAAAATGCGATGTAAGATCTAGTGAAGTTCAAAACGTTCGAAATTGCGAGAGATTCATAACGCCACATTTTTCAGAACTGTGCAGCTTAACTAAGACTATTATGACAACGTTTTGCAAATTAGTGTAGTGTTTTAGAGCCGCAAGGGAAGTATATATAAAAAATTGATAGATTTCATGTACCGTCCTTGTTTAAGCATTGAGCACCAAATATAATCCTCTCACGCCCATTGGCTGCGAAATTCCGGAGGTTTGACTGGTTGGAATCCTCGAATTAGTAAGAACAGAAAAAGTCGACCGTGAAAATTTATTCTTTCCTTTGTGTTTCTTATTTACAGGCGTACATCTGGCGGGAATTGCGCCATTTTGGCTAGCACAAGCTGCGGTGCTCGTTCGTCGGAAAACCGCAGAATCCGCCAAGCGCAGGGAATATCAGAACGTTTATTCGGTCTCAATTGTCGACGACCCCACGTGAAGGAAATTTTTATTTCCCAAACTATTGCTGCATATCTATAATTTTTTTATTTAAGAGAGACTGATATGCAAGAATCCCAAAAAAACATCAACCGATAATCCGAAAAAGTGTGCGCACATAACCGTTACGTTTGCAGCATAATCCTTTAAACGATGAGAGGGAATGAAACTTTTTCTTTATGAAAGGGGCCGGGACGACTTGGCGTTGCCCCAGTTGAAAGATAGAGGCGAATAACACTTTACACTAGAGGACACTGAGTACGAAGTAGGATGGCGTGCTGCTTCGTGGAAGTATTTTTTCTTGCATGCAGCAGTTGCAGCTCGTTCTGTGGTGCAGGCGCCGCGTGGCAGTCTCTGGACAAGATTGAGTGCAGCAGAGCAGCTCCTTCTGTTTCGTTATCTGTGAAAAAAGCCTTAGTAGTGGAGATATTTATAACACACATGAATCTATGCGTATAACATGCATCCCGAGAGTTTTGTCTATGCATCGGAATCCAGGAGAATCATTGCATTTTGTTGGCTCTTTTACCATTTCGAGTGCTTACCACTTACGCTGTCACAGTTGGACACGTTGTTGCAGTTAGACTTTCTGAACGTGGTTTCTTTTGTATTTGCAGTAAAACTTTAAAACTATTAAAAGCATGACTACAATCGCTACAGCTGCTCAACAATGTATGTCCACCTCGGGTAGCTGTGAAATGCCCGCAGTACCGCTAGCTACCTGAAGTCACTTGGCATCAAACATGTCACGTGCTTTCTCTGTTTCGTGGAAGCCCGGGGAGTTGCTGGTCGCTCCAGCTCGCCAGCGCGGGTTCCTCAGCGGGGTCGGGAATGTAGCCCAAAGCTATACAGGTATTCTTAATTATTACAGAGGGATCAGACGAAAATACCCCCCCCCCCCCTCCACAAACAACTCAACAGAGAAGACGCCGTAGCATGGCGACAGTTACAAACGGGAACATTCCCGTGCCTAAACATCCCAATTAAAATCTACCCCACACAGTACAAGAGCGAGTGCCCGCGGTGTGGAGACAAACCAACCCTATACCTTGCCACATGGGCTTGCCAGAAAATAGACGAGCTATCCATAATTGAAAACCCGTGTGCGGAACAGTGGGAGAGGATGCTATCCAGCGACATCTTGAAAGTCCAACAAGGACTAGTAAGGCGTGCACGCAGGGCAGCTACCCTCAGCGGAGTCCTGTAATAGGGGAACCGACCCTGATGATAAGATAGAAGACTCCATCAGAAGCCGCAAAAAATATTGTAAAATATAGCAAATTAATGTTTTCCACCACCACCATCGCCAGCGCGGCCGGTAGAGCGAAAACGTGACACTTGAGGCTTCTAGTGATGTTTTCTAATGTGCGTGTGTGCGTGTGTGCGTGTGTGTGTGTGTGTGTGTGTGTGCGTGTGTGTGCGTGTGTGTGCGTGTGTGTGCGTGTGTGTGCGTGTGTGTGTGTGTGTGCGTGTGCGTGTGCGTGTGCGCGCGCGTGTGTGTGTGTGTGTGTGTGTGTGTGTGTGTGTGTGTGTGTGTGTGTGTGTGTGTGTGTGTGTGTGTGTGTGTGTGTGTGTGTGTGTGTGTGATGTTTTAGAGTGAGAATTTAAGCTAATTTAGAAGGCAACGTTTTTTAATGCCTATGACCACTGGTATTACGTGTCTAAACGTATCTTTATATTAAAAAGCCCATTTTAGATTAACAAATCTTGTGTGACTCAAGGAGGTTATTTAGGAGGGCATTATACTCTGTCAGCGACCAGGCTGAACGGTCACTGGAAAAAGCAAGAGAGCGGCTAGTAATATAAAAGTATAGCAAAGAATGTTTTCGGGGAGTACAATTCATCCCCAGCTGCCGTTAGAAATTTTGCTCATCTTATTTTATATGCAGCTGTAGCACCCTATACGGGCGCTAAATTGATGTGGTTCACAATTCTTCGAACAATGAATATGTGCATGTGAAGCAAGTGTGAATCCTGGAGAAGATATCACAGTGGCGGTGAGGCTGCCTTGCACATCATCTTTTACGTTCGTATGATTCGAAACTATAGTGAATATGCGCACGTGAAAAAAGTGTCAATCCTGCAGAGGATTTCACAGTAGCGGTGCGGCTGCCTTGTACACCATATTTTGCAGTCGCATTATTGAAAACTGCCTCCTCCTCTGTGACAATTGGGTGCGGTGTAGAACTCTGCCTTTTTTCCAAGAAAAGATTTGTATGACCAGTTATAGTGACACCGATTCCCGGTGTCACTCATCTATTGAGCGGTAAACAATGCAAGAAGAAACATTTTACTAGCGAAGCATAAGTTAATCTGTGTTCAACTAATTTGGCCCCAATTCAGAGGACTAATGGTTGAGAAGAAATGACTTTAGTCGGCTTATCATAGTCCATTTGGTCTTGTAGAAATTTTCCTAGCTTTATTATTCATCTGAGGAATGAACTTTTTTGCTTGAACTTCTTGACCTCTGGCACTTTTTCTTAGGTTACAGGAAAATATCACAAGTGAGCGTTGCCGCTTTGGTATGGCAGGGAGAAGCGTCATTTTATGCTGGATATTCGAAGACTGGGCTTATGCTGTCACCATGGAACGGCAGCAGGTATATTTGAGAAGCAATAAAAATCGGCATAATGTAATTATGATGTTCAACGCAGTTATGCCCACAAACTCCAAACGATACGGTGGTGGCAACGGCAGAGAGTGCACGGCGGTGTTGCCTGGTTATAACTGGCTGCACTAAGTTGCTGCGAATCTTTGTAGTGTTTCTTTGTTCATTCTTGAGAGCTTACGGCACACCTCTTTATCGCTTTATTTGTGATGAAAGACACGCCCATATTCATCTCGATTTACCGCATCCAGGTGGAGCAGGTCCTACTTTGTTGAGGAATGTTCTAGGAACTTTACAAGCGTTGCCTCTAAAGTGCGCTACCAGCTTTAAAAAGAGCGCAGCCGAGAGCGGCGGGCATTCTGCTTGACGACCGCCGAGAACGCTTGTTGCAACGCCGCCGCAGAGTGATCCAGTCCTTTGCGGGCACAAGTCAGCCGAAATAAAGGGGTTTGTTTAGAAGCCATTTTTAAGGTAATCATGCTCTCCGGATTTCAGTCACCACTACTTGACAGTATCTAACTGTCAGTCAAACCATTCGGGCTAAAATACCTCAAATGCGGGCAGCACTCTCAACCTTTGCTGGACACTGCTATGCCTCTGGCCGAATCCTGAGGATAATCCGGAATGCGAAGAAACTGCAGAGTAATCCTTTATAGGGCAATGGGACATATGCGTTCCACTTTATACGACGCAGAAAAGGGCTTTTCAGAGACATTGCGAAGCGTTCATCCCGCTTTTCACTGTGGTGTCATCAACCGGCGGATTCTGTAATTACTCCTGGAAGTAGTTTTGCTGCTTGCACAACAGGTGGTACTAGGCGTCCGTTGTTTGGAAAATTCTCCCTCCGTTCGGAAAGGCGAAGAAATTTTTTCTTGATGTGTATCCAAACAAGAATGATTCCAGATGTCAGGTGAGTGTTTTCGTTTCTGTACTTCTAAACAAAGCCCAGTAGCTAGCATTAATCGCGTTTTTTGATGAATACAAGCAATACTTAGCCTGAAAATCTTGTATAAATAGGGCCGCCCTTAGAAAACAGCAGGAAGTATGCAAGGCCTAACTTCCCGCTTTTCGGTGACGATGTGCTGAGGGATAGGTTACTCAAACTTTTAAGTTTTGTTTGCTCTTGAAAACGCAGATAAACGATTTCTGACGGCAGTAGATGCGCTTGAGCTATATTTTAGCCTTCCGGACGACCCCGCGTCGAGTGACTCGGATGAGGACACAGACGACGACTTCGTACCGGAGCTCGCTCCGCCGGACTCGGATGACGAAAGCGGCGACGATGGAGCAGCAGCTTCAACAAGCAGACCTAAAAAGCGCAAGGCTACTTACACTAGAAGGACCAGGAAACGAACGAAAGCGCCTGAAGTTTCTGCTGAAGAAGAAGTCGAAGAGGAGCCTGGAGTCTGGGGTAGCAGGGAACCGGAGCATGCCGTCCGGGACCCGAAAATTTGGGACTCACAGTTCTCATGAACATCACCGACAAGGCCGTGTGAAGCTTTTGCTCTATATCTTTAGGACAGTGTCATGCATACACTAGTAACAGAGACAAATCGGTTTTCAAAGTAGAAAGAGCACTGGAAAGAGCTGACAATTGATGAACTTCGCGCATATTTTCGCATACTGCTGCTGACGAGCACCAATCCAAGGCATCAAATGTACCTATACTGGAGCAGCGACAGTTTCTTCAATTTTCCTGACATATCGAGGGTCATGTCATTCCGCCCTTTCTAAACCATTATCAACTGTTTACACATCAACGACCTAACGAAAGAAAAAAGGTGAAGACGGGTACGACAGATTGTCGAGAGTACGCCCTCTCATGCAAGCGCTGAGAGCCAGCTTCAAAAGGCAATACACTCCGCCATCTCATCAAGCCACTGACGAGAGCGTGATACGCTTCAAAGGATGGTCTTCGTTGAGACAATACCTCCCCATGAAGCCAATAAAACGTGGATATAAGGTTTGATGCCGCGCTGACTCCCAGACAGGATACCTGATTGATTTTCAGGTTTATGAAGGGAAAGGTGCCGACCGCCCAGAGAGCATGGGTCTCTGAGAACATGTTGTGCTCTCCTTGCTTGATGGTGTGGAGCCTGGCACGCAGCTATATTTTGACAACTTTTTTGCATCCACACGGCTAATGGAGGCCTTGAAAGAAAATGGAATTCTGGCAGCGGGGACCGTTCGAACAAATCGTAAGGATCTCCCTGAAGAAATCAGACATGACAACAAGCTGCAGAAGGGTGACTATATATGGCGGACAAAAGGAAGCATCAGGCTTACCAGTGGAGGGATACGAAAAACGTCCACGTACTTTCCAACTTTCATCACCCGAACGACACTGCGGACGTTGTTCGAAAGCTTGCCAATGGTTCGTCCGTGTCTGGCCAACGTCAAAGGCCATCTCAGACTACAACACCTGGATGGGTGGAGTCGACGGGTTTGACCAGAGGACAAATGCTTATCCGGCAGACAGAAAGTCCAAGAAGTCCTGGTACCGAATTTTCTACCTTCTGCTGGACGCAGCAGTAGGGAATGTTTTCGTTCAAATGAAACAAGACAATCAAATGAGGTACCTGTGGTTCCGCCTCGTCCTCGGTCGCCAGCTGATAAACGGCCAAACCTTCAAAGGCTCTAACAATCGGCCTTATCAAGCCAACAAACTAGGCACCAAAAAGGGCCAAAAAATGTTAGGAGTTGAGGACGAAGTCCGATATCTGGAAAATGGACACCACTCTCAGAAGGTGGCGAATAAGAAGGTGATCTCGCTGGTGCTCGAGTGCCAGGAAAGAAGCTCGCACAAGTCTTTTATGCTCTGCATGCAATGTGCCACTTTGCGCAACATGTTTTGGGCCTTTTCATGCTGGTCGAAAGTAAACTGAGAGCCCTTGAGAGGCAACGGGGCAAATACGTCCCACTTTCTGAAATTCCATTGAGTGCCAGAGGGACACATATGTCCCAATTTTTTTCAATAAACTACTTGTTCTTATGGCTTGAAATTTTGTGCAAACTATTTTTGTTTGCTTAATTTAGTCAAATCGCACAACATTTTTCTCAGTTCTTGAAAAAAATTTACCTTTCCTAACAAAGGGGTAACTGGTGAAAGAAAATGCAACATTCTAAAGGGTGGCTCAGTTGAAGAAACGCCAGTTTTGGCTAACCGTGGAGAATGAAACACCTAGTTGTCTTTTTTTCTCGCATTGGTTTCACACTTGAAACACTGGGGAGGGTAACACCATTTTCTGGAAAGCGTATCTGTCCAGGAACATAATGTGCATTACATGCTACGCTAATTATGATTCAGATCTTGATACAAACCAGACTCCTCCCACCACCGTTAAGCACAATATTCAGACGTGCAAGGAGAAACCTCGGACTTCGAACCGAACAAAAGAAAACAACACAAGAAACACTGTCCCCTAACACTAGTTACGTGGTTGAAGCCTGCATCAAGCACCATATCTGGGCATGCACGGCTACGCTGGGGGGATACTGTCGACGAATATTTTGCGGCTGGAGAAAACAGTGCGGACGCTTTCTGTACATTACCCCGTTTAGGTACCCACACTTGTGCGCAATCACCTGGATTATATTTACTGTCGCATCTTCGCTGGCTGCAGCGGGAGTAATTGGTTGAGCTCTACATCGGTACAGAGCCAAGCAAGCCGTCGGGCACCTGCGCGCTTTCTGTTAATTATCTCGTGAAGTCGTCACCTTTAACGACCGGCAGCATTGCATCGAGTGTGTTTGCATTACATTTGAGGGAAAATTTTTAAGCGCTATCATCGCCTTTTCTTGCGCTCGGCTCTGGAGCCACGTTCAAGACCTGCACCAAACCCGCTGGTTTGTAGTGTAATAGCCGTTGTGCCACGGTAGTGCAGAATGTATTGCGGCAATAGATCTGTCAGTAGTGCTGTAGAGTTGATGTTCACCAATTCTGCTCACCCTTGCCGCAGGAAAATGTTCTTGACAGGAAAATCGAGCACATTCGTTCTGGTGACGCTCGGTAGGGTGTTTGCTTTGGCGTAAAGCTCCGGCTTTGTTAAAAGGTAAAAAGTTGAAAGGTTAAAAGGCAATGTTGTTGCCATTGCCACGACAATTTATAATATTTGTTTTCTCACGTTCAAAGCAGCGTGCACGCGGATTCATCACTTTTCTTCTGAAGAGCGATTTTGACGAGCGAGATATTAGATGTTACTTTTCAGGGCATATTCGAAAGTCATTTTTGAGCTTTAAATTTGGTGCGGCTGAGAGCGGCAGGAATTTTTATCGATGGCAGCCGGGCATGTCTGCTCGCACTACATGCGAAAAGTTATTTCTTTGCGTGCTCATGCCAGCTTCAAAAAAGCTCGTTGCGGTGACGCACACCGGTTTGTATGTTGCCCCTTGCCTTATCACCACCGCATGGCATATGGTGGACGAGCAGTGTTTCCATTAGACCCTCCCTTCATCAAATACGTAGAGCACGAGACAAGGCGTATAAAGCACGGATGCAGCTGTAATCAGGGCCCAGACGAGAAGCTGCCGCCGACTGCAAAGGCTGCCACCTCAGATGGAAGCCCCGCGGAGCGCATCCGACAGCGTAAGGAAGTCTGAATTCCATCATGACCTAACACCAGCGTCAACTGCTGTGATCCTCTAGCATCCCCGGTTACCTCCTAGTTTTGAATAGCTCCCTTTGTGAAGACATGATAGAATGGCTCGACCAATAGGAGAGCGTAGCGGCGGCCAGCATGGGAGAGGATGGATAATGCTCACATACCCTTATTTATTTCTTTATTTATTTAGAATACTGTAAGCACTTCGCCGGCTGTTACAGAGTGGGAGAAAAGAAAATAGAGTGTAAGAAAACAGTGCTACAAAAAGCACAATTCCGGATTCTTTTCAAAAGTCTCGGGTGCTTTCTCTTCAAAAAACACATGCGGATCAATATTATTATATTGAACCATGGCTTTCTATTGGAAAGATTACCTGAAGATGTCAACTCTAGGTGCATATGGCATAATGGCGAATGGATGATTAGTACAGAGCGACCGTCTGCCTGGGGGTCGAATGTACTGAGTAGAATCTAAGTTCAGGTCATTTTCCCGGAGCACGTACAGAAACATGAGGCGAGCTCTTTTTCAACGTGTGGCTAGTTAGGGATGCTGAACTTAAATTCGTAGAGCTGTCCCTGATTGCGTTTTGCGGTGGGCGGAAAATATGAATCTTAAAGCTATTTTTTGCGCTTTTTCAAGTTTATCATTTTGGTATTGGTAATGTGGGTCCTATATTGCTCTTGTGTGCACAATTTGTATACTTCACAATTTATCACAATTTATATACTTGGAGATTATTGCCTGGAGTTCCGTTTTGGAGTTTTCGTTTTTACAAGCCAAGCTTTCGTTGAGCTAAAGCGCATATGCGATCGATGTGTTCACCCCAAAGCAAAGTATCAGTAATTTTGACGCCTCAATATTTTAGTTTAGAAGTCTTTCTGATCGGAATGTTGTTAATACTATACATGTAGGTGTAGACTAGGGGAGATTTCGCATTAGTAACACCCATAACGAGAGATTTATGGGGGTTAATTTGCACGTCCGCTATCAAGCCCAAGTCGAAAATTTTTTTCCAAACTCTGATGAAGCACTGTTTGATGATTAACATTTCGGACATTGAAAAACAAGAGACAATCGTCTGCAAACAATCGCACTTCTATACAACGGATAATATACCCAACAATAACATTAATGTATAGTAAGAACAGTATATGAGGCAAGACTTTTCTTTTCTCTCGATGATGCACTAAAACTTTAAGAACAAAACCACGACACCTCGGTGAAAACTTGAGATATATTGAATAGCGAGCTCCCGAAGAGATTTTTTGCTATTCGGCTCAAAGAAAGGGCTTCGACATTGCCAACGCATTATAATCGTGTATGCACAAGAGATGAGCACATTTTCAAAAGGGCAGACCAAGTTGGCGTTTTTAACAACAGGCAGCATTGCATCTAGCGTGTTTGCTTGTCTTTTGGCGGAAAATTTTGAGCGGTAGCATCGTCAACGCTCGTGCTGTGCTCTGCGCCCACATGCAAGACCTGCAGGAGAGCAGCTCGGCTGTTTAGGCGGTTTGGAAACCCGCTCCTTTGTAGTGCAAAAGCCGTTTTGCCACTGTAGTACAGAATGTATTGTGCAAATCTACCTGTCAGCGCTTCTCTGCAGTCGATGTTCACCAATTCTGCACATCCATGCCGCAGGGGAACGCGCTTGACTGGAAAATTGGGCACAATAGCTCTGGTAACGATCGGTAGTGCGTTTTCTTCGGCGTAAGTATCCGGTCTGTGCTTCGTTAAAAACATTTATGAGGATAAAATTTAATCCTGTACCCAATGCCGCGAGTACTTGTGCTGCTTTTCTTCTGACATTTAAAGCCGCTGGCACCCGCATTGATCACTTTTCTTTTCATATGAGATGCGACCAGTTTGTCTCGAATGATCGCAGCGCTACGTGTCTGACTCTATGTTGTTCGAGATTTTAGTGGTTACTTTCCATGGCGTGTTCCAAAGTCATTTGAGAGCTTTAAACTGGGCGCGACAGAAAACGGCCGTAATATTGATCGACGACCGCCGAGCACGTTGGTTGGTACTAAAGGCACCAAGTTGTTTATTTCTTTCCGCGCTCATGTCAGGCAAATAAAAAGCTCGTTGCAGTGACACCTGTCAGGTTGTACGTTGCCCCTGGCCTTATCACCACCACATGGCATGTGGTGGGCGCACTTCGTTTCCTTTAGATCCATACAATGCGTATAGCAGGAGACAAGGCGTATAAACCACGGATGCAGCTAAAATCAGTGACGAGACTCGAAGCAGCCGCCGGCTACAAGGGCTGCCACCTGAGCGGGAAGCCTAGCGGGGCGCATCCAGCAGCGGAAGAAAATATCGAAGTCTATCATCAGCTAACACCGGCGTCAACTGCTGTGATCTTGTAGCAGCCCCGGTTACCTCCAGTTTTCAGCGACTCCCTTGGTGGAGACATGTTAGATTGGTCCGACTAACAGGAGCGCGTAGCGACGGCCAATACGGGGGAGGATGCATAAGGCTCCGATGTCTTTGTTTGTTTATATATTTATTTAGTTACAATGCTGTAAGCCCTTCGTGGGCTGTTACAGAGTGAGAAAAAGAAAATGCAACGTAAAACACAGTGCTGCATGAAATTCAAGATTCATTTCAAAGCTCTCATGTGAATTCCTTTGAAAAAACAAATGCGGATCGAGATTATTAAATTCAACAATGGATTTTTATTGGAAAGATCCCTTAAAGAGTTCAACTCGAGGTGCATATGGCCTTATGGCGAATGGATTATTACTACTTGGCGGCAATCTGCCTGAGTTTCGAATGTACTGAGTAGAATCTAAGACAAAGTTATTTTCACGAAGAATCTACAGAAATTTGAGGCGAGCTATTTTTCTACGTCGTTAGTTCGTAATGCTGAACCTGAATTCGTATAGCTGTCTCAGATTGCGTTTCGCGGTTGCTGGAAAGTAGGCATCTTAAAGCTTTTTTTTTGCATTTTTTCAAGTTTATCAATTTGGTATTGGTAATGTGGGTCCCATATTATACTTGCGTGCTCTACCTTTTATCGAATGACACTTTTATATGGTTGAAGCTTAACGTCTGCAGTTCCGAGCTAGAGTTTTCGTTTTAAAATGCCAAGCTTTCATTGAGCTAAACCGGATATGAGATCGATGTGTTCACCTCAATTCAAAGTTTCAGTAATTTTGACGGCAAAATATCTCAGTTTACAAGACCTAGGGATCGGAATGTTGTTAATAATATACATGTAAGTGTAGACAAAGGGAGATTTCGTTCATATTTAAAACTGCGCGAACAAAACAAGGACTGAGCAAGAACACAGTAACATACACAAGCGCAGTTTTGTCCGCGCAGTTTTAAATACGAACGATTCAGACCAACTAGCCCCCAAAAGATACTTTAGAGATTTCGTATTAGTAACACGTGGCGAGATAAATAGTGGGATTAATTTGCATGTCCCATCTCAAGCACCATTTGAAGCACTATATTATGAAGCACTATTTGATCATTAGCATTTCATCATCATCATCATCAGCCTGACTACACCGACAGCAGGGCAAAGGCCTCTCCAATGTATCTCCAATTAACCCTGTCCATTGTCAGTAGCCGCAACTGTATACCCGCAAACTTCTTAGGCTCATCCGCCCACCTAACTTTCTGCCGACCCCTGCTACGTTTGCTTTCTCTTGGAATCCACTCCGTTACCCTTAAGAACCAGCGGTTATCTTGCCTTCTCATTACATTGCAAAACAAGAGACAGTCGTCTGCAAACAATCGCACTTCCATATAACGGTTAATATACTCAGCAAGAAAAGACAACCGTTGCACGGGGCGGCAGAAAGTCAGGTTGCGCGCATCAGATAAGAACTTTGCAGGTATCCGGTGGCCGCAATTGGCAAAGGACGGGGTTAATTGGAGAGTCATGGGAGAGGCCTTTGCCCTGCTGTGGGCTTGCTCAGGCTGATGATGATGGTGTTAATGAATCAGCGCTAACTCGAACAATTTCATGTACCCCCTTTGCCTAAGGTAACCGAGCAACAGGTTCTTGCTTCTCAAACGTATAACGGAGCATTTACAGCAGCCCTAAAGACCGAACGGTGCCATAATGTAAGGACAAGGTCTCACCTTTCTTTACACAGAATCAGAGCGTAAGGGCTGCTATGAGTGCTTCGCTACGCGGCTAAGGAACAAACCACCTGTGCCGGGTTACTTTTGGCAAAGACTGTACTTCTGGAGTACGTCTTATATCGATAGCTGCTTGCATGGGTATCATGATCAGAAGTATAGGAGAGAAGAACCACACAGTTTCTCGGTGCCTGATCAAAACAGGGGTTCTTGCACATCACACGAAAAGAAAGAATTCTTTAGTTTTTGTTAAACTGAATTTCTTTGTAGAATAGAACAGTTTGCGGGACCTTAAAAAGCTGAGGTAGAGAAATACAAGCCACTTCTAGAAGAAACTGACAAATTATGTCACCACGAACTGCGCACTCTAATCTCTGAAGCACTGTTTCAGTACTGTCCCAAATTAAGCCGGCTTGTAGCAGTCCAGCCGCTGGCGCCGGAATACTCTTGCAATGCCTGGATGACCGCCGGGGTGGCTCAGTGGTTATGGTGCTCGGCTGCTGACCCGAAAGACGCAGGTTCGATCCCGGCCGCGGCGGTTGAATTTCTTTGGAGGGGAAATTTGGAGGGGATGTCAGTGCACGTTAAAGAAGCCCAGGTGGTCGAAATTTCCGGAGCCCTCCACTACGGCGTCTCTCATAGCCTTAGTTGCTTTGGGACATTAACTCCCATAAACCAAACCATCTTGCAACGTCTGCCGCTTTCCGCAGCGATCGAAAACGTTTAACGAACGCGTCTGAAACTGAGACCATTGTAATTATTGTCAAGCTCTAATTCCGCGTACCAGGAAGTCAGTGCTGAACTTGGGTCGAAAACATCTTCCATAGAAAATAGCCTCTCGATCAATGCGAGCAGAGCGCCCCAGCATTTTTCGAGCTGAGATTAACATGCGATACGCAAAAATGCCGGAAGCACCTTTTTGTGTTTCACACAACACATCGCTTCTAATAAATGTATATGACTAAGACGAAGGCAATTGATAAGTCGGTGGTACTTTCGGCTATCCTTCTTGCTTTTTCAGTTTAACCTTTCTCTTGTGACTCATGGTTGTCTTTTAGGAGTGTATTGAACTAAGCGTCAGCGACCAGGCTTAAAGTTCTATGGAAGAACGCCAAAGAGTGGCGCTCCGGCTAGTTATATAAAAGTCAAGAAAAGAATGATTTATTGATACTTCATTTCTGAGGCGTACATTTCTTCCCCAGCTGCCGTTAGAAATTTTGTATATCTTATTTTATATGCAGCAGTGACACACTATATGGCCGTTAAATTGATGCGCTTCGCAATGCTCCGAACAATGCGCGCACGTGAAGGAAGTGTGAATCCTGCAGAGGATGTCACAGTCGTGATGCGGCTGACTTGAGCACAACATTCTCCAATGATATTATTGGAAACTGCCGTGAATATGCACACGTGAAGAAAGTGTGAATCCGTAGAGAATTTCACAGTAGCGGTGCTGCCGACTTGAACACTATCTTTTGCAATCGTATGATTGGAAACTGCCTCCACATCTGTGATAATTTGGTGCGGTGGAGAATACTACTTATTTTGCATGAAAAAAATTTTATGACCTGTTAAAGTCACACTGATTCCTGGTGTCACTGATCAGTTGCGCGGTAGACAATGCTAGAAGAAAGATTTTACTAGTGAACCGTAACTTAATCTGCGTTCTACTAAATTGGCCCCAATTAAAAGGTCTAATTATTGAGAACAAATTATTTTAGTCGACATATCATAATAATTTTACTCCTGTACAAATTTTCCTAGCTTTATTATTGACCTGCAGAATGAGATTTTTTTTTCTTGAACTTCTAGACCTCTCGCATTTTTTCCTAGGTTACAGGTAAATATAACACAAGTGAGCGTTGCCGCTTTGGTATGGCAGGGACAAGCGTCATTTTATGTGCGATTTCTGAAGATTCAGCTTATACTACCACGAGGCAACGGCAGCAGGCAAATTACAGAAGCAATAACAATCGGCATGATGATGATGGTAATGTCGGACGAAGTTGTGACCACAAATTCAAAACGATACGGCGATGGCAACGGCAGAGAGTTCACTACGGTGATGTCTGGTTATAGCTAGCTGCACTATATTGCCGCGAATCTTTGTTCTGTTTTTTGTTTATTCTTCCAAGCTTGCGCCACGCCTCCTTAAAGCTTTGTTTTGTGATGCAAAACATGCCCGTATTTATTTCGATTGATCGCATCCAGGCGGAGCGGGCTCTACGCAGTTAAAGAATTTTATTTATTTATTTATTTGCAGATACTGCATACCATACATATACATGGCCCAGGCAGGAGGGGCATCCGCGGCAAAAACATGAGTACACATTAACAAGCATGCAGCTGGTCAGAAACAAATTTCACAGAAAAATTTCATAACGAGCGAAGTACAATTAACAGTGCAAGAATTGACGCTCCAGTTCTTTAACAAAGTCGCTGGCTGCGAAAGTGTGCGAAGGCAGGGAATTCCATTCACTGGTAGTCCTGGGAAAAAAACTATGCTTATAGGTATTGGTTCGTGCAAAAATTGGAGCCAAGGAGTGAAGGTGTGTGTGTAGAAACTTTGCAAGCTCTGTCTCAAAAGTTAGCTACCAGTTTTAAAAAGAGC